>NW_022196905.1:16685515-16740620 GCF_008632895.1 Mastomys coucha
TGACTAACACAGATGTAGAGGCTCACAGTCATCCATCGAACTGAGTACAGGGTCCCCAGTGAAGGAGTATAGTATATGGGTATAGTAGTCTGGGCTGGCATTTGTGTTCTCTTAAGTTCTGTATGACATCTGCCCAGGATCTTCTAGCTTTCATAGTCTCTGCTAAAAAGTCTGGTGTAATTCTGATTGGCTTGCCTTTGTATGGTACTTGACCTTTTTCCCTTACTGCTTTTAGTATTCTTTCTTTGTTTTTGCATTTGGTGTTTTGATTATTATGTGATGGGAGGAATTTCTTTTCTGATCCAGTCTATTTGGAGTTCTATAGGCTTCTTTTATATTCATGGGTATCTCTTTCTTTAGGTTTGGGAAGTTTTCTTTTATAATTTTGTTGAAGATATTTACTGACCTTTTAAGTTGGAGATCTTCACTCCCTTCTATTCCTCTTATCCTTAGGTTTGGTATTCTCATTGTGTGCTGGATTTCCTGGATGTTTTGAGTTAGGAACTTTTTGTCTTTTGCATTTTCTTTGACTGTTTTGTCAATGTTTTTTAAGGTATCTTCTACACAGGAGATTCTCTCTTCTATCTCTTGTATTCTGTTGGTGATGCTTGCATCTATGTTTCCTGACTTCTTTTCTAAGATTTCTAACTCCAATGTTGTCTGTCTTTGTGATTTCTTAATGGTTTCTACTTCCATTTTTAGGTCCTGGATTATTTTGCTCAATTCCTTCACCTGTTTGCTTGTGCTTTCCTGTAATTCTTTAAGGAATTTTTGTGTTTTCTCTTTAAGGGCTTCTACTTGTTTACTCGTGATCTACTGTAATTCTTTAAGGGATTTTTTTTGTTTCCTCTTTAAGAGCTTGTACCTCTTTACCTTTGTTCTCCTTTATTTCTTTATTTCTCCTTTATTTCTTTATTTCTTTATTTCTTCCATGTTCTTCTTAAATTCCTCTATCATCTTCGTGAGATATGATTTTAGATCCAAATCTTGCTTTTCCGGTGTTTTGGGATATCCAGGACCTGCTGTGGTGGGAGTACTAGGTTCTGATGAAGACAAGTTGCTTTGGTTTCTGTTGGTAAGATTCTTGTGTTTGCCTTTCACCATCTGTTGATCTCTGGTGTTAGGTGTTTGTGTTGTCTCTGACTCGAGCTTGTTCCTCCTGTGGGTCTGTAAGCCTGAGTCAGCACTTCTGGGAGATCAGCTCTACTCTGGTAAAACTCTGGAACAGATGGCTGTAGATCAGTTGTGCCTCCTGAGTCCTGGGGTCAGAGCACACCCCGTAGATAGGATCTGTATTTTCGGGAAAGGTGCAGAAAGGGCTGTGGATCTTTTGTCCCTTCTAGGTGTGGATGGATGTTGAGAAGGTCCTGTACTGGCTGCCCTGCCACTTGTGAGGCCTGAGCCTCCTGACTGGCCCCACCTTAGAAAGTCACTGGAGAGAAAATGGCAGATCTCACCTGATTCCTTGGGTTGGAGCAGTTCGTGAAGGCAGGCAGGCTCTCCACTTACAGGGAAGGGACAGAGATGCTGGGGATTCACTGCTGTCACTCCTAGGTGCAGACAAAGGTTGAGAGGATCCTGTTCTGGCAGGCCTGCCACTTGTGAGGCCTGAGCTTCCTGGCTGGTCCTGCCTTAGAAAGTCACCAGAGAGAAAGTGGTAAGTTACTATTAAAGAAATTTCTTTCACTGAGTTCAAGATTGCTTTGTTTTCTAGGTATTTTGTCAAAATTAAAAGAAAAAGACACAGAGGAAAATATATAACTTCCATATGTTGACTGCAGGATGGAGAAGGCAAATACTTGTTTTGCAGTATTCACTACCATTTTGATTTCATCTACTAAAGAAAGCACCACCCACCAACACCTGAATTCTTTTCATTCTTTTTTGGATTCAGGATCCTCATGAAGCTTGGTCAGCAAACTCATGATTTTCTTGCCTACACCCCCTAAGTGTAATAATTATAGGTATGTTATCACCATATATATTTCATTTGTTCCATCCATTCTCAACCTAATCATAAAAAATTCAGGACAGGCTAAACTCTGTTAGAAACTTCCTGCCACCCACTGCTATGGGTAGAAACAGGAGTTTGAAGAAAAAAATGAGTTATTTTATAGGTTTTTTTGAGAAATACTTTATGTTTGCGTTTAAACTTTAAATGTTTAAGCATAATCAGTTAAAATCAAACATGAGAAGTGTTATAGCTATAAAAGTAAATATAGTTTTTATTTCCTCAGAGGAAGAGGTAAGATGAGAGATGTACTCAAGCTTTACAAATACATGGCTTAAGCTAAGCCCAGACTGTTTCTATCCTATCAAATTATCCCTAGGTCTAGGCCTGAAAGCTACTCCATATAATCCAATCTTCTGCAAGCCCAGATCTTGAAGGTATCAGTTTCCAGTCTCTGTTTGCTAACCTAAGCCTAGAATGTTTCAGCCTTGGAGACTTTACTGAATAAACTCACTCTTTCTAGCTCTTACTGAATTTTGGCTGGCTCATTCAGCTCAACTATTCCTACTCAAATTCTATTCCAAGCTTACTATTTCAAGTTGGCTTCTCTCAGTTTCCAATAGGATTGCTCTGTTTGGAAACACTGCCTCTGAACTCCATGAATTTAACTGCACCAGACAGAACTCAACTGAGCTCAACTGAACCTAATTTTCCCTTCCTTACTGTTCTTTAAGTAGATGATCATTCCTGTCCTAATGAGAATTGGGTGTATTCTATCTGTGACTCATTCTGTCAAACTTTTCTCTGACTTATTGCTTTGTATGATGCTCAATAAGACATCATTGTTTGGGATTAAGCATATATACTAAAGAAATGTGTATATTTCAGCCAAGGGATCAAGGTGTATATTTCAGCTAGAGGGATTAAATGTGTGTGGTTTGTTTGCCTTCTAGATGAATCTATCTTTACATCAGATGCCTTGCCCAAGCATCCACGTTACTGGATTAAAATCCCTCTTCATATTACTTATTGGCCCTTGGGTTGGTGTACTGTAACAGCAAAATGACCAAGTGCAAACACTAGAGGATCATCTTTTGGATAAGTATTTTAATCTGAATGATTTTTCTTATATAATTTTATTTGTAAGGGTATTTTGCTTGCATGTATTCCTATGTACCACATATTGCTTGGTGCCTAAGGAGGACAAAGGAAGGTGATTTCAGATCCTGGGGTACTGGAGTTACAAAGAGTGGTGAGTTAAAATGTGAGTTCTTGGAACTAAACCTGGGTCCTCTGGAAGAACATCAAGTGCTTTAACATAAACACTGATTCATCTCTCTAGTCCTATATATTTTACTTTGAATATAAGAAGCTATTAAAGAATTCATTTATTTTAACACGAAGCAAAAATTTCACCTAACTCATTACTTAAAATCAAAATAAAATGAAGCAATTTTGTTCAGTAGTAACTTTTTGCTAGATTGGCCCAAATAATTGAAATGACTTTAAAGTCCAGGCACTGCAGGACACACCCATAGTCCCAGAAATAGACTAGTAAGGCAAGAGTGTCAGGAGTTCAAGGTCATCCTTGACTACAGAAGATTTGAATTCAGCCTAAGATACATAAAACCCTGTGTCCAAAAACATAAATACTAAGTCTAAAACCCACACAACTAATCTAAAAGTAACACCCGATAAAAGTTAAAATGCAAACACAATATTACAAAAAGAAAATCTCCAAACCCAGATCATTTGTAAAATCCACTGTAAGATCCATTTTAGACAAGTTACTCTGTAAATATTTGCATTTCAAGGCATGATTTATCTCATAGATCAAACTAAACTGTAGAGGTATTTGAACTATTATTTGTGCAGTATGGTTATAAAAAGTGTACATATTTTATAAAATGTTAATCTTATAGGTAATTTAAACCAAACACAATTTGTCATATTAAAAATTCATTACAAAACAGATAGTTCCTTTAGCTTTACATATGGACTGCTGAATATTTAACATATGAATGCCAGGTTGTGAATTTTTCTTCCTTTTCTATAAGCCACCAAATTAATATTCTTCATTAACATTTTAGACTTAGAATAGAAAAACCATAAGTGAAATTTCTTATGGGGAAAAAAATAAAAGAATTGCCAATATAAAAATACTCAAGGTAATGTTACTCTGTTTTCTCTTTTGCACTTATTAGTCCATTGTCCACTTTCACACTGATATATAAATCACATTTCATGAGCTTGTTTATTTTTTTTAATTGAATAAGATATGCAAAGAGATTTAAAAATTTCGACATCAACAATATCGAATATCAACAAACTTTTATCCTGTCAGCATCAATACTCTAATCTGTTAGTCATCCCCCCCCACTACCCTCTGGTTCAATCCATAACACTACTGGCCTCCTTAGCTGTGGATAAGCCCATTTGGTACATCTCACAGATACTAAAATGAAGAACCTGCCTGTTTATCAATTACTCATTTCACTATTAATGTTTTAGAATATATTGGTACCTCATTCTTTTTCACTGAAATTCAACCTACTTGTTTCCTTACATTTGGACATTTGTCAAATACCCTGGTCCTAGCCTTGTGTTCACAAGCCATACTCTGCTTCTCTCTGCAGGGCCCTGCTCCATGGTCTTCTCTGTTCCAGTATTAGCCAGCCTATGGTTGCTTTTGTACAACCCTTGACTCTTGCTCCAACTCTGGACTTCATGACATGTGTCTTTGGTGATGATTTACAGACACGCAAGGGCTGACATCTGCTAGGGTGCAGCTGCTCATAGTGGCTTAGCTCCTCTTCAAGGAAGGTCCCACTTTAACTAATTTGTTTGTTTTGTTCATTCTTTTATATGAATAAGAGATTCTGTTTAATCTTAGCCTTCTAAAAATCTGTTCATACAGACACAGTTGCAGCTTACATATGCTCCTTTTTCCCAAAAGTTGTTGCTAACACCTTGATTTTAGCTGTTTTAAGATTTTTTTTATATGTTGAATCATTTCATTAACAGAAGTAAGATTGCTTCATTTTAATCTAGCCATCCTTTTCTCTATAGTGTTCTTAAAATTATTCTTTTCACTTTCTATTTAAAAATTTTTTTGATTTTTCTATGTTAGGCAAGATAAGGCCTCATCTGCTTTGGGAACCTTTTAAGTAACTGCCATGTTTTTACTTGACCTTTCTCTAATCTCTATTTTAACTACTTTAAGTTCTTAATCACCTTTCTTTTATTTATTTTCTTCTTTGTGGTGTGTGTACGTATGTGTGTACGTGTGTGTGTGTGTGTGTGTGTGTGTGTGTGTAATATAAATGTGTTTTATTTTATTGTTTTCTTATTTTTGTCCCAAGTAGAAGATAAGGTTGCTCATTTTTCCTTTTGCAGAAGATTAAATTATAGCTGTAGATTTACCTTCACCCACTGATTTCAGTGTGGTCCAAATGCTTTCACACATTGCACTTTTATTTTTATTGTTTTTCTTAATTCTGGGCACTGGACACAGGTAACTGCTCTCTTACTGGCCACATCCTCAGCTTTTATGTTCAGTCTATCTAAAAGTGTATTCTACATTCTCTTGTGGTTTTCTCATAAATATGCTTGCTTTTTCCTCTTGCCCAAATTCCTAAGTACCAGTGAAGTTGTCAAGTCTCTATCTATTCTCCTTCGGCTTCACTTTGTTCTGTTTGGACAATATTACCTGTATCCTTTAATACTTTTCAAATTTGATGGAATTTTCCTTGTGGCCTAAACTGTCTTTTTGCAGTTGAGATGAAGTTTCACCATGGTGTCACAGGGTATGTGGGGCCTTCCCTTAGATGGTCTGTCAACCCCTCTGGTCCTCCATCTGTGTACTGAGGCTTCAGCTATTATGACTTTCTATTTTTCTCTTATATTTTGTCAGATTTTGTACAGTTTAGTTTGGGTAAGGATCTTTCTTAGTTTAATTAGAAACTCTCTTCATAATTATTGATCATTAGTGATGAAAAGGCTCTTTTATTTCTTGCCCTTTTCAAGTACTTTTGATTCAGCCTGTCGTGTCTACTGGAAGAGCTCTTGTTTCACTCTATTTTGTTTATAGATTTTAATATGGTGTTAGTTTAAACATGACAATATTAGTAATCCTGAGACTTAAACGAAATAATTGTACAAAATTGCCTTTGTGCTTAAACCAAATGAAACTCCATTCCTGCTGTCCTTCCTTACATTTTAATGTGAATTACATAGTCATACATGACCCATATCAGAGCAGTCATAAAACTGTTGTTCCATATAGTAATCCTTAAAATAAAATAGGGAAAGCTTATAAACAAAAAAGGTGTGCTTGATTACCATGAGTTTTTACTATCTAGGTCTTGTTTCCATTTCTGCATGTGGGACAGTCTATTCAGTTTCATTTTTAACCTGAAGAAATTGCTTCAGTATTTACTGTCCAGGGAATATACTATTTGAAATGTATTTCAACTTCTATGCATCAAAAAAATTCTAAATTTTTTGGAGGTATTAAATTCTCAGTTTACTTTTTCTATGTTCCTCCTTCCCTTTGCCACACCTTTAGTTTGAAGTTTCTGTTGTTGACAAATTTCAATTATATTTCTAGGATACAAGTAACATTGTAGTTTGTTTAAACATTGCATACTTGTTGTGTGTAGGGGGAAGGTTCGTGCATGTTCTATGAAGTACAAGAGGAGATTTCAGAGCACCTGTGGGAATTGTTTCTCTTCTTCCAACATGTGATGTATGTGGTGTTCCCTGCAAATTATATAATTTTGTAAACTTGTGCTGGCAGAGAAATGATTCACAAGAGGTAAGAAGAAACAACAGTTAAACACCATTTAGTTAGCTAAATTGGCTCAAACTTACTCTGACTTCCAGTGGATAATTTTTGACATTGTTTGAGCACAGTACAACTTTGGAAACAAGTTTCTGAAGACAATTATCACAACAAAGTTTTAGACATGACTACATTGAAACTCCTTTGTAAAGTACAAGTCTTTTGCAAAATGTCTGTGAACTCTTCTGTGAGAATGGGTTCTACTGACTGAAAAACAATTCTCAGGATTATGGTCTACTGAGGAAGAGTTTGTTATAAGTGTAACAGTAAACTCTTTTGCAAAGCACATGGGACATCTTTCATAAGAATGGCTTCCATTGACTGAGAAACAGCTCTAAGAAGACTCTGATTCACTGAAGCCTGAATCTTTAGAATAGTAAAAATTACTAGGATTTTAACAACATTCACTCCAATCTTGGAAAATAGGTGTAAATCGCTTTGTTGAAGAGAAAAATCATGTGAGTTTAACATTCTTGTTTCTCTAGTGCTTTTCAGTGAACACAATCTACAGATCTAATAAATCAAACTTTGGTTTTGAAGTTTGTTGGCAACTACATTTACACTTTGGGCTGTCTTGCTAGCACCATTATAATAATACAAACTTTCTCAACTTTGTGCAGAATGCTTAAATCAAATTACTAAGTATTGATTAGTTTTAAGATTTAAGCTTCTTTGTGTGTATGTAATCATAACTGAAATTTTTATTAGGAGAATTTAAAAGTACTGTATTCAATTTTAACTGTATTTACTATGATACATATATATAAAAAAAATCCAGTAAGACCCATTCCTTTGCATTCCTTTGGTTTAATCCAGACTTTGTTTCTTTGAATACCCCATACCCATTACGACATATGCAAAATACAATTTTCGTTTTGGATTTGTAAGCAAGAACCTAATCTTTAGCTTTTAACATCAACATAGTTCACTTAGCATGGGATTCTGTATTTTTATCCATCTTTTTCACAAAGATAATATTTTCTACTTTTATAGAGGTGGGGTAGTATTTCATTGTATGGCTACACCAAGTTTTCCTCATCTGTTTGTCTTTTAATGAATACTTACCTTGACTCCAGATCTGAGTTTCTGTAGATAATTCTTTAGTGAAAAAGTGCCACGGACTGGAGTTTCTTAAGGGGTTCCTGATTCTGGCCAGGTGCGCACGGGATTCGGCTTTGACAAACAGACTTAAAACAAGTAGTGTGGGACCTGAGTATATTTCTCAAAAATGACATGAGGCTTTTACAATCATTGCAAAAGAGAGATGAAAAATCTGGCAGCTCAGTAGTTGAGGTACATCTGAGGCCATCTAAAACACACTGGATCTAAAACATCAGCCATCTCCTTTGGACTGGTGCAGCAACCCTGGGCTCTGAGCATGCTTGGGCTGCATGATCCAGGCCAGAGTCCTGGGCTGCTGCGGGTGCACCAGCCAGGAGGGTAGAGGCTTGAATCTCAAATGCTCACTCTCTTGAATCTCAACTGGTGCTGCACTCCCTGCCCCTGGCCCAAGCGCTCTGGGCCCAGGAGCTACGGAATGCATGAATCTAAGTCTTAGTCCACCTAAGTTCTGGAGCGAGTCCAGAATGCCAGAGAGTGCGAGAATGCAGACTCTAGAATGCTGAATCTAGAATGCTGTCTCTCACACACTCTCTTGGCTCAAGGTCCGGCCCATCCTAGGTAAAACACCTACTATGCTAATCTTCTGGACAAGTAGAGACAAGTCTCTTGCTAATTACTAGGAGTGGTTCAGCTGCAGTACTTGACTGAGAATGAGGATTTTATTTGACCTTGCCCTGGGATAAGCCTTCCATTCTGTGAATTTCAGTGCCCTACCCACAATGCCGGAGGCAATTAGACTGGGTGGGTAAATTCCAAGCCAAGGTTTGGAATTTTGGATCTAAGATGTTGGAACATTGGTGAAGGTCAGAGAGCAATGTCTGATTTTGTCTAGCTGAAAATAAATCATATTTTGGTGGGCACCTAGCACAAGAGTATGAAGACATATCTGGGCTACCTCTGAGTTAGGGGTGCCAGGCAACAATGCGGGGTCAGGAGATTGAATTTCCTTGAAGTTTTCACCTCAAACTGCTGTCACACAAAGTGTGCATGGCAAAAAAGTGCTTATCCAGCTGTCTTCTTGGCATAGTTATTTCATTTATTTAGTTTCTTTCAGTAACTCTATGTCTTTTATTCCTAGGATTTGCATAACTCACATTTCCAACTATCATATCCAAAAGTATCATTTTCCATGATCTGTATAAGCAATCAGTATGTATCACATTTTAGCTATAAATGTGCCAGGAAATGTACATCTCTAACTTACTAATGATCCACAATATTGAATTTTCTGGCATAACTATTGTCCATATGTGATATATACATTAGTGTCCATTTGGTTTTAAGAAGTGTTTATTGGTTCATTTGTCAATTTTTAACTGAATAATTTGCATACTTTACAGAGAATTAATTAAGTTCCTTCTACACTTTTGATAATAGCGACTTAACAGATGTGTATAGTTTATATCCACACATAGCATAATATCCCTAGGAATCATTTTATCATTGTTTTCCTCGTTTTTCCATTTTTTTAGCCTAGTATTACTTTATTTTGCTCTAGGTCCTTGAACTATCTAGTCTCAGGGTCTTGGTTATCCTAGCAGTGTTAGGTATGTGTTTTGTCCCCTGCGGTGGGACCTAAGTCAAGTTAAACATTGGTCGGTTACTCCTACAAGCTCTGAGTACCACTGACTTAGCATATTTTGAATACAGGACACTGGACACCATTGTAGTGAAAGGCTGGAGAATCTTAGAATTTAAAATGAGGGCATTTAATAGAAATGTATGTATAATGTGTAACCTTTACTTAAAGGAGGCATAGGAAGTCTCTGTCAGGAGCCAGGAAGGCGGACTGGTCAGTTCCAGAAACAGGATATAAGTTATCTAATTAGTCCTAGGAGTGGTCAGCCATTAAAAAGATAGTGTTGACCAAACCACATTCCTCTAGACAATGAGTGTGCAGGATGACTTCCTTGTGACCTGACTCAACTAGGTAGTGGGTTTCTTTGGAATTTTCCATTGTTCCGTTTTTCTTGTTATGTTTCCCTGGTAACCCTTTCACCCCCCTAGTTTGTGGTTTTTCCCTTTAAATACCACTTATTCCTCATGCTCATGGTTGAACCCCTCTGGCCTGCCAGGCTATGAGTATGACCCCAGATCTGGAATAAACCTCATGTGATTACAGCAAGTTTGGTCTCTTGTGAGTCATTGGGTGGTCACATCATCCCGAGACTTGAGTAAGGATCTTCCCAGTTCTGGGGGTCTTTCATTTAGATCAAATAGGTTGTGTCTAGGTTGGTATTTAACATTCTCTTTTGGTAGCCTGCAGAGTACCTTCCTACACCAAAAAGAATAGAACATAGGAACTCCATGTAGGTACCAGTTCAACTTGTTCATCTTCAATAAGTTGTATGGATGGTGTCTGGGGCAATGAGGCTCAGATGTCACTTTGTAGAGAACAATCTTTTGTCCTAGTATCATCCCAGGTTGTTTTGGGATAACCATAGGATCACCTTTGGCCAACAACACAATAGAAAGCAACCTAGTCCAAACACTGGAATTTCTTGTCTGGCTTGAAGAGAGAGCCAGATGAGGCTTCACATCCCCAACACCAGAGTCTTCACTAGGCTCCCTTCTTAAATTCCAGGCTATTTCTGCTGCACTAGATTTCCATACCACCCCTGAGATTCCTCTTAATGCTAGCTCTCTATATACAACCTTCCTCAACCCTATCTACCCTCCCCCCCTCTACCTTATCCTCCTACCTCTCCATGCTCAGTCCACCCACATAATTTTCTGTTAGCAAAGGCACCACGGTCAATAATTAATAAGAGTCTGTGTAACTCAGTCATAGACTACTTTCCTATCATGGATCATACTGTGTGTTTGAGGCTTACCACTACAAATATAAATGAAAGAGTTTGAGGTTTTTCATTTCCCAAGTAAATAGAGATACAGAATGGAGTTTAATTCTGAACTCAGTGACTCTTCTAAATGATTTAAATTTGAAATAATTTTAACAATTTCTTTTGCAAAACTCTATTTTTACAAATTTCCACTGTGTCCACATTGCTTCTAGGGAAGAGCTGATATTTTGATAGCTCATCAAATTTAAGTTATTCTTATTTTATAAAATTATCAGCAAGTGAACTAGAAGATGGGTGAGAGAGCAAGCACAATCTGTTCTGACTTGTCCCTACCAAAGTTAGTTCTGTACATTTCATTCTCTCCTCTACATGTCATTACTCCTGCCAGGAAGATGCTTCTCCTGCATGCCCCAGCAGATGCCTTAAAGGCAAGATCCCACCCCTTACTCCCACATTCTCACTTTACCTAGAACTCTGGTTTTGGTTTATTTGTTTTGACACATATTTCACTTTTCCATACACTCAGTGATGTGTGTTATCTGAATCCTTCTTCCAGAATATAATCTCCATGATCAGGGCTCATGCCTACTGTGGATCTCTGTGTTTATACTTATCCATAGGGTGCAACAGCACATGCCATCATTAGAACACTTAATTTTCAATGGATAAAGCCATGGCAATTCGCTATGTTTTCATCTTGTAAATTTTTTTTTTTTTTAGATATTTTCTTTGTTTACATTTAAAATGATATCCCCTTTCCTGGTTTCCCTCTGAAAAAAAAAAAACAACCCATATTCTCTCTCCCCTGCTCCTGCTCACCAACCCACCCTCTCCCTCTTCCTGGCCCTGACATTCCCCTACACTGGGGCATAGAACCTTCACAAGACTAAAGGCCTCTCCACCCATTGGTGACTGACTAGGCCATCCTCTGCTACATATGCAGCTGGAGCCATGATTCCCACCATGTGCACTCTTTGGTTGGTGATTTAGTCCCTGGGAGCTCTGAGGATCATTGCATTCATCCTCCAGCTTTTACTTTTAAAAATCATTTATGCTACCAACAAGTCCCCACTGTTCTTTTCTGACACAGGTTTTGAAAAATAAAATTTTCAGTAAAATTTATAATTTGGTTAAAAGTTTAAAGCTCTGACTTTAAGAATCAAGAAATACAAGTTTCTAAAGTAGTTTGTCAAATTTATATTAAAACAAAATCAAAAGGAATACAACTTTACAGTAAGGTGAAAATGTATTCGTTTTTAAAAATTTAATTTGTCCTTATTTTCTCAAATACTGTTCCTTCTTTACCTCTACTCTCACTGTATTTGAATAAAGAATACTTTATCAGGTTCTGCACTAATGGACTTGAGCTATAGTTGTTGCTGCACTTCCTCCTAAGTTCAGTGATGACATATTTGAGTTCTACTGTGCCTGGCTTTGGATAATTTTTATTTATAAAACAACATGAAATTGAAAAATATATATCTCATCTTTATTTTGTGGGAAAACATTTTTTTTTCTGAAAATAAATAAATACTAAATGCCAAAGTTTATACAATGTTTTTGAATATCTGTGATCCTTTGTGTTCAAAATAGCATTTTTAATTCATCTCTTTAGTCTTCAATCATTGAAGTATTAAGTAAAGTTAATGGATATTGGGCTAATATTCTCTGGGTCACCAGTGCTTTATGAGAAGCAGAATAGGCTCCCAGAGAACATCAAGTCACAGACCTACTAGAAGGTCCTGCTTAAAGTTCACATGCATACATCAAACTGTGGGCACATCCCAGTGGGCCAGCAAGTGTGGGATCCCACTCTACAAGAAGAATGTTGGTCAAAATAAACTCTTTCAAACAGCATATGGGTGATAGCTCTGAATACCAGAATGGATTGTGAAAAAAAACTGGGCAAGTACCAGGTAAAAATCCCTTTTTCCTCTGTGCTGCTGTCTGAGTGCAAAGGCATGTGAATCTGACCAGAAGCATAAAATGGTCTACTCAATAAACAATGTTATAAGCATAATAATTATGAGTAATTCAATTTCAAATGCCCTGTCTTGTACCATTAGGTTTTATATACTTTCTCCTTTGGTCATAAAGACATGATTATATTTTTCTTGCAGATGCCAAATCCACTGAGAAGGGAAAGGGTCGCAGCAGGCACATGAACTATTCAAGCCTACACCAGATGCATTCAGGGAAGGCATTATTTGTGATGGAGCAGTTATTTTTATAAGCACTCTAGTAGCCACACTGGAAGAAATGCAAATGGTGTTTGCTAGTCCAGATCACCAAGACACCTCACTGTTTGAATTTCAGGCAGACAAGAAATAAATAGCACAGGGCTATACTCTCCTAATTCCTCCATGCTTTGTATTTGCGCAATTTCTGAGCATTGTTAGTACAGCTTGGTACAAAGATCTCTAATTCGTGTTAATCCAGCTTAAACATCAGACGTGTTGTCCTGCTTTATGTACTCTTGTATTTATTGGCTCAAATCTACTTTCCTATTTAACCCCTTAAAGTACTCCATGATTCTCTGAATGCAAATTACTAGCTTTCCATTTTACCACTGTTTACTAAAACATTTTTTTCTTGTATTTGAACAAATACTCCTACATTTTAACCAAGTGATAAAAATGCTTACAAATATTAGAATTTTCTATGAAGTTTCTTAAAAAGATACCTATCTATACTGAAAATAAATATTCACATAACAAACCAAAATGCATATCCTCACATTTTTATTATTGATGCTTTGATCCATGTATAATATGATGATCTCCATGATGACCATAACATTGTATAATGTCACAGGTTTAGATTTTCCAGAAGCTTCTATAAATAATACAAGTTAGCTATCAATGGGGCTAGAGTGATTAATCAGAAGGTATACTCTGACATAAGACCTGAGTTCAGTTCCCAGCACTCATATTAAGCTCACAAACACCTGCAACTGTATTTACAGTGGATCCAATGCCCTGTCTGACTTTTTTGATCACTCATGTGCACATACCCTCAAATAGAAATATAAAATATACAAATAAACATAAACAAAAGGCAAAGTTCAGCCCTCCCTACAAAGAAACAAAATCAAAACCAAAAACAACATCACAAGCTAAAAGAAAACATGCCAAAGCTAAGCATGTTCAATGCCTATGTCCATGATTTCCTTCTGGATATATCCAGGTAACTGTGTTCAAAGTGACATGACCAGGCAGAAAATGTCTCTGGAGCAGTTCATAATCCCTCAAATCTGCAAGCGAGTCAGTTTTCCAAATAGGGTAAGATTGCTAAATAGACCTTCTTGCATCTATAAAATGCAGCCTCACAAAACCAATGGTTAAGATGCAAGCATTATTAAAAACACTGTGAATGATGACTGTCATAGCACACCCTTGAGCAAAGCACTGCCTATGCTTATGGTTTCATGGATGTAGCTCAAATATAGCCCTGTGGAGAGTAGAAGAAAGAGAAATGAAAGTGATTCTTATTCTTTATTTTTATTAGCAAACTAGTATTAGGTTTCATTATAGCATTTTTGAAGGTAATATTAGATTTAATGTCTGCTCTTTCTGAGAAGAGACATCTGTAAGGGGAATGTTTCTGTCGTCTACTCTGCCACTGATGGTATTATACAGAAGAGCATTGCTCTGGCTGGCTTAAAAAAGTCAAAATGTTCATCTGTGTTCTTGAACCAAGGGTAATGGTAAAGGTATGCAATAGTGATTTCTGTGTCTTCATTATTGATGTGGACTCTGGAGTAACATGGTTCAGAGTATGACTATGCGATAAAAGTAACAGTGAGAAAATGTTCTTGGAAATGACGGGGCCAGGGAAGACATAAATACAATTTCAATAGGTGAAAAACAAGCATGAGAGGCATGTGCATTCTGAGATCTATACATAAGCATGCTTTCAGTGTGAGATTCTATTCTACTCCTTCAGTGCTCCTTCTGCTCAACCATTGAATATCCATAGCTTTCGCTGCCACTTGAAAACCAAATTTCTTGCACATACTTGACTAAAAATTGAAGCTACCCTAGCATAGCAAAAGACAATGAACTGGAAATGGTCAGTGTATTCAGTAAGTAGATGGCAGGATTCTTGTGAACAACTTTTAAAAGTATGTATATATGTATGTATTTAAAGTTATATATAAATATGTATGTGTATATATACTTGTTAAATATATATATACACATACACACATACATGCACATATATCTAAATCTAACTACATTGTAAATAAACATTAATATAACAACCCATAATGCATATCTTTACTTTTCTTATTGATCCTTTAATCCATTGATAATATTATTATCTCCATGATGACCATAACATTGTATAATATCACAGGTCTGGATTTTCCAGAAGCATCTGTATACACACACAAACACACACACACACATACAAACATACACACATACATGTATAAGCTCACAATGTAGGTCACAATTCAGAGTCTTTGGATCCATCATCAAGAGGATGGCATGATATCTGGGATTCCCCAAACCATGCTTGTGTGAGCTTGTAGTTTATCTTGGTCATGCTTGTTGGGTCAGGAAGCAAATCATTTAAGAAGCAAGACTGACTGATATACAGCTTTTAGGAATATCAACCTGGCCCCATCTCCAATTAGTATCACAACCTCCCAAAGTATCACTATCAACTGAGGGCCAAGTCTTCAAACATATGGGCATGAAGGGGTATTTGAATTTCAAATTTAAAGATCCTGTCATTCTGTGCTAGGAGCACTGGACAGAGAAGAGGAAGTGGAGACAACTCCATTCTGAGGGCTTTGCTTTCTGTGTCTGCAGTCACAATTCTTAGTTTAGGGCCTCAACTGTCTGTTCTACTTACTCCTGCCTGGGTAATCCATTTCAATAGTGAGGTGTGAAGTCCTTGGTTAGGTCATAAGTTACATTGGACATTAACAATAAGTATTATCTTCTGTTATTTTCTTTTGCAGAAGGCATCGGATGAATGAGCAAGTCCCTAGGTATCCCTGGGGAGTAAGGGACTCCGAGGAACTGGCAGCTAGTGCCTTACCTTTCCATTTAGTGGTTACTATAATGGCTTGGGTACAGTGATTTAAAACAAAATCAGCAACTTGTTGAGCATAATGATACAGTTTCTTATCTCAGCTCCTATGGAGGGTGGTTGCAATGTTAAGACCACCTGGATACAGATTCACCCAAAGCCAACCTGGGCAACTTAGTGAGACTAGGTTTTCAAATAAAACATAAAGCAGAGGTCTGGTAGCATTACCCAGTGGTAGATACTTAGTTCGCATGTGTGAGGCCCTATTTCAATTCAAAGGACTAGGAGGAACAAAAGCAATAATAAAGCAATAATAATGTAGACAACAACAGTAGATGACACAAGGGGGAGCCTAGCAGAGTGCACAGCTCCAAGGAGAAGCAGTGTAGAAGTCTGAAAGAGCAAGCAGGCCAATTGAGATAGAGTTATGCCAGACTACCTCACCCAGGGCACTTCATATACACAGCTGCACAATGCAGCTTTAATATCGCAAATATTAACAATTTTTTTCTTAGAACCAAAATGTCTCCAACATTCATTACTTAGCATTCACTTGTCTTTGGTAACTGCCTAAGTGTTACTGCTATAGTCTAGTTAATTTTTCTGGATACAGTGAAACATAACATTTGATGTCTAAATTTCTCAGTTTCTCAACTAAATCTAGCAGCATCAATATCACCTCTCTCTGTATTCTCTTTTCTCTGTCTTCATCTCCCCCTCTCCCCTCTCCCTCATCTTCCCTTTATCTCTCCCTATCCTCCCTTTCCCTTTCCTAGCTCTCCTCCTCCTCCTCCCTCCTCCTTCCCCTCTCCTTCACCCTCTCCTCCCCCTTCCTCTCCCCCTCCCTCTCCATCTCCCTCTCTCTCTGTCTGTCTCTCTCTGTCTTTCTCACTTCTCTGGAGGTTTTTAATTAAATATAATGTGGTAAAAGCTACAAAGCTTATGTAGGAAACATATATTTCCATTAAATTAGAGAAAGACATGTTTAGATGTGGTTTGTTCTAAAAGATTTGCATCAGATCTTTGTGGGATACGTTATGTAACATTCTATACCTCAGATTCCTCATGTGTAAAATAAAGGTGTTAGTCTTGTTAAATGTTTGGTCTACTTTAACTTTCAGGCTTTCAGAATATTTCAGTTTGATATCTACTCACTAAGATATGAGTATGTGGCTATCTGAGACTGAAAACAAATGAATCCATAGTTAAACTTATCCATGCTGTTCCTTGGGACATTTGACCTTGGCATCAATTTTGGCTCCTAAATAAAATGTCAATGTTTTGAAAGGAAAATCAGAAAATAGAAATATCATAGTCAACTGGGCGGCGGTGGCGCAAGCCTTTAATCTGAGCGCTTGGGAGGCAGAGGTAGGCAGATTTCTGAGTTTGAGGCCAGCCTGGTCTACAGAGTGAGTTCCAGGACAGCCAGGGCCACACAGAGAAACCCTGTCTCGAAAAACAAAAAACAACAAAACAAAACAAAACAAAAACAAACAAACAAACAAAAACCAAACAACAACAACAACAAAAATATATATATATCATACTCACACATCAGACTTTGCACAGTTTCCAATGAGGTAGGTGGCTGAACAGCACGAATGGAGTTTGGACACATTTTAAAGAAAAGAAACGTAAAAACTAAGCAAAATGTATGAAGTTGAGCATTTTTACGATCAATTTATTACTATTTCCTTAGATGTATTTCCCACTAAGCTTGGTATTTGGAGTAAATATGCATGCCGTTGATGGAAATGCTGCAGCTGCAGTTTACTACCTCCTGACAACATAGAGGTATCACACAGAGCCAGCAAACCCTCTAATCTCTGCTAGGCTGTGGGTTACAGAGTGCTTAGTCTTTTGAATATCATCACTTTTTAAGTTCTTGCATATGATGAATGTCTGCAGATTTGAGATATAGCAAATCTCTTTAAATACAGAAGAGAACATTCTAGTCTATTTCATCAGAGAGAACACAAGAGGCTGCAGAAATCCCCAGGACCCACACATGGCTACTTCAGCTTTAAACCAGCAGGAAGCACTAATGATATCCAAATCCAATTTTCCCTCATGTTCAAGGACATTGCAAGGTTCAAAGGACCTTGAAGACTACTTCCCATGATTAGGGGAAAAGGATATATTAAGGGGTAAAGAAGATGTAGAGAAAAACATGTGATCTTCTAGAGGGAAACCGTAGCATTGCTCTTACTCCTGGGAGAAGAACAAAGGGAGTCACTAGCTGCAGAAGGACCACGTTAAGCATCAGGTCAAAAGCTGGTGTATGTGTCCTTTAGTCTGTCCTTCCCTTCATAGATGGCATGGGAGATCACTGCAGAACTGGCAGCCTCTGAAAGCACTGTAGAAGTAGCTCTTAGATCTTAGAAGCTGTTCATCTCGGGTGACTAACATCATTATGGCCTCACTCCTGAGTTGCTCCCAGCCTAACATCAACATGATTCGATCTAATTTCCTTTTGAACATCGTTTCTCAGGAAAAAGGGATGTTAGTGGCTCAGGTTCTGACATCCCTTTTAAGCCTCCTTGAACAACGAGTAGCTCACACAGAACCCTTCCTTTTTTCGACATTCTGCTTCACAGACTCTCATAATCCCAGGATTAGTCAGAAGCTTGTTCTCTTATGTGCAAGCCTTGCAAGTGGTACTCAAACAATGTTTGATGGCTGAAGATCTGACATCACTAAGTTGATTTTACTCAAAAGCAAGATATGGAGACACAAGGTATAAAATGATACAAGGTCAATGCGAAGGAAGAATTTTTCTTTGGATTAAGCAAAGGGTACTTACAGAGTTAAGCATTTGGGAGAAGTATTTTAATATCTCTTTCTTCAGAAATAGAATACATTTATAAGTACTCTGTATGTAAAAAATAACAAAAATTACAGAGCACATTTTTTTTTAAATCCCAAATGTAAAGACTAACAAGAGATTTTCCACATCCTTGCATCTAGTGTCCAGAATAACTATGCTACTTGATGAAACTGTGTTTGGTGATTTCTTAGTTCTCCAGTTTGACATCACTATCAGTATGAATTGCAAAGAAATTAGATTATGACATCATGACTCATCATGACTCATCAAACTCACACTATTGAATATTGTCTCCTTTAATGCTCATATTTTACCTTAAAATTCACTCTTCGTGCCAAACCATGAGAAGGTACATGTGAAAAGTAAACATCAAAAAAAAAAAAAAAACTGCCTTCCTATCATCCAAAGTGTTGCTCAAATCACAACAGTGCTTAGGCTCTGAAAAGTATTTTTAGTTTGTCTTATCAGTCTATTTGGTAGAACCTAATGAATTGAGTTTTTCAACTCCTTAGTATAGCTCCAACTTAAAGAGCTAATACAGAGTGTATTATCAATAGTATTTATAAAAGCCAATAAATATTAAATTGAAGTGGTGACCCTAGTGGTGGACTTTGCAGATACCACTCAATGCCCCCTTCAGGGTTGCTTACTCTTTTCTAGTGGGTTACCTTGTTAATTGTCACCATAATGTACTCAAGTGAAGAGAGCAAATCTGTATTGATCTAAAGTATGAGTTCACAATATGGTGACTTTAATATCAATAGGGTAAAAAATGAGTCCTTGGGGGTCAAAAACACATACCCTTCTTTGTAAAGAAAATATATCCATGCAGCACACAGATGGGCATGTGAAGCACAGTGAGGGTTATATTCCATAATAAGGTGATTAAAAATAGTGAACATGTGGAACCACAAAGAAACACTGATAAAGTATGGTGTATATGTGATATCTCTGCTACCTAGTCATTGAGAAAGACTGACTTATGGTCAAGAAGAAAAGGACAAAATGTTGACAGTTCTCTACAAGGGCCATGTATTGTCTGGTTCTCTCAAATTCCATTTTAAATAATGTCCTATGGAAAAAAATCTAGAGCTACAGACAGCATTTTGTTACAAGAAGAAAAAGGAAAGGTACATGGTAACTGTGAAATAAAAGTCAACACTTGGACCTGAATTTGTATCTGCTGGTATGTAGTTTCCTTTAGAAGAATGTTTCCTTGTGGAGTTGCAATATAGTACACTGCTAAGCTGTACCAAATACAAAATATGTCAAGTGACTTAGAGATCGAAAGCTTATGGCCAGGTACTCTGTATGCTGAATCTTTATACCTATTCACCCTTAGAGCATTATTTCAGACTATAGAGTGTTCATTGGGTAAAAAAAAATTAGCATGGCTAAGGAATAAAGAGAGAACCAATACCAACCACAAAAATTAGCTTAAGAATAGTCTCTCTTTTGCAGACCTAAATTTGCTACTCCATTCATCCTGGTGGGTCTAAAACAAATAATTTTGCAGTTGACTTTTTTCTCTTCCTAGAAGCCAATCTGCCCTAGACAAATTTAATGATTATATACCTTCAATGAAGAATGTACAAGAGCCAGTAACCCAATAGTGGGAGACTCTTAGTACAGATCCTGTAGTGAGTAGAGCTTGGTATATGATCTCAAGTGGCCAGGTGTTCACCATGACAAAGAAAGGTTCTATTGGTTGTAAGGGGATCCCTTCCATCAATACTTTTGTATGTATGCCTGGAAGAGTAACTTCTATATTTTATAACCTACAACTCTGGCTGTTTCACAGTGGAGGCATACTTTTTCACACCTTCCGGAAAACACAGGGAATGTGGTTCTTAGCCAACACTTAGAATTTTCTATTTTTGTATTATATGCTAAAGCCATTCTATCAGAGACAAATGGCATATCATTATGATTTTTATTTGAATTTCAGACCCTAAAGGCAGGCCATACTGAGCATCTTTTAAATGGGAGCAGTGTCAATTTTAAATGATGCAAAAATTCTGGAAATGCCAAATGTTGCCCTATGTTGAAGCACTTATTTAAATAGGTAAGTTTGTAAACTTCTATGGCCTGGTGTTGTTACTAGAGATATTAGGGCCAAGCTTTAGCCCTGGCAGCACTAATAACCTGTACTTGTTCCTGTCTTCAATAACCCACTAAAGACACAAAAGAAAATGAAAAGAAAAGATATTTAGTTAGTGGAGCCACATCTGGAATAGGGGGAGGGATGTCTAGTTATGCCCCTACCTCAAGTCCTTTTCCAGAGTCCTGACATAAGGTTTATCTTTAAACAGAGGAAGAGGTATGTAGTCCTAGCCACTGGGTGATTCATCCTTCTACTGTCCTGAATGGTGATCTGATATGTTGTTAGAATTCTATAAACTCTCTTGCTGGGCAAGAAGCTCTTCCTCTGGCTCAAGTTTGAGCTAAGGAGGTTTGCAGCCTCATAGGGGAAGCAACAATGCCAACCGGCCAGAACCACCAGAGCTTCAGGGGACTGGACCACCAACCAAAGTGTACACATGGAGATACCCATGGCTCTGACTGCATATGTGGCAGAGGATGGACATGAGCGGGAGAAGTGGCCCTTGGGCCTGAAGGTGTGTGATGCCTCAGTGTAGGGGAATGCCAGGGCAGGAAGGCAGGAGTTGGTGGTGGGGGGGGTAGAGGCAGGGGGAGGAGGCAGTGGGATAGGGGGTTTCTGAAGGGGAGATCTGGAAAGGCAAAAAAATATTTGAAGTGCAAATAAAAAATATCCAATAAAAATTAGAAAATTTAAAAGAAATTTTGAAAAAAAAAAAGAGTGAAAACAAGAAAGGAACTATGAATCATACATATTTTGAAGTAGATAAAAAAAGAACCTTGATAATATACTGAAAATATCCTGGCTGAAAGACAGAAACTCCAAGGGACACCTGGAATTATGCACCCCTCCCTTTTGACATTCAGACTGTTGAAACAATTGCTCTTAAGGAATGGATATTTGCTTTCAAAATGTCATTCAGAATCTTATTCAAAAGGCTGAAACTTGAGCCAGAGGCCGAGCTTCTTACCCAGCAAGAGAGTTTATAGAATTCTAGCAACATATCAGATCACCATTCAGGACAGTAGAAGGATGAATCACCCAGTGGCTAGGACTACATATCTCTTCCTCTGTTTAAAGATAAACCTTATGTCAGGACTCTGGAAAAGGACTTGAAGTAGGGGCATAACTGTCCATCCCTCCCCCAATTCCAGATGTGGCTCCACTGACTAAATATCTTTTCTTTTTGTTTTCTTTTGTGTCTTTAGTGGCTTATTGAAGACAGGAACAAGTACAGGTTATTAGTGCTGCCAGGGCTAAGACTTGGCCCTAATGTCTCTAATAACAACCTCAGGCCATAGAAGTTTTGGTCTATAAAATATAGGGAAAGTCTTCTCATTTAAAACTGAGTATGGGTTTTCTTGAATATGGGAAGAGAAAAACGCAAATATAAACAGTTTACTTCATTAGGGAACATAATACCCAAGGATAACGCTGTAATCCAGCTAGTCTGTAAATGCAACAAAGGCTGGCTCAGGAGATTGAGAATTACATGTTTACTTACTTGTTCTTAATGTATTTTCTATCTGTAACTCTAAAAACCTGTAGCAAAAGATGACATTAAGCAAATGTATTAGGGAAATGACAGTGAATCAAATTCTTCTGCAACAAATTGACAGAATTATCCTTGTGAGATCAAGAAGGCCATTTCACAATGTCCCTAACCCCTGTGTGAACATAGCATCTGTGGGTGACTGTTCCATACTTTGCATTTTCTTATGTGCAATGAAGAATGGTTAAGTCATTTCGCAAAGTAAAGTACCTGAGAATACTGCAGTGGCTCAGCCTCTGAAAGCTGACCTTCAGAGAGTAATGAAAAAAGCTTAATAGAAATTCTTGACATTGTAAAATGATGAAGTTGAATATAATGTACTTTAGTCACACTTTCAATACAAAATAAAACTGTAATACAGAAATATGACATGCC
Source organism: Mastomys coucha (assembly GCF_008632895.1). Classification (NCBI taxonomy): domain Eukaryota; kingdom Metazoa; phylum Chordata; class Mammalia; order Rodentia; family Muridae; genus Mastomys; species Mastomys coucha. Next base: position 16,708,134 of record NW_022196905.1, read on the forward strand.
TTCACTTTTGGCCAAGCACTTCAGGTAATTTTGTTATACTTTTTAATAGATTTAATCTCAATAGCAAATGTCCCCATTACCATATTGGTGGCCTATACAGAACAAAACCTATCCAGTCCCTAACTCTTGATTTTATCCTAAGTTTCCTTATTGCTTGATATATATTTCCTTGATAACACACCTTGTACCTAACTATGTAACTATGCCTGTGTGCACCAGAAAGCTAAATGAACAGAATTTTTTTTCAGAATCCTGATGAAATAATAACATTCAAATCATTGCTTATGTATTAAGTGACACAACTAATTAGAACTGGGTCTTTCTTCAACATGAAGGATGAAGGAAAAGAAAATAGATTCAAGTGGGAAACATCAGGAGACCCTGTTAAACCAAAGGTGCAACAATAAGATTAGCCAATATGGCAGCATATATGCCATAATGTATGTATGATAGCCACCTATATGATATCATAAAGTACTGGAAAGCTCACTGTCTTGATCATTCTTTTCCAGTCATAAATATAATACAAGATTTCAAAGAACAAAATTTTAAAGATATGTCCATTATAACTTAATATTTATTGCATCCTAAAATAATATTTTGAGCATACTGTATTACAACTTGATAGAAATTTATTGATCATTTTTGTTCTTCTAAAATGTATCTATTATAAGACAAATTACATAAGACAAATTACAAATCTTAGTTTACTGCAGACAATGGTGCTTTATAGAAGGTCACTATGGGAAATTTATCAAGGAACAACATCACAATGAATTTTAAGAAAGTCATAAGCTTTCATTGCATTCTTCAATGACTTCTATCAATTCCTATGTCACATTCTGAATGAATATCGTGGCTGTATTACTTAATGTTAAATAATGGCCAATTTGAGACTAAAGGCTGTTGCCACTATTTAGTCAGTAGTTACAGATTCCAGTTGGAACTCTAGGGAATGAAGACATACTTCCATACCCACAGAGATTCTTACTGTAATTTGCATAGAGCCACTGCAATTTCCTCATGTTCTCATTTGCTCTTTCCTACAGTCCCTTCACACATGCTCTTTCAGTCCCATGGAACACATCATTGGCAATTATTTGTCTGACTCATTTCATATCCACCAAACATCCATTAGTTATTCTGTATAATTTAGTTTCTTTCCTTCTATATACTACATATCAACAAATACCTCTCCTTTGCAAAATCCATGTAAGTGTTCAGTTTTGTCTTCTCTTTTCAAATAAATAAAGTAGAATTAATATCTACCCAGATCTGCCCACATCCATGTATGTATGTACCATACACCAAGGGATGTTGTTTAAGAAAATGAATGTATGCATGTGTGAATGATAATAATGTACCTGGTAAATAAAGAAATTTCTCAATACTCAATTAATTATTTTTTCCAAATAATTATCATAGTACTTTGAATTTATTTTTATTTTCCTTAAATATTTTTATTTTACTTCATTTGAACAAACTTTACTTCAAAAACTGACCTGATATAATTGTTATTATTTTAAAACATTAGAACTAGATTCATTATTCTTTATTGATTCAGTCTGAGTTAATGCTTGTTCATAAATTGAGAGTAAATAAATTCTCAAACTGTCGATTATTCTAGTTATGATAATTAAAATGAGACAGGATAATGAGGAGAATCATAACTAAAGAATGTCTATAGATGTCCTCTGGTTTGAGAATATACTCCAAAATTTGTGACCTTTAATTGAGTAGCTATTAGTACATGATGTCTAGTGCTTTATGCTGAGGTCATAGGAAGGAACCTTCATGAAGAGATTGGACTTTGTATCTCCTGAATGACTTATAAAGTGACTTCCTCAAGACATCAACACCCCCCCCACACACACATGATCTCTATTTTCCTCTTTGAGTTGGAGCAGAATAGGATTATCCCTGTATTTGTTTGCCTAATATTTGACTTGTCATTAAAAATAAACCTCTTGATAAATTACCCATTCACAGGTGTTCCATTGTAGTAACAGGACAGAGATGAGGGCAATGTGCCTCTTCTTTTGGACTTAATCCATTAGAAACCCAATAAGACACAGAATAAAATACATTGAACACATTGCCCTGTTAAGTTGTTCAAGTGAGATTTTTATTTTAAATAAGCTGCCCTACTCCATAGCAAAGTGTTTCCATATTTTAAGACTTCCTGGAATTGTCTCAGAAAAAGAACATATTCACTAAGAACAGAGTGACACAAATTAAAAGAATCTTACCTTTCAATTTACATTATTTTAAGCAGTAGATCCCTAGTGCCCTCTAAAGGGATGAGTTTCCAGGAATGAAACAGGAATTATCAGTTGCTCAAGAGGAATATTTGAAATGTTAAGTACATGCAAGGATTACTAAGTTTTTTTTCATTAGAAATTGGTTTTCACTCATCACAGAGGAGAGACTGGTACAGCACATAGATAATTAAAGAAGCTGTTGCCAAGTATATGATTTTTCTTCTTCATTATCAGTCTTTAAAAATTGACAAACATTCCTGATCTGGATAAAAATCTAACAGTACCTATGAAGGGATTGTTTTCTTTTGTATTGTTTGAAGATTTTATTTAGTGTCCTTTGATCACATCCATCCTCTAATCTTTTTTCTATGTAATGAATTATACACTTTTAATTAATATGCGCAACTCTCTTGTTGTGCCTTTAAAATGGTTTTACTATAGTCAACTACTGTCTCAAGGTCTTATCTTTGTATCCTATTCTCCATAAAAATATCTAAGCTTTAGTTGAGTGGGTGTGATGCAAATGTCTCCTTTAAGATGAATACTTATCATTCTCTTATTTTCAGTATGCTTACAGTTGTGGGTCTCTGTGTTCATTGCCATCTACTGAAAAAGAGTTTCTTTGATGAGGGAGTAGACATACACTAGCCTGTTTGTATAAAGATAGGTGTCTGGAATCTACTTTAATACTGCCAATTAAATAGAAAAAAATAGTAGTAGATTTTTACCTCAGGACTATAACCTACTTAGTAACAGATTCTTGGCTCCATTTAGAGTGTCAATTATGATGCCAGGCAGTGGTGGTGCATGCCTTTTATCCAGCACTTGGGAGGCAGAGGCAGGTAGATTTCTGAGTTCGAGGCCAGCCTGATCCACAGAGTGAGTTCCAGGACAACCAGGGCTACACAGAGAAACCTTGTCTCGAAAAACAAACGAGAGAGAGAGAGAGAGAGAGAGAGAGAGAGAGAGAGAGAGAGAGAGAGAGAGAGAGAAAAGAGTGACAATTATGTCTCATGCCTTAGTTTCTGTCAGGAAGAAGTAGATCACTCATATAATGCTCAGGCCATTATTATATCAATGGGCATATATATCTTGCCAGGCCAGTCATTTTTGGTACTGGCAACATTTACTCTTAAGTAAAAATGATTACTACTACAATGTTATCAGAGTGCTATCAAGGCCCAAACATGTTTATTTGTTTGGGCCCTTAGTGGAAGCCCTGAAAAATCACTGTGTGAGCTGAACCTTAGGTTGTAATCAAGATCCCATAACATTGGAGAAGCCAGAACTGTCAAATGCCCATGGAAAAATCCACACGTATAACCTACTTAGTAATGGATTAACCTACTTAGAAACAATACTAACCTACTTAGAAACAGATCCAGGCATTGCAGGTTGTTCTGATTGGGTGGGGAATTACTTAAAAAATTACCCCAAGAGTGAATTTTGATGATTGGAGTGAATTCATGAAGTTAGAACAATTTTAAATGTATAATGTAATTACATCACTTTAATTTTATATGCATCCTGTTGTTTTGGTATCTTTTGGATTTCTAATTTTTAAAGACATAAAGAATTCAACATGGAAACTTCAGGTACAACTTAACAAACTGAAATCTAGGCCTTTCTGTCTTGCTAGGAGGCAGCTTTCCCAACCTTTACCAAGCCATAGTCAGGTGCTAACCCACAGTGTATCATTGCTACAGCCTTCATCGTAGACTTGTTTTCTCTTTCCAAGGTATCTGAGTATATTAAACCATTTTATTCTTTTTCTTCAACTCTCTTATTTTTCCTTTCTCTGCATTTCATCAGCTTCTCTGAAGAATCATAACCTGTATAAATGAATTACAATTTTGGTAGGTACTGATGTTTTCCTCATAAAGTCTCTGGGTGTATACTTACTAAAGACTTGAAATGTGCCTGGGTCCAACCACCCTTATCCAAATAACCAAACGTGACTATATCTTGTGATAGCAGTGTTAAGAGGGAGTATATGGATTACTCACCACTGATTAAATCTGTAAACAAAAATGTATGTTATCTATCAGACAAACTCAGTAACTTCTTTATATCAGAAATGGAACACTTGATAGGCATGGAATGGAAAATGTTGATCATGATAAAAGCTTAAAAGAAGGAAGTCACTGTGTAGCTGACAATAATGTACAAAAGTTCCATGTTTAAGATAAGGCCACATGCTTCCTCTCATGTTTCCAGGATCTCACACAGTTTTTTTTTTTATAGTGTCGTGGCCATAATCACTGGTAGGTAACTCAATGCCATTTTGATATTTATTGCTTTATAGATCATCTCAATTACTGGACTACCCAAAAATTGACTAGACTTTTTTATTTTCCCTAGATTATCTTATTTACCATAATGTATTATAGGTGTGACCCTACTGCAATTATCTTCTGTGTTTTAGGAATTAAAAGTGTTTCATTACACACACACACATAAACACACATTGAAACATACAAATTGGTATGCACATACTTTGCATATTTTTCTCTATGCATCTGTCCATAGATACTTATTTTATTTCTTTCCCTTCACTAGTATAGATAGTGATTAGATTGTTGTGATACAGAAAATAATCTTTAAGATTATGATTTAATTTCTTTGTGATATGTATCCAGAAACAGGTTAAAGGAATATTGAATTTGTTCTAATTGGTTTAAATACCTCCCATGTTCCTCCCATATTTTCATAAATTCTCATCAACAATATAACATTTACTATTTATTCTTATCCTATTTTAGCTGGTATGAGGTAACACTCCATTAATTCAAGATGTATTCAAGCTGACAACTAAGAAAAGCAATCACTAGGTCCTTAGTCAACTTTTGTTTTAATTACATTTTTTAAAGATTTATTTATTTATTATATATAAGTACACTGTAGCTCTCTTCAGGGTGTCAGATTTCACTATGTTGTGAGCCACCATGTGGTTGATGGGATTTGAACTCAGGACCTTCAGAAGAGCAGTCAGTGCTCTTCACCGCTGAGCCATCTCCCTAGCCCCTTTAATTACATTTTTTATTTCTAATAACTAAGCTGGTTTAGGTAACTTGAAAAGCTAGAATGACGTTATCCAAGTTTCCTGCTCCGATAAATCACACAGTTCACTTTATCTTTCCCGAGTCTCTGGCTTACAAGCATTCCCAATGCTGTCTACCATTTCTGCTAGTCCTCCAAACTTAAATCTTCATAGAATTCTTTTCCTTACATTATTGGCCTACCCATGTTTCTGCTTTTCCAAACTGGGCAGTCCTAATTGTACTTTAACTGCTAAGAGGCAAAGATATTTCAAGTGCCTGCCCTCATCTTCAGATAAGCACAAACTGGTTATGGATATGTATGTAACTGTGTTTAGTCTTAAATATTCTTTAGTGAATCAAAAGTCTTTTGGATGTAGATATATTAAGATATTATTTTATGCATTTATACTCAACTGAGAAGACTGCCTCTGGAGTTAGATTTTGGCCTATCTGCCCTAGATCCATACATTTTGTTTCCTTAAAAATTTCCTTCAAAATATCTATCCTGGGTTAGTCTGGCCACCTGAATCTGTCAACAAAGAAGCGAGAAAAACAGAACAACCCAGGAATAAACACTGTACTTGAGGAAAAAACTAAGAAATAAATTATTTCCCATAGAGGATACAAAAGGCAAGATATGTAACTCTCTACATTCTCCCCTCTTCTTTTCTTGGTTTTGTTTACTATTTTTGAGTGATTTTTTTAAATAGGTTATTTTATTTATTTACATTCCAAATGTTATCCTCCTTCTCAGCTTCTCCTCTGAAAACCTCCTATCCAATCTTCCCTCCCTTTTTCTATGATGGTTCTCCCCAACCCACTCTCCCACTCCCACCTAACTGCCCTAGCATTCCCTTATGCTGAGGCATTAAGCCTTCACAGGACCAATGGCCTCCCTGCCCTGCCCCTTCCCACCCATTGATGCCACACAAGACCATCCTCTGCAACATTTGCAGCTGAAGCCACAGGTCCCTCCATGTGTACTCCTTGGTTGGTGAAATAATCCTTAGAAGCTCTGGAGTTTATGGTTGGTTGACACTGTTGTTCTTCCTATGGGATTGCAAACTCCTTCAACTCCTTCAGTCCTTCTCTTAACTCCTCTATTGGGTTCCTAGCACTCAGGTTGCAAGCATCTGCATCTGCATTGGTCAGGCCCTGACAGAAACTCTTAGGAAACAGCTGTATCAGGCTTTCTGTTGGCAAGTACTTTTTGGCATCAGCAATGGTATCTGGATTTGATGTCTGCATATGGGATAGATTCCCAGGTAGGGCAGTCTCTGCTCCATATTTGCAACTGTATTTCCTTTAGACAGGAGCAATTCTGGGTTAATAATTTTAAGATGGTTGAGTGACCCCATCACTCAACTGGGGGCCATGCCTAACCTCTGAATATGATCTCTACAGGTTCTCTCTCCCCTTTGTTGGTCATTTCACCTGATGTCATCTTATTGGGTCCTGAGAACCTCTTGCTTTCCTGGCATCTGAGACTTTCTAGCACCTACCCCCAGTTCCCCGTCCCCCACTGCTACACACCTCCTTTCCATTTCCTGACCCTTTGTACTTCTCACCTTCTTCTCTCACACCTGATCCTGACCCCTCTTTCCCTCTCCCTTTTCTTTCCTTCCCATGTCTCTTTGTCCCTCCCTCCCTCCCTTCCTCTGTGATTATTTTGTTTCCCCTTATAAGTAGACTGAAGTATCTACACTTTGATCTTCCATTGTTCTTGAACTTCATATAGTCTGTGATTTCTATTTATTTATTTATTTTAATGAGTACACTGTAGCTGTCTTCAGCCACACCAGAAGAGGGCATCTGATACCATTAAAGATGGTTGTTAGCCACCATATGGTAACTAGAACTCAGGACCTCTGGAGAGCAGTCAGTGCTCTGAACTGCTGAGCCATCTCTCCAAACTCTGATTACCATCTTTAAAGCTTTTATTGAAAATGTAACTTTCTGTAAGCCTAAAACAAGTATGTCAAATGAGTTTAAAGTAAACTTAACATTTGTTTAATGTTAAATAATATTCAAAATCATGTATATTTTAAAAATTGTTTATAAAAGATTGAATACTTAAGTAAAATGGGTTAAATTTACAACACATTTGCATGACAGAAAATACTCAGGTTCAAGTAATTTCTTTGGCTGGAGCACAAGTTCACTTGGATGGAGCACCACCCGACCAGATGAAGCTACATACTAGCCTCATTACAGGACAGGAATGGATGGGAAGTAAGACATGCTAGAAGTCTATTGCTTCTGTGTCTGGCTGTGTAGGCTTGTCCAGCTCTGGCCATGTAGCCAAACCAAAATAAACCTCCTCCTTATGTAAAGATGAATTACTCCTCATTTATAACATGACAGTAGGATGAATTCTCTTGTCTAGTGGAAGGTCTAAGAGTCTCCACATACATCCTAAATGTCACAAGCAATAGAGAGACAGATGACAATTATTCTATCCTCAATTAATCCCCAACTGACATATGAGGAAGCTATGAACAAGGAAACCTTGTATCTAAGGCTACCACCTGATTGATATTGGACCCGCGTGCCAGTCCAGTTGGCCATGTCCTTTATCTTGGATTTCAGTTCTTCCTCTTAGCATTGATAATTTCAGAGTCTATACCCTAACCTGACCACCAATGTTCCTTCATTAAAGGAAGAGGACAGATATTGTGCCATTAAACTCACATGTTTGGTAAGTTATTCCCAATGCCCAAGGTGTATCTTTGAAAATTAGTTTTATTTCTTTAGAATCAGTGAATGATTCTATTAAGTGAACTCTTAAACCTTCAGATTGATCTGGAGAAGATGCCATAGATGAATGAAATTCTCTTCAACATGGGCTCAGTATGGTTCTTTGAGTATTTAATCTAGTTTACCGAGGTAGAGTATTCCAGGGCTAGTGGCTGCTCTCTCACTGTGAAGCCTACAAGGAGTACACAGTTCTTTTCAGAGATGCTTGTGGGTATTTTCTAAGAAATTCCAAAAGTCAATATTTACTAAGGCTCTTTTATTCAGTTAGCTTGTTTTACAAATTATTCCTCTACACAACCAATCTATTTTTTAAATAGAATGATGTTAAGAAATATGCTTAGTGCTCTAACTATGTGCTGACCTAGAGATTTGTTCACTTACAAAAGCTTTGGTCTTCTTTGTTAATTCAGTATGATGTAAATTATTGATTACAGATTTGACCTGATAGACAGCTTTCATCTTTCATCTGTTGATTGAACTTAAGGCAAGAAAATGTAGAATGTAGACATTTTAAAAGGATATTGTTCATAGAGCTAATTTTAGAAAATTGTAAAGTGAATAATTTACATTTGACAAGGCAGAAAATGCCTCTGGGTGTATATTTCTCAAACTGAAAATTGAAAAGCATTAATTTGGGGGAAAAGAATTTTCTCTTGGAATTCAGATATAAAAATTAAATATAAGTACATTTTAAAATAGTAGATATTATCATTGAAAATAATAGTCTTAATTATTAAGAACTTTACCAATTAAATTGTTTCTAACCATAAAATACTTTTTTTTGTTTGTTTTCTTTTATTGTTTTTTTTTTTAATTTATTTTTTTTATTATTTTTGTTATTTAAATTTCAATGATAGCTCCTTTCCTGGTTTTCCCTCTGAATAAAACAAAAACAAAAACAAAAACAAAAACTAAAAAACAAACCATGTTTCCTCCCTGCTCCCCTTGATCATTAACCCACCCTCTCCCACTTCCTGACCCTGCCATTACCCTATACTGGGGCACAAACCTTCACATAACCAAGGACCTCTTCACATATTGATGAACAACTAGGCCATCATCTGCTGTACATATGCTGCTGGAGCCATGAGTCTCACCATGTGTGCTCTTTGGTTGATAGTTTAGTCCCTGGGAGCTCTGAGGGTACTAGTTAGTTCATATTGTTGTTTGTCCTAAGGGACTGCAAACCCTTCAGCCCCTTGAGTCCTTTCTCTAGCTCCTTCATTGGGGACCCTGTACTCAGTGCAATGGATGGTTCTGAGTCTCTACTTCTGTATTAGTCAGGCACTGTAGGAGCCTCTCAGGAGACAGCTAAATCAGGCTCCTGTCAGCCAGCACTTACATCCACAATAGTGCCTGGGTTTGATGATTGAATATGGAAATGATTCCGGGAACAGTCTTTGGATTGTCCTTCTTTCAGTTTCTGCTTCATAGTTTGTCTCTGCAACTCCTTAGATGGGTATTTTGTTCCCCCTTCTAAAAAGAAACAAAGCATCCATACTTTGGTCTTCCTTCTTCTTGAGTTTCTTGTGGTTTGTGGATTGTATTTTGGGTATTCTGAGCTTCTGGGTTAATATCCACTTATCAGAGAGTGCAAGACCTGTGTGTTCTTTTGTGATTGGGTTACCTCACTCAGGATGATATTCTTCAGATTCATCCATTTCCCTAAGAATTTCATAAATTCAATGTTTTTAATAGCTGAGTAGGACTCCATTGTGTAGATGTACCACATTTTCTGTATCCATTTCTCTGTTGAGGGACATTTGAGATGTTTCCAGTTTCTGGCTATTATAAATAAGGCTGCTATGAACATAGTGGAGCATGTGTCCTTATTACATGTTGGAGCATCTTCTGGGTATATGCCCAGGAGTGGTATAGCTGGGTCCTCTGGTAGTACTATGTCTAATTTCCTGAGGAAACATCAAACTGATTTCCAGAGTGGTTTTACTGGCTTGCAATTCTATCAGCAATGAAGGAGTGTTCTTCTTTCTCCACAACTTCTACAACATCTGCTGTCACCTGAGGTTTTTATTTTAGCCATCTGACTGGTGTGAAGTAGAATCTCAAGGTTGTTTTTATTTGCATTTCCCTGAGGACTAAGAATGTTGAACAGTTCTTTAGGTGCTTCTCAGCCATTCAGTATTCAACACTTAATAATTCATTTTTTAGCTCTGTACCCCATTTTTTAATAGGGTTATTTGATTCTCTGGAGTCTAACTTCTTGAGTTCTTTGTATATATTGGATATTAGCCCTCTATCAGATGCAGGATTGGTAAAGATTTTTTCCCAATCTGTTGGTTGCTGTTTTATCCTATTACCAGTGTCCTTTGCCTTGCAGAAGCTTTGTAATTTTGTGAGGTCCCATTTGTCAATTTTTGACCTTAGAGCATGAGCTATTGGTGTTCTGTTCAGGAAAATTTCCCCTGTGCTCCAGGCTTGTCTCCATTTTCTTTTCTATTAGTTTCAGTTTATTTGGTTTTATGTGGAGTTCCTTGATCCACTTGTTCTTGAACTTTGTTCAAGGAGATGGAAGTGGATTGATTTGCATTCTTCTACATGCTAACTGCCATTTAATCCAGCACCATTTGTTGAAAGTGTTGTCTTTTTTCACTGGATGGTTTCATCTCCTTTGACAAAGATCAAGTGGCCATAGGTATGTGGATTCATTTCTGGGTCTTCAATTCTATTCCATTTATCCACCTGACTGTCACTGTACCAATTGCTCTGTAGTACAGCTTAAGGTCAGGATAGTGATTCCACCAGAGGTTCTTTTATTGTTGAGAATAGTTTTTGCTATCCCATGTTTTTTGTTGTTCCAGATGAATTTGCAAATTGCTCTTTCCAAATCTGTGAAGAATTGAGTTGGAATTTTGATAGGGATTACACCGAATCTGTAGATGCCGGGTGGTGGTGGCACACACCTTTAATCCCAGCACTTGGGAGGCAGAGGCAAGCGGATTTCTGAGTTCGAGACCAGCCTGGTCTACAGAATGAGTTCCAGGACAGCCAGAGCTACACAGAGATACCCTGTCTTGAAAACAAAACAAAACAAAACAAAACAAAACAAAAAAATGATATTCTTCGATTTCCTTCTTCAGAGACTTGGATTTCTTGTCATACAGATCTTTTACTTGCTTAGTTAGACTCACACCAAGGTATTTTATATTATTTGTGACTATTGTGAAGGGTGTTGTTTCCCTAATTTCTTTCTCCACATGTTTATCCTTTGTGTAGAGGAAGGCCACTGATTTGCTTGAGTTAATTTCATATCCAGCTACTTTCCTGAAGTTAATTACTAGGTTTAGAAGTTCTCTTGTGGAATTTTATCATATCATCAGCAAATAGTGACAATTTGACTTCTTCCTTTCCAAGTAGTATCCCTTTAATCTCCTTTTGTTGTCTAATTGCTCTGGCTAGAATTTCAAGTACAATATTGAATAGGTAGGGAGAGAGTGGTCAACCTTTTCTATTCCCTGATTTTAGTGAGATTGCAAGTTTCTCTCCATTTAGTTTGATGCTGGCTACTGGTTTGACGTATATTACTTTTACAATATTATGTATGGGTCATGAATATCTGATCTTTCCAATACTTTTATCATGAAGGGATGTTGGATTTTGTCATATGGTTTCTCAGCATCTAAATGAGATGATCATATGTTTTTTTTTTCCTTTGAGTTTGTTTATATAGTAAATTACACTGATGGATTTCCATATATTCAACCATCCCTGTGTACCTGGGATGAAGCCTACTGGATCTCGATGGATGATCATTTTGATGTGTTCTTGGATTCAGTTTGCAAGAATTTTATTGAGCATTTTTGCATCAGTATTCATAAGGGAAATTGATCTGAAGTTTTCTTTCTTTGTTAGGTCTTTGTGTGGTTTAGGTATCAGAGTAATTATAACTTAATAGAATGAATTGAGTAGAATACTTTCTGCTTCTATTTTGTGGAATAGTTTGAGGAGTATTGGTATTATGTCTTTGAAGGTCTGATAAAAGTCTGCACCAAACCCATCTGGTCCTGGGCTGTTTTTGGTTGGGAGACTATTAACAACTGTTTCTATTTAATTAGCAGATATGGGACTGTTTAGAACATTGATCTGATCTTGATTTAACTTTGATATCTGGTATCTGTCTAGAAAATTCTCTGTTTCATCCAGGTTTTCCAGTTTTGTTGAGTATAGGCTTTAGTAGTAGAATCTGATGAGTTTTTGGATTTCCTCACTTTCTCTTGTCCCTCTTTTCATTTCTGATCTTGTTAATTAGGTTACTGCTCTGTGCCCTCTGCTTAGTCTGGCTATAGGTTTATCTATTTTGTTGATTTTCTCAAAGAACTAGCTCCTTTCTTGGTTGACTCTTTGTATAGTTCTTTTTGTTTCTATATGGTTGATTTCAGCCCTGAGTTTGATTATTTCCTGCTTTTGACTCCTCTTGGGTGAATTTGCTTCTTTTTGTTCTAGAAGCTTTCAGATGTGCTGTCAAATTGCTGGTATATGCTCTCTCCAGTTTCTTTTTGTAGGCACTTAAAGCTATGAGTTTTCCTCTTAGTATTGCTTTCATTGTGTCCCATAAGGTTGGGTATGTTGTGGCTTCATCTTCATTAATCTCTGGAAAGTCTTTCATTTCTTTCTTTATTTCTTCCTTGACCAGGTTATCATTGACTAGAGTGTTGTTAAGCTTCCATGTGTATTTGGGAGTTCTATTGTTTATGTTGTTATTGAGGAGCAGTCTTAGTCCATGATGATCTGACAGGATAAAAGGAATTATTTCAGTCTTCTTGTATCTGTTGAGGCCTGATTTGTGACCAATCATATGGTCAATTTTGGAGAAGATACCATGAGGTGCTGAGAAGAAGGTATATCCTTTTGTTTTAGGATAAAACGTTCTATAGATATCTGTTAAAATCCATTTGCTTCATAACTTCTGTTAGTCCCACTGTGTTTTTGTTTAGTTTTTGTTTCTATGTTCTGTCCATTGGAGAGAGTGGGGTGTTGAAATCTCCCACTATTATTGTGTGAGATGATATGCATGCTTTGAGCTTTAGTAAAGTTTCTTTTATTAAGTAGATGCCCTTGCATTTGGAACATACAGTTTCAGAACTGAGAGTTCATCTTGGTAGATCTTAACTTCGATGAGTATGAAGTGCTCCTCCTTATCCTTTTTGATCACTTTAGGTTGAAAGTCAATTTTATTCGACATTAGAATGGCTAATCCAGCTTGTTTCTTGGGAACATTTGCTTGGAAAATTTCCAACCTTTTACTCTGTGGTAGTATTTGTCTTTATTATTGAGGTGAGTTTCCTGAATACAACAAAATGTTGGGTCCCATTTATGTACCTAGTCTGATAGCCTATGTCTCTTTATTGGGGAATTGAGTCCATTCATATTAATAGATTAATAATTAATAAAGGAAAAGTAATTGTTGCTTCCTATAATATTTGTTGTGAAAGTTGGCATTCTGTTCATGTGGCTCTCTTATTTTAGTTTTGTTAAAAGATTACTTTTAAATTTTTTTTTTCTAGGATATAGTTTCCCTCTTTGTGTTGGAGTTTTCTATTTATTACCCTTTGAAGGGCTGGATTTGTGCAAATATATTGTGTAAATTTGGTTTTATCGTGGAAGACTTTGGTTTCTCCATCTATGGCAATTGAGAGTTTTGCTGTGTATAGTATCCTGGGCTGGCATTTGTGTTCTTTTAGGTTCTATATGACATCAGCCCAGGATTTTCTGGCTTTTATAGTCTCTGGCGAGAAGTCTGGTGTAATTCTGATATGTCTGCCATTATGTTACTTGACCTTTTTCTCTCACTGCTTTTAATATTCTTTCTTTGTTTTATGAATTTGGTGTTTTGAATATTAAGTGGTGGGAGGAATTTCTTTTCTGGTCCAAACTCTTTGGAGTTTTGTAGCTTCCTTTTATGATCATAGGCATCTCTTTTTTTAGGTTCAGGAAGTTTTTTTCTATAATTTTCTTGAAGATATTTTCTGGCCCTTTAAGTTGGAGGTATTTACTCTCTTCTATACCTATTATCCTTAGGTTTTATCTTCTCAGTGTGTCCTGGATTTCCTGGATTATTTGGGTTAGGAGCTTTTTGCATTTTGCATTTTTTTTGACTGTTATGTCAATTTTTTCTATGATATCTTCTGCACCTAAGATTCTCTCTTCTATCTCTTGTATTCAGTTGGTGAAGTTTGCATCTATAGCTCTTGACTTCTTTTCAAGGATTTCTATCTCCAGAGTTGTGTCTCTTTGTGATTTCTTAACTGTTTCTACTTCCATTTATAGGTCCTCGATGGTTTTGTTCAATTCCTTCACCTGTTTGAGTGTGCTTTCCTATAATTCTTTAAGACATTTTTGTGTTTCCTCTTTAAGGTATTCTACTTGTTTACTCTTATTCTCTTGTAATTTTTAAAGGGATTTTTTGTTTGTTTGTTTCCTCTTTAAGGGCTTGTACCTGTTTACCTGTGTACTCTTGTATTTCTTTACAGGAGTTATATGTCCTTCCTAAATTCCTCTATCACCATTGTGAGATATGATTTTATACCCAAATCTTGCTTTTCCTGTGTTTTAGTATATGCAGGACTTGCTGTGTTGGGTGTACTAGGTTCTGATGAAGCCAAATCGCCTTGGTTTTTGTTGTTAAGATTCTTACATTTGCCTTTAGCCATCTGTTAATCTCTGTTGTTAGGTGTTTTTTGCTGTCTCTGGCTGGAGCTTGTTCCTCCTGTGGGTCTGTAAGCCTATGTCAGCTTTTTTGGGAGATCAGATCTACCCTGGTATGACCCATGTGCAGAGGGCTGTGGAACAACCATCCCTCCTGGGTGCAGATGGATGAATGAGGGTTGCAGCTTCTTTGGCCTGTGCCTCCCAGCTGGTCCCACCTGAGACCCAGGGTCTGAGCACTCCCTGGAGAGAAGCTCTCCGATGTGGGAAAGGTGCAGAAGGCTGTGGATCTGGAGTCTCTCCTAGTTGTAGACAGAGGTAGAAAGGACTCTGTCCCAGCTACCCTGCCACTTCTATGGATTTTTGTTGGTTTTTTTTGTTTTTGTTTTTGTTTTGTTTTCTTTTGTTGTTGTTTTTAAATTAAATAAGACCATGTATGCTCTTCCTACCAGAGTCTTCTGTCAGGGCTGATTGCTAATTAGTCTCCTCTCCTGAAGACACCACAGCCTGAAAGCATCCCAGGAGGTCAATTGCACACAGGGTAACTGGTAAGATCACTCCCAAAGGCCCTCAGCCACTGCTGGGAGCCTAGTGGACTCAGAACACAGCACCCCAAAATTCTTCCTCCCTGCCCCTCCAAATTCTACTCCTTCGAGGCAGCGCCTTTTTCCTGAGGGCATCACAGGAATTCTGCTGCACATAAGGCAACTGATCACCAACTTGTCTGCTCCCCTGAAGACAACACTGCCTGAAGGTATCTCAGGAGATACTCTGCACACAAGGCAAATAGACAATTGACACCACAGTCTGAAGACCTCCCAGGGGCTCAGTAGCATGCTAGGCAAGAGTTCTGCTGCACAGAGAGATATAGAAACCACAGTCCATAGGCCTCCCTGGAGAACATCTATACACAAGGTAACAGCTTGATGCCTCTTCTGAAAACCCAAGAGACTGAAGGCCTTGCAGAAGATTTGCATCCAGAGAAACAGATAAGCAGTTCCTCTGTGCCACTCTGAAGATGCCACAGTCAGAAGGCCAGACAGAAAGGAGGGCTGCTACACCCATGGAAAGTGAACAAATCTCTACTCAATGATAACTTTGTCAAAGAAGAAATAAAGGAGGAAATTAAAACCTTCCTAGAATTCAATGAAAATGATGACACAACCTACTGAAACTTATTGGACCCAATGAAAGCAGTGCTAAGAGGAAATTCATAGCACTAAAAGACCTGGTAAAGAAATTGGAAAGATCCTACAGTAGCAAATTAACAGTACACCTGAGAGCTCTAGAACAAACAGAAGCAAACTCACCCAAGGAGAGTAGAAGTCAGGAAATAGTCAAAGTCAGGGTAGAAATCAACCAAATAAAAACAAAGAGAATGATACAAAGAATCAACAAAATCAAATGCTGGTTCTTTGAGAGAATCAACAAGATAGAAAAACTCCTAGCCAAACTAACTAAAGGGCCCAGAGGTGATTTGATCTGCATGGTTGTTTCTTTGAGTTTGGAGACTTTTGACTTTTTAGTGTACTAGCCAGTATACCACGAACAGTTCAGTTGGCAGTCAAATAGCCTACAGAAACTAGACAATTTCATACTTATTTTTAATAGTATTTCCTTCTGATGTGAGTAAGCCACTCTGTTTATATATCTATCTGTGAACAAAAGCTATGACAAAGGCACATTGGCTGCCTGTATAGATACTTATGTATTTCTTTTAAAGCTTGTGTCAAAGCAATCATTTCTGTTCTGTAAGTGGATATGCCCCTGGGCAAGCTTTTGCACAAATGACATCCTTCTGACTCATGTCCACTGTTGCTGCCCCATCATATCTGAGCTTTCTTCTTGAACAAAGCTTCTACCATCTATCCAGAGTTATGCATCTCTGATGATAAAAGAATATCTGTAAGGTTGGGTTATGTATCTTGAATGATGTCTAGAATCTCCAAACAATTATAGATAGGCTCCTCAGCAGGGTTGTGGGATTTATCAATGGTCAGTCAGTCCTTATGGAGAAGGCTCTGGTAATGAGTCAAACAAACATTTGACATTCATGAGTTTGTGGTGTACACCAGCTTGGTTTGCACACCATGTGGAGTTGTTACAGTTAGAGCCTGTCCCAGTGTGAGCTTGTCAGCTTCTTTTGCAAGAATTGTGGTGGCTGTGATGACTATTTCAAAAGGTAGCCATCCAAGGTCTACAGGACCCAGTCTCTTTGAAATAGATGTAAGCTATTGCCCCTTTCCTGGGACCTAGACTATGAGTCAAGACTCCTGTGGCAATGCCCTTTCTTTCATGGACATAAAGATGAAAGAACTTGGAGCCAATAGGGAAAGTTAAAGCAGTGCCTTCATAGACCATCTTCTAAGATCCTAAAGGCCTAGTCATGTTCTGCAGTCCACTCCAAAGTGATGTTACCTCCCACTGTAGCAATATACAAGGTTTGACAATTTCAGCAAATCTAGGTATCCAAAGACAGCAATAACCAACAGCCTCTAAAAACTTTTTAATTGTGTCTTAGTGGTTGGGGTTGGAATTTGCATTATAGCCACTATGTGGGTCAGGAGCAACAATCTCATCTCTTCTCTTGGTTCCTATCTCAAGTAGGTAACCTGAAATGAGCAAATTTGTTGGATTCTATTTTAGAAGCTGTATAGCCTAATAGACCTAGAGTATACAAAGGCCTCAAGTGACTCTAAGCAGTCCTCTTCATCATTACAAGCAAATAATACATCATCCATATACTAAAGCAAGGGTATATCAGGTTACATATGGCAGAAAAGACTTAGATCTTACTTTGGTGTTTCAATTGAAGAAATAGGAAAGTTCTTGCTCCCTTGAGGCAGTCTAATCTAGGTTAGTTGTTCAATTACAAAAATGGGTGGAATAATTTTGACAGGGGGATGGAAAAGAATCATCCTTTGAGTCCACTAAACTTTATAAACATTATGTTCTGATGATAATAGTTTGGGCAAAGTGTAGGAATTGGAAAAGGGTGGGGAAATGCTTTCTAACCTGTTTATTCTGTTCTCTCAAGTCTTGTACTGGTCTATTATCTTGAGTTCCAGGATTTTAGATATACAACAAAGGGGTGTTCCAAACTGACTGACAAGGATTAAGTATGTCTGCTTCAAGAAGATATCTGATGTGAACCTGGATCCCTTCCCTGGCTTCAGAACTAATGGACTATTTCTGAATTAAAATTTACATAGCCACAGATTTTAGTTGTAAAATATTTGGAGGGAGGGCATGTTTGGTCAGGGAAGGAAGATTGTACTCTGACTAAACTGTAGGGATTTCCTGGAACAATGATTTACATTCTCTTTCTGGGGAATGAGTTGGATTCTGGAAGAGCAAATATTCCTCACTTATTAGGCAGGTTATAGGGAAAGGCCTCCATAGATGCTTGCCATTTTCCTCAGCATGGCAGTTCACTCTGATAGTCCATAAAACTGAAATCAGGCAGTGAAGAAATCTTAGAATGTCTCAAAATGTGTACCTCCTGAGTTGGCCCTTCAGCTCCAGAGTCCTAGGGTAAAGGTACAATTTTGTCATTTGTGTGGGTGGTCTGAACTTACCTGGGCATCAAGAAAATGATCACCCCACTGGGTAAACATAAGGCCCCTATCACAGTTTTTGAGACAAATTTGAAACAAGCTTGATTTTTGGTGGCCAGAAAGCTAGCTCATTACTGCCTCCTAAGATGGTTTAGAGAGAGAGCAATACTGAGTCCATTTCTCAGAGTTCTTGTATGAGGAAGAGTAAAACCACTAGTAGTCAGTGGTGACTGACTCAGGAGGATCATTGTGTTCCCAAAAGCAAGGCAAGGTCAGGGATTGGGGCAGGTCAGTTTCCAGGAATCAGAAACTTAAAAACAGAAACTCAGCTCTTACAGTAAATAGAACCATTCAACAAAATAGCTTTTGCCTTCAAAATGGAGTCAAGAAGGTTCATCAGAGAAGGTTTCTATGATGATTGCTGAAGAAGGCAAGTATATAGTATATACTATACTAGGAATATAGTAGGATGCCATTAGCAATCATTTTATTATTAGGTATCTTTCACCTAACAGTAGTTTTTGGTTTTCACTCAAGTCTCTGGTCTATCGTACTGCATCTCAGGCTCTTACCCATTACAACAGCATCAGGAATGGGTTCTATCTCATGGAGTGGGACTTAATTTCAATCAAATATTGATTGAGTCCCAAAGATTTGTGCCACTATTGCACTAGAGAGGCAGGTCATTATTGTATATTGAAGGATAACTTGGTTTGTGCTTACCTTTATGTTTTGGTACTATACAGAGTTCCTTCTAGTTCCAAAACCACTAGTAAGTAAGGGGTCTTTGTAGGCACCTGATTAACCTCTTTATGTTCAATGAGTTGTTTAGATGTTGTCTTTTTCAGTAGAAGTTTACCACCAGTTTGAACAATGCAGTAATCTAAATTGGGTGGGAGGGAGGGGCTTCCATGTGGTCCATTTGGCTAACAACTCGATTAGATGCTTCTCATTCCCTGCAATAGAGGTTTCATTTGTTGGCAGGAGATACCTAGTTTGGGCTTTGGCTCTCCATTATTTGCTAATTACACACACACACACACACACACACACACACACACACACACACACACACACACACGTATATTAAGAATCATCTACTGTTTTTGGTTCCTGTATAACACCCATCAGATGATTCCTAGTTTTAGATGTCTCTCCCTACCCCATATTTGCTCTCTTACTGTCTGTAGGAGACATTTGCCCCATCTAGGTGTGCAGCTTATATTTATATCAATTGAGGTTTGAGTTCTTTATGTGGGCATTTGGGGGTTTGAAAATTTACTATTATTAATTTGACTGATAAATTATAAGTTTCTGGAGTTTTCATTATAAGTGGATAGGGGTTTAGAGCCAACAGCTGCCAGTCTCAGTAGGCTAGCCACACAGGGTTAGCTGAGGGTTGATGGCCTGGGAAGATATGAACAACAAACCACACGAAATTTGGCAGACCACTGGTTGGAAATGGCTTTGAGGGCAGAGAGACCACATTGCTGACACTTAGCCATCTTTAGCGTGGATTGTTTTTAACAGTTATACTCTAAATCTGTCTTCTTTAACCTTTCTGTATTATCCTCCAGTACTACCCCATCCCATCTCTTTATAACTATATATTTTATTTCTGCTTCAAAGGGAGATCCTTCCCTCTCTACTAGTCCCTTACTCTATACCGAACCTCTGTAGTTATATTAATAGTAGCCAGCTTGTTAGAGCCTTAGTAGCTGCCATTCACATACCAGGGTATGTGAGTATGGGTCTGGGTTTCCTTACTGAGGATGAATTTTCTGGTTCCATTCATTTAACTGCAAATTTCATGTTTTCTTTTTTTGTTACAGCTTGGCCTACTTTTAAAGATTATTTAGTGCTGCCTATGTTTGCTATTGAGTTTAGTTCCTCAAGAATTTTGGATTCTGAGCTCTTATAAGAGAGGCAGTGTAAAAATATTTTGTCTATTTAGTAAGAGATTTTTTTCAACCTTACAAATTTTATTATCTTTGCATAAGCTTTTTATTTCAACACATTTTATTTTTCCACTTTTGACTGGAAATGTATGCTTCTGATGTGATATTTAAGACATTATATATTACAAAAGAATTAGTCTTTCTGTCATGGTTTGATTAAAAATGGCCCCCATAAACTCATATTTTGAATACTTAGCCTATGTGGAGTGAGACTTTGTTGGAGTAGATACCATCTTGTCAGAGAAAGTTTGTCACTGTGAGGGTGGGCTTTAAGGTATCCTATTCTTGAGTTCTGCTAGTGTGTTATAGAGACTCCTTTATCTGCTTCCTGTAGTTCAAGTTGAAGAACTCTCAGTATCTCTCTAGCATCATGTCTGCCTGTATGCCACTATGTTTCCTGCCATGGTGATAATCCCCTAAATCTCTGAAACTGTAATCCAGCCCCAATTAAATGTTTTCCTTTATAAGAGTTGCCATGGTCATGAAGTCTCTTCACAGAAATAAAACCCTAACTAAGACATTTTCCCTTTAGGATATTTCAGATTCAAGTACAATAATTCTGTTGTTAATCTACTTTCAATTAACTTGTTGAAATGCTAAAAGTGAACACACTTTTTTTATTCTACCAATACACATTTGGTACACATTTTTTTTTATTCTACCAATTTGTAGTCACATTGTGTTGCTGGAATAAACATCATGACTAAAATAACATGAGTAACAAAGAGTTTATGTTATCTTATATTTCAAGTCACAGTTATCATAAAGGTGAAAATTTACAATTTATTTAAGTACAATATATACATCAAAGGAATAAACAATACTAACAGAGAGAAGCTCTAAAGAAAAAGTGAATTTGAAGTTAAGATAGATGTGAGATAGGGTTACAAGTAATGTAATAGTATCACTAGTAAATCATGAAGTGTGACCTCTCTGTCTGATAACAGAGCCCATTACCCTAATCCTTCTCATGTAAAGTGAGATTCACAGATTCATCTAAACACTGCATTTTAAGGTAGATGGATTTCAAAGATTGCCGGACTGGACTCTGCTGACCACATACATACTTAAACCAAAATAACTTTGTCTGGGAGGTTCCAGCTGTGGTCAAAGGTGAGAGTCAGAGAAATGCGGGTATAGGAAGGAAACATGATTGTCTCTTAGATTACAGAATAGGGCCACATGAGAAGCATGTGAGGGAGTCAACACTTGAGAAATATTCTCTATGTCACAGTGTAGAAGGCAATAATATCTCTGTCCATAGTCATTGAAAATGGACATACTCAACCTTAATAAGCTTATAAATGAATTTGTCCCAAGTCTAGAGAAAGGAATCTGGGACAATTGTGACAGAATCTGTAGTGTGAGACTCTGTGGAAACATGGCTAAACCAGACTTCAGGTGAGTTGAACTGTTGCTTATAATAGTCGGATGCTACATTGTTTTAAAACACTGAATTTATGACTAATTAGATATACTCTCTCTATATATAGATATATGTATATACATATATATATTCATATATAACTGAGAACATTTTATGAGCAATTATGTATGCCATCAATAGCAATGTATATAGAATTGTCGAAATGTATTTTATAATATAAAGAAAAGCAAATATCTGATGATGCTATGGATTCTATACAGTGATATATAGAATCACTGTATAACAAGTGATCACCACTTATAACAAGAAGCATGTTCCAAAGACACAGTGTTTCTAATCACAAAAGAAAAAAAAAAGTGAGTTCCTTTCTGCTCAAGTTAAGGTTATCTACTCATGAACTAGAAGTAAAATGAAAAGACATAGATTGAAAGGAAATAATGGTATGCAATGAAAGAGATAAAGAGTTAATGACAGAGTCTCACAAATCACTAAGGAACGAAGTACAAGCAAAAGACTGTAAAAAAAATCCTATGTAAAAATTCCATTCAACAATCAATAGCTATTTGACATGGTGCTCAATCTCGGCTGTAATCAGGAGAAAACTAAATCAAATCACATCCTGGTGTCAATATTTACCCCCTGGAATTGCTCAAGAAATATAAAGTATCAATCCCAGGGGTAGAAAGAAAAATTGATTGTTATCTGCTACAGGGGAGAATGTTAATTTATATATCATGTAGGAAGGAGTGGTTAAGAGAATAAAGAATGAGCCCCACTGATATTGCTTATGAATTTTTGTCAGGGTCAGGAAATCATGAGCACTTTTGGGGATTTGTTGCACTGTCGGCATTATATATGTTTACTTGGTTTGTGATTACAAAATATTTGCTGTCTGATGAATTTTTATTTAATTTTAAATTTTTTTCAGGATAGGATCATCATAGACTACATTTTTAATTAGATGTTTTTCTTTATTTAAATTGCAAATTTTATCCCCTCTGAAACCCCCTTCTCATCCCCCATCTCCCTGCTCACTAACCCACCCACTGCCACTTCCCTTTCCTGGCATTCCCCTAAACTGGGACATCAAGCCTTCACAAGACCAATGGTCTCTCCTCTCATTGATGTCCCTCTACTACAGATGCAGCTGGAGTCATGTGCCCCTCTACATATACTCTTTGGTTGGTGCTTTAGACCCTGGGAGCTCAGGGGGTACTGGTTGGTTCATATTGTTGTTTCTCCTATGGGGCTGCAAATCTCTTTAGCTCCTTGGGTTCTTTCTCTAGCTCCTCCATTGGGGACTTTGTGCTCAGTCCAATGAATGGTTGTTAGTCTCCACTTCTGCATTAGTCAGGTACTGGCAGAACCTCTCAGGAGACAGTTATATCAGGCTTTTGTCAGTAAGCACTTTTTGGCATCCACAATAGTGTCTGCGTTTGGTAACTGTATATGGGATGGATCCCTAAGTCACTAGATGGCCTTTCCTTCAGATTATCCCCCAACCTTTGTCTCTGTATTTCCTACCATGGGTATTTTGAGTCTCCTTCTAAGAAGGACCAAAATATCCACACTGTGGTTTTCCTTATTCTTGAGCTTCAAGTGGTCTGTGAATTGTATTGTGGGTATTCTGAACTTCTCGGCTAATATCCACTTATCAGTGAATGCTAGCCATATGTGTTCTTTTGTGATTGGGTTACCTCACTCAGGGTGATATTTTCTAGTTCCATCCATTTGCCTAAGAACTTCATGAATTCATTGTTTTTTTAGTAGCTGAGTAGTACTCCATTGTATAAATGTACCACATTTTCTGTATCCATTCCTCTGTTGAATGATATCTGGATTTTTCCAGCTTCTGGCTATTATAAGTAAAGCTGCTATGAACATAGTGGAGCATGTGTCCTTATTACATGTTGGAGCATCTTACAGATATATGACCAAGAGTGGTATAGCTGGGTCCTCAGGTAGTACTATGCCAAATTTTCTGAGAAACCACCAAAGTGATTTCCGAGTTGTTGTACCAGCTTGCAATCCCACCAGCAATGGATGAGTGTTCCTCTTTCTCCACATCCTCGCCAGCATCCGCTGTCACTTGAGTTTTTGATCTTAGCTATTCTGTGAAGTGGAATCTCAGAGTTGTTTTGATTTTCATTTCCATGATGACTAAGGATATTGAACATTTCTTTAGGTGCTTCTTAGCCATTCAGTATTCCTCAGTTGAGAATTCTTTGTTTAGCTCTGTATCCCACTTTTTAATAAGATTATTTGATTCCCTGGAGTGTAACTTCTTGAGATCTTTGTATATATTGGATATTAGCCCTCTATCGGATATAGGGTTGATAAAGATCTTTTCCCACTCTTGGTTGCTGTTTTGTCCTATTTACCTTACAGAAGCTTTGCAATTTTTATGAGTTCCCATTTGTCGATTCTTTATCTTGCAGCACAAGCCATTGATGTTCTGTTCAGGAAATTTTCCTTTGTGCCCATGAGGAAGTGGTTGGATACAAAATTAACTCAAACAAACCTGTGGTCTTCCTCTATTCAAAGGATAAACAGGCTGAGAAAGAAATTAGAGAAACAACACAATTCACAATAGTAATATAAAATATTTTGCTGTGACTCTTACTAAGCAAGTGAAAGATCTGTATGACAAGAACTTCAAGTCTCTGAAGAAAGAAATTGAAGAACTCAGAAGATGGGAAGATCTCCCGTTGGTATTAGATTGGTAGGATTAATATAGTAAAAATGGCCATCTTGCCAAAATAAATCTAGAGATTCAACGCAATCTCATCAAATTTCCAACTCAATTCTTCACGGAGTTAGAAAGAGCAAATTCATCTGGAATAACAGAAAACCCAGGATATCGAAATCTATTCTCAACTATAAAAGAACTTCCAGGGGAATCACCATTCCTGACCTCAAGCTGTACTACAGAGCAATCATGAGAAAAACTACATGTATTGGTACAGTGAAAGTCAGGTAGATCAATGGAATAGAATTGAATACCCAGAAATGAACCCACATACCTATGGTCGCTTGATCTTTGAGAAAGTATGTAAAACCGTCCAGTGGAAAAAAGACAGGATTTTCAGCAAATGGTGCTGTTTTAACTGGTGTTTAGTATGTAGAAGAATACAAATTGATTTGTTCTTATCTCCTTGTACAAAGCTCCAATGAATTCTTAATTGTTCCATTGTTGTTCTGTTATCTTCCCCACAGTCTTTTTCTATTTTATAATTAAACATCAAAAGCAGAAATGGCATGGAACATGAACTGTAAAAACACTTGGAAGTTCATTTGTGTTAATTCCCCTTAAAAATAAAATTAAAGAATGTGACATCAGTAAGAAGTTATCATTATAAGAATTTCATCTCCAACTGGGGACCATTTGTTATTATTGGTACTTAGGGCCAGGTTTATTCTGAAGTCAGTTATTAATACAGGTCTCACTTCCAAGGGAGGCTGACCTACAACCAACATGCTTCTGATGAGGTGTAGAGAAAGCAGATTAGGGTCCTACCTTCCTGGCTTTCTTTCAGCTTCAATAAATGAATATAATTTACACAATAACTTTTCTTTTCAGTTTCTAAAAGAGCAGATAATTATGGCTGGAACCTGCCCTTTCTGAACTGTGATACTGCTGAAGATAGTGTTATTTTACATCATTTATGGAGAATATGGTCAACTGCAGCTTATGAAATTCACTTTTGCAAGAACTTCTAGGATAAAGATGTGAACACTTGTGTTGTCAAAGGACAAACTACAATTGACTTAACTGTTGTTTTAAAAACAAAATCCTCAAAGTTCTATTCACCAAATGAAGACTCTAGAGCCTGTCACTGTGATGCTGGAGGAGCACTCAGCTGACCTTTCTACTCCACTGAAGGCCCAGAAGAAAAAAAAAAGGTCTTTCTCCTTCTCCACACTGCTTTAAATAGCCTTCAACTCAAAGATGCTCCTTTCTTTTTCCTGAGTTTTCTATGTTTGCTCCGTATCAGCTGCTTGCTTGCTCTGCCTCCTGACCTATTGTTGACTTTGTTTAGCTCTTGTTTAGAGACAGCTCTTGGTTTAAAGGTATGTGCTAGGGATGAGCCACACTGCAGCAAGGTTTTTTGCAGTTCACAATCTTGGGGTTCAAAATGTGATCAATGGCCTGCAACATTTAACTTCTGATTATTAATAACCTATGGGTCAGCGGCACCCTCCACTCTATAAAACAAAACAGGTTCTCTCACGAGGCAGTGGTAGAGGGAGTTTGTAAGGCCAGACTAAAGAAACTTAACTATCTTTGTGATCTTCTAAGGCATTGGACAGATCCCACACTGACATGAGTCTTCCTGAAATAGACTGAAACTGTCAGTCTTCACCGGAAAGTTTCCCATAGCTGTATTTAGAATTAATGTGATAAAAAATTTAGAATTAACATAATCAACATTGAACCAGATAAGTTAACACCTACAATTACTAATCACATATGTTACACCAACAAACCAATTTACAAGCCCTTGTGTTTCTTGCTAGTGAACTAGAAATAAATATTATCTGGTCCTCCCTTTCTGTTCTCTGTAATCCACAGAGAATTTAGCTTCTCTATCTAGCTCATTCATTCTCACGACTGTATAATAGTCTACATTATAATTTAATTATCCATATTAAAGTATTGTGAATGTAATATTTTTCTGGTGTGAAGAACTATATTGAAGACTATTGCTGAGAATCTTATTTATGCATATTTTTTTACACATAAACATACTGCAAAGCATAAATCCTGTATTGGGATGTCTACACATAGCCTGGAGATGCCTTGAATCAATAAGCAATGACACACTGCTTTTTACAAGTGTTTGCAGTGATTTATTCTCCCAACAGCAGTGAAATGGGGTTGCTGGTTTTCTGAATCTTTCCCCTCATTGATATTGCCTGATGTTAACATATTCACCACTCTGATGGTTATGGTGGTATTTATGATTTTACTTTGTAAATCTATGATTAATGTGATATTTACATGCTCATTAATCATCCTGATCTCATTTTTGTAAAGTGCTTATTAGTCTTTTTTTATGTTGTTGTGTATACCTTTTATACTGATTTGTGGAAATTCTCATTAGCTATATACATTGCAGATCTAGACTTCAATACATATATTATTTTCCCTTTACTTTTCTTGCTTGTTTCAATCTAGTCATTCTTAATCGATTTTAATGTATTAGTAGTTTATTTTTAATAATTTGTCCCTTAAAAAATGTCTTTAAGACAGGTCAGGTGATATACTGTCATCACCCCAGAGACACAGAGAGCTGGCGTATGGAGATTAACAGATCAAGGCCTATCTGAACAACAGAGAGGGCTTGAGGCCTACCTGGAGAATTTAGTGAGCTAGCTAGAGAACTTAGTGACATGTTTTAAAATAAAAACTAAAAAAAAAAATAGGAAAGAAAAGAAAAGAAAACGTAAAAAGATAGTTGGAAGTATAGTTAAGCAGTAGAGCTCCTGCCTGATAAGGAATAAGTTCTAGGTTCAACCTCCAGTATGGTTTTAAAAATATAGAAAAGAGCAGGTAAACTAAAATGTACTTTATTGAATTGTCAAAAATACATTTTTACATATTTCTCTAAAAACAGTTTTTAATGATTTCTTCTTCCAGGAGTGTTACTTAAATGTATAAATGCTACATTTATAGCATAGTACCTTATAAATCATATGTTCAGTGTTGTGGCAGGAAGAAACAAAGACTTTAGGGATAAAAACATGTAGGTGATCTCTCAGCTTCCCTTTGCTTCATGGATTTCCACCCAGAACTATGGAAGACACACACACAGGCACAGATGTAAGCCACACTGAACACAGCCTAACTACCCTTTGTGTTCTGATAAAGGAGTAAGAATGGCCTTCACTGCACAAGTCTCTATCCAGCTGAATGCCATATGAGTGATTGCCATATGAACAATTTCCATATGTTAGCATAGCATGGAAGGATTGGGTAGGTATCAGGTTTCTTTCTGCAATGCTCCAGTCTGGATGGTCAGAGACTGAGAAGGGAATTTGGAGTCTCTTTTTGGTGAATCCACCAGATCATGTCGCCAGACAGCAGTGAATTTCAAGATAGTTGGAATTTCACCTTGTAAGAAATAGGTCAGGACTTTATCCTGCCTGAATTTGACATCCTCCTACAGGTCTGTACCAGGAGCACATGCATATATCACAGAATAGCAACTACTAATGTGTATACGCACACATGTGAGCACACACAAACACACACACACACACACACACACACATTTTCCATAACAAACACACATTCACACAAACTTACCCACACATACTTTTAACATAAATATTCATTAACACACAGAAAACACCCACATTGGCATAAACTCACTCATACATGTTCACAACCTCACACTTCCCACTTTTACACTCTTCACACATTCACACCTTCCACTCTTCCATATACATACATGTGCACCAAGGAAAACACCCTGTGATACAGTTTACATCATTTTATTCTACATACTGAGGCTTTTACCCAAAAGCTGTTAGCCTATCCTTCACAGGAATAATATGTCTGGTTACATCACTATTTTTAAAATCATTAGAAATTGTTATTGTCAGCTTCACATGAAGCTGCTATGCCAATTTGCCCTTGTTCCTGTTGACCAACCCTCTCCTGGTTATCACGATGGAGCATAGCTTTAGTAGACTTGAGCCTTGCTGATTATTTTCTTTCTTCATTGCAGTGAACCATTTTAATTTTCCTAAAGCTGAAATAAACTTTTTCACTTTGGTGCCTTTGTTTAAACATCTTCTCAGCTGCCTGACCCTCCTTAGCAAATTCAACACAGTTCTTGTTACTTTAATATTTACTTTCTGTTATTTCTATTAAACAGTGTAACTAACTTCTCCTTGATAATGTGTGCCTGAAGCTTTGGAAATATATATCAAATTAAGTAAAATGTCCTAAAATATATAAGATCCTGGTTACCTTTTATTTTCATATATACTATGTAAAAAGATCTTATAAACTTTCTCTTTTCCTTTATTGGTAATAATATTTTCATACAACACCTTTTGATTTTGTTATATCTTACTCTACTACTCCCTCCCACTTGCGAGCACACTCTTACGTGGTTTATTGTCCCTTGGAGAAAAGCATACTTGTTTCCTAGTAGTTGTCAGTTAGGGATAGCTTCTGAGTGGGGCTGAGTCTGAGTGTCCAGTTCTTTTATCTCTAGGACACCATCTGGTGCAAACTCATTCAGACACTGTGGACGTTTGCCCCAGTCTCTGTGAGTTCTTATGTTTGTCAGCTCTGTTGATTCCAAAAGGCTTTGATTTATTGGTGTCCTTTATCCTTTCTGGCTCCTAAAATCTTTCCATCTCCTATTCCATAGAATTCTTTGAGTCCAGGAGGGAGTGTTTTTGTGGACATACCCCATTTATGGCTGATATTTCTAAGGTCGCTCATACTTTGTATGGCTTTGGGTCTCTGTACTTATCAACTACAGAAATGAGCTTCTCTGATGATAGATGAGCAAGACACTGATCTATGAGATTAGTAGAATGTCTTATGAGTCATCAAACTGCTGAGTTCTTTTAACAGAACAGTAGTATTTGGTGTTTCCCTACATTCCTGACCTATCTAGTTTCATATTCTTGACCACCCAAGCAATGTTGGATATATGATCTATCTCATAGAGTCGACCTTATAAAAAAATCAGATATTGGCTGGTTATTCCCATAAATTATGTGGCACTACTATACCAGTGTATCTTGTAGATAGGTTACTATTGTAGATAGAAGGATTTGTAGCTTGGTTGGTGTTTAACATTCTCATTTCATATCATGCAGAGTACCTTGCAGTACCATGAACACCATTCCATAGGGGTCAAGGTGTATAGATAAGTACCAGCTTGACATCATCATGTTAAATGAGTTGTACAGGTAATGTCTTCAGCAATTGGGGCCATACCATGAGTTTGTGGCACTACTATACAGCCTTTCCAATAGCCTGTGTTGCCTGATGTTTCCATGAGACCACTTTGGTCCTTATCTTGATTAGATATAAACCATTTCTGCTACTGGATGCTTCATTTGGTGACAAGAGATATGCATTTGGGGCTCTGTGTCCCCAATATTTGGAATATATGCATATACATATACAACCATTGCTGAGTGTCGAAAGATAGAATCTCAAAATAGTTTTTATTTGCATTTCCATGTTGGTTAACAATGCTGAATATTTCTTTAAGTGTTTCTCAGCCATTTGAGTTTTCTTTTTGAGAATACATTATTTAGATCTTTATTGCATCTTCTTAAGATTATTTGTTTTCCAGATGTCAACGTTTTGTTGTTGTTCTTGTTGCTTTATATATGTTTTGATAACATGGTTTGTGACTGTTAAATGTGTAGCTAGTAAAACTATTTTCCCATTATGGTTACCACTTTCTCCAATTGATAGTGTCCTTTGCTATACAGAAGATTTTCAGTTTCATTAGGTACCACTTAATAACTGTTGATGCTCCTATCAGAAAGATTTCTCTCGGTGCCAACTGAGTTAAGACTGTTCCCCACTTTCTATTCTGGTTTTATTGTGAACTCACTTATCTATTTGGTATAGAGTCAAAACTGTTGAAGTTTGATAAGTAGAGCTGTATATGGATTCTTCTATATGGAGCATCCAGTTTGACCAGCACCCTTTCTTGAATATGAAATATTTTTCCAGTGTTTTTCCTGCATTCTTTTTAATGAATCAGGTGTTCATAGATGTGAAGATGTTTTGGGGGTTCCTTAATTTGATTCCACTGATGAGCATGTCTGCTTTTGTTCCAATACCATTCATTTTTGTTTGTTTGTTCATGTATTTGTTTGTTTTGTTTTTGTTTTGTTTTTGTTCTTAATTACAAGAGCTCTATAGTACAACTTGAGAACAAGGATAATGAAACCTCCACAAGTCCTTTTATTATTCAGTATTCAGGATTCTTTTAGATATACTATTCCTCCACTCTCTTTCTCTCTCTCTCTCTCTCTCTCTCTCTCTCTCTCTCTCTCTCTCTCTCTCTCTCTCTCTGTGTGTGTGTGTGTGTGTGTGTGTGTGTGTGTGTGTGATGTGAATCTCAAAATTGACCTTTCAAAATGTGTGAAAAATTGTGTTATAATTTAAGGGAGTTTCCTTAAATTTATGCATTATTTTTACTAGAATGGCTACTTTTATTCTATAAATTTTACCCATCCATGAGTGTGTGAGATCTTCCTAACTTCTTTTATAGTGTATAGTTTCTTTCTTCAATGTCTTAATGATTTTAATCATATGTCATTTATAACTTGGTTAGAATTTCATCATCATATTTTATATTATTTGAGACTATTGTGAAATGTAATACTTCCCTGATTTCTTTCCCAGTCTATTTGTTATTTGTATATAAGAAGGCTACTGTGTATGTGTGTTAAATTTGTATCTTGCTACATTCCTGAAAATATTTATTAGCTATAATACTTTTTTGGTTGAATTTTAGGGTTATTTGTATATACTATTACATTATCTGGAAATGATATTTTGATTTCTTCCCTTCCTATTTGTATTGCCTTGATCTTTTTCAGTTGTTAGTTCAATTTTCTAGTTAAAAGTTCAATATTATACTGAATAGGAATAGAAAGAGTGGACAACCAGCTTTTTCTGTTCCTGATTTTAGTAGAATTGCTTTGAGATCTTCTCTATTTAAGGTGATGTTGGCTATATCATCATTATACATTGCATTTATTGTGTTGAGGCACTTCTCGTATCTCTGCTGTCTCTAGGACTTTTATCATGAAAGGATGTTCAATTTCTTCACAGGCTTTTTCTACATCTAGTGAGACGATTGTGTGGTTTTTGTCTTTCCATTTATGTGGTAGATTACATTTATCAATTTCTATATGTTCAATCATTCCTACTTGACCAAGATAGATGACCTTTTCGATGTGTTCTTTGATTTTGTTTGAAATCATTTTTTTTTGAGAAATTTTACATTTATGTTTCTGAAGAGAATTGGACAATAATTTTCTTTTTTTGTTGTGTCTTTGTGCAGTGTCAGAATAATGTGGCTTTATGAATAGAATTTGGAAATGTTCCTTCTGTTTCTCTGTTGTGATATAATTTGAGGAGTATTGGCATCATTTCTACTTTGAAATTCTGGTAGAATTCAATACTAAAATCATTTGGCCCTTGGTATTTTGTTGAGTAACTTTTAAGTACTGCTTTTATTTAATTTGATGTCTGTTGTTATATCTCACTTTTCATTTCTCAATATTTAATTTGAATCTCTTCTCTGATATTTCACTGGAGCTTCTTGGAAGAAAGTGTTTCTAGATATTTGGATTGTAAATAGGCTAGATAAGGGGATGTTTGTTGAGGATTTCCACAGAAGGAGCAAAAGCAGAATGTACCACCATGATTTGCTTAGTCCACTAGAGATGGAAGTAGAGCCAGAGGAGACCCCACAGCAGGTGGTTTGCTACTGAGGTGGGATTAAGACTAGAGATATGTATTTAGAGGAGAGGAGGGAGACTTAAGCTATAATGATCATCTATTGGCTTTAGTGGCTTACCTGCTTTCTCTGCCAGCTTGGCCAACAGTTTCTTATGTAATGCTTTTGAGATTTGGCTGTTATGACAGAGGGAAGGAGTAGAGGGAAGTGGGAAAGCCTGTAGGACAAGACCTCAGTTATCTACTTGAGACAGGGGGTGCAGAAAGAGAGGGTAGACAATAGTAATTGATCATCTATAGAACTGTAGATGAGACTAAGATATTGGATTTGGAGGCCAGAAGGGAGAAAGATCAACTGAAGATCACCTACTTGTTTCTCTGTTCATTTCAGCCAGAGGGTTTCC
>NW_022196905.1:16740630-16752931 GCF_008632895.1 Mastomys coucha
ACACAAACAAAACATTAACCTACACTCCTTTTACACTTATTCTTTGGTTGCAATCCTTGAAAGGCAAATAACTTCACACAAGGAAGCATCTCTTTATCTCAGACACTGTTGCCTCTATTTTTGGATATTTTAAGAGACATATTCGTATGTTTTTTCACAAAGGTGAAAAAATAATTTCAGTTATATCAGCCTCAGAATGTATACTCCAGTCTTGAAAAAGATATAATGGGACACAGTTCTCAGAAAGACAGCACTAGTCTTGCACTCAAAACTTGTCTGAGGATACTATTGAAAGCCTAGAAGGTTTGGAGATTTGGACCATCTTATCTAATCATACTGTACTATAAGTAAAGGATGTCTGATAGGATACCCAAACTGGTGAATTCCCTAGCATGTTAAGTCTTTAACTTAGCACAACAGACCTAAGGGATGCTTCTATACAGGTCTTCTGAGAATACTGCAAGTAGGTAAATAGATTCCTCTGTCTTTCTCTATAGAAATTGCAGTTTGCTTAGAATTCTCTGTAGAGTGCATCCTAAGACCTGGAATAAATTCATTACAATTGGTGCATATGTTTGATTCCTTGTCTCCCCATTGGTGGCACTATTTTGGCAGGCTGACGAAATTTAAGGATGTTGAACTTACTGGAAGAAGTATGCTTAATGAACTTGTACAGTAATCATTGTTGAATGGATTCTCAAATGCACAATGAATTACTACTGTAATCCCAGCCCTTGGAAATTGTTCTACCAATGGACTAACGACAAGGTTTGGATTAACACAGGGTGTCTAAATCTGACAGTTAGAGAACAATCCTAGACTCACAATCATCTTCTCTAACTCAGTGCCATCATGTGGATATCTAAAAATCTTTATAAGCCATTATAGGCATAGGATACTAATAATAGAAATTCTAATAACAAATAATAATAAATAACAAATGTTAATAAAATTCCTTATGGACCCAGAGAGCACATGAGATTCAATTATTTCAAACAGAAAAATAAGAAATTATGGAGTAACATCATATCTCCTGGAACCTTAAAAAATAGAAAATAATTGTTTTAGTCACTGGTACCTTTAGCAGAGGGGAGGAACTATAATATTTACAATTAAAATAAATCAAAACAGTATTCTATTTTGACTTTATAATAATTTAAATAGAACTAAGTGAAGAACTTTTATTAAGTGAATACAAAGATTTTGAGGCAAAGAAGGGCAGTAAAAGTTTATTCAAAGGCTTCTCTTTCAAGGACAGAAGTGTCCAGTATTTACTGACATCAGGTTAGGATGGATAGAGGATCACCCCATAGGAAGGACAAAAGCATATCCACCAAGAGTGAAAAAACTCAAGAAAGTGTCCTCTAGTTCAGCAAATGTTTCTTAACCTGTGGGTTACAACACTTTGGGGGTTATAAGGACTCTTCTTCCACAGAGGCCACATAAGGCCATCAGAAAACACAGATATTTACAATTCATAACATTAGCAAAATTACAGTTGTGATTGTAGCATCAAAATAATTTTATGGTGGAGTGTTACCATAACATGAAGAGCTGTATTAAAGAATCACAGCATTAGGAAGGTTGAGAATATAGCTTGTCCCTTCTGAGCCTCCACAATTTCATAGTCTCTTCGCTACAAGAGCCACTAATACTTGCATATCATCACAACAAAGAGAAATCTTTTCCAACATGAAACCAAACCAAATCAACCAACCCAACAACCAAACCAAACCAAACCAAACGACATCAACAAAAAAACAACCCCCTAAAACAAACAAAAACAATACAAACAGAAAACAAAACAAAACAAACAAAAAGAGCAAAAATAAATCTTTGCATTGACCTCTGAAATTCAAAGACAATTTTCTTTTATAAGTCTGTGAATATTTGTAACTTTATCTAATGTGTCTATATTAATTAGTTTTATTCTGGTGCTGTTGACATAATATGTATTCAATGATTATAAATTTACATTTTTTGTTTGTTTCTGTATATTATTTGGTTCCTTCTTACAAAGGTTATATTGTGTTTTGTCACACTGTCAATATACAGCCACAAGGATCATTATGTCTGTTTTTTTAGTCCAAGAGAGCACACTCCTCACTGGAACCATCCACATAAGTGTGGATCACCTGAAGCAATAAGTGTTCATGGCTATCCAGGTTTTTGTCTTTAGGGAATTTTTGCATGGTGTAATCATAAAAAAGTTTTATTACTCACTTCTTTCCATCTATTTGTATAAGACTAGACTGAGAAGCACTCGGAGTTACTAACCCAGACAGTTTTATAGGATAATGGGTACTTTAAAATAGTTTATAAAATGAAGAAAACTGAGAAATAATGTTCTCTGTAAAATAAGCTCTAAGGCATATTTTGTTTATTAGTTTTTATTTCCATTAAACTATAATTAAGTCATTTATCCTCCTCCCTTCATCTAATACATCTCAAACCCATGGCTTCATTTTATTTGATTATTATTACATATATGTGTATGATATATAACATGTTAAATCCATTTACTGATGCTTTTATGTATATGATTTGGGGTCTTACCACGTGATATATAATATTCAATTAAGACACTCATCTCTATGGAAGACTAGTTCTCTCATTTTCTTAGAGGGCACTAATTGCATGTAGTTTGTTTTTCTAGAGATAAAACCCCATGAAATTTCTCCCTTCCAAGTTAACATGTTGAATGCTGTTATCATTGTTCAGTTTTTATTTATGCACCAATGTTGTGGAGGTTTTATAGATTTATCTACCCTGGGAATCTTACAATAACCCTAGCTTTTATAAGGTTTTTTATCTCTTTTTTGATTTTTCTATGATTATTAAGTGTAGGAACTGTGTTGTAAATGTATCACTTGGGAGTGAACATCCCACAATCAGTTGCTCATTCTGTTTTGATCAGTTATGGTTTCCTGTGATTGTCAATTCTGCAAAGAGAAGTCAGAATATTAGCATATTAATTCTCTTGCTTTTTCACTCCAGACCACAAGTATAAATTAAATAGTGATGGAAATATATGTTATCATATATACATATATATATGTATATATATGATAGAGATTTAAGACAAGAGAAACAGAGGCAAAAAACAAGGAAATTGCATTCTATGCCTAATTACACTTGCCTTATGGAAACTTAGTTCATAATTCATTAAAGAGAAGCTTGAATTCTCTTGAATGAGTTAGAAAGTATAAGATTACAGAAATAGGCATTTGAACCAGAAAATGGTTTTGTCATGCTACCTTGTAGATAGGTTTGGGATCACACTTTTTGAATCTGTTATCTAGGCAAATATCGATCAGCTCTTTTAAGTACAGAGATTTAATGTCAACTCTATGACCTACCAGGAAGTCCAAGGGATGTGTGTGCTGTGCATTACTCCCTGGCAACTCGCAGTCCATAAGGCCTGGCTTTAGTAGTGTTCATAGCTGCTCCCACAG
Organism: Mastomys coucha; assembly: GCF_008632895.1. Lineage (NCBI taxonomy): Eukaryota > Metazoa > Chordata > Mammalia > Rodentia > Muridae > Mastomys > Mastomys coucha. The sequence goes on from NW_022196905.1 coordinate 16,744,086, forward strand.
GCACAATCCTTTTGCTTTTTTGTGCTTTTGAAGTTAATCACTGGACATTTCTTTTTACATGGAAACATTACCTCATACCAAAATAAGACTGACTGACCCACCGCAGGAACATATATTGTGCCTAATATGAATGAATCGGCCACACAATGCAGTATATTGATTTCAGTTCCTAGTGTCAGCAACAGCAGATGGAGAACTTTTCATTTCAGTATTCATTGTGGCATGCCACAGAGAATCAAGTTTATCTCCTTACAGTTTGTAAATCCATGTCTGCTTTCATAGTTGACATGTGTAGTCTGGTGAAAACAGTCTCAGGGAAGGAAACCTACCACAGAGACCTAGTCTCTCCAGCACTAAGAACCCCACTCTCTCTTATCCGGAAGTATAGCTTCTCTGGCAAGTATTTCATTTTATCATAATTGTAGAAATGGGTGTAATATGTAGATGATTTAATTTCTATGACATTTACCAGTCAATTCAGGATAATCATTTCCATCTTGTTTTAAATTTTTAATATTACTTTTATTTATTCATTTGTGTGTGCATCTCTCTTCTCTCCCTCTCTCTCTCTCTCTCTCTCTCTCTCTCTCTCTCTCTCTCTCTCTGTCTGTGTGTGTGTGTGTGTGTGTGTGTGTGTGTGTGTGCGCGTGCATGTGTGTGCACTTACCACAGATTAAGTGTTGGAAGTAAGAACATAAATTGTTGGAATTGGTTCTCCCACAGGGATCAAACTCAGTTCTTGAGGCTTGGCAGCAAGGGCTATTATCCATTGAGCCATGTCTAAATAATCACCACAACTCTTTTTTTGTAGACAGAACAATAATTTACTACAGACACTATTGTACAGTAGATCTTTTACATTTAATCTCCTTATTGAACTGAGATGTCCATTTACACCAAGGCTTTATAATTCAGTCCCCACCCTTGGTCTTCATTCTGCTTTCCATGTCACTTTTTACAGATTCCATATGTAAGTGAAATTCTGCTGTGTTTATTTATCTGTGGTAGGCCTATTTATTGTTTTGTGAGAAATTCTCTGTATTTAGAACTTGCACAATACTTTTAATATTGCACCACAGACAGTTTGTCGTGATTACATGGATCCTTTTCAAAGATTGTCTTTACACTGATAGTAAAAATGCTATTTTGAATTAAATTCAGAACACTGAACTAGTACCAACTACATTGTTTCAAAAATATACCCAGTGTTTTTAAAAAACCTAAATTTCTAAACCTGAACTACATTCTGGTTCTAATTAATAGCTCAGCATGTCAAAAAGGACTGTGTGATATAGAGGCTGCAACCTGACTTGGGTCTTAATCTGCCTCATGCTTCCCAGGTACCCAGATGCACAACTAACCGTGTGTACTTACCATGTGAAGATGCCATATGTCATACCGAGTCTTTGCTGTAATACCTTCCTTATAAGTAAGGTCTTTACCATGATGCCTCCTCTCTCATTTGTCTCACCTCTGCATTTATACTTTAGACCACAAAAGCTTTAATTCACAAGGACTACTTTATGCTGTTTTAGGGACACCAGTTAGCTCAATGCAAATTGTTGAAAAGCACATGGACTTTTTATTTAGTATGCTTATTTAATGTTTAGTTTTTAATTTCAGTGAAACTTCCCAAGAATTTTACTTTGAAACAATTCCACAATTATAAAATATTGATCATAAAATTAATGAAAGAAAGAACACTTTCAACACTATGAACAAGCTTACCTAGTGTTAACATTTAATTATTTGTATATATAAGATTTTGTGAAACATTGGGAAAATTGCTACACAACTCAAAAATTTTTGAGTGTATTTCTCAAGAATAGATACATTCTCTTATATAACCCCAATATAGTGACCAGTAACAATGGGCTTTAGCCCTGAAACAGGACTGCTTCTAATTTAGCAACTAGGATAGTTATTTCCTATAATTTAATTTCCCTTTAGAACAGAATTGTTTTATGATCCAACATCACTTTGGTTGTTATATATTTTTAATATCTTCTACAGAAACCTGACTTTCATTTCTCTTTCTTTCTTTATCTCTCAGCTGCTCATCTTTCCAATATTCTTGCCTTCATGTCTCCCTTCCCTGTCTTTTCCATCCCTTTCACCTCTCTTTTTTGATCTTTCATTTTCTTTTCTTACCTTCTTCTTCACTTCCTCCCTAACTTCCTCTCTTTCCTTCATTTTTCTTATCATTAATGATAATGAAATTTTCAATAATAGAGCCTCTAACTTTTCAATAAGCATGACTTATATTAAACTGTCCACTATCCTAATTAAACCATTGCATTTAAGTATTACCATTTTAGTGTAATAAGAATGTTTAGCATTAAGGCTTCTCTTCAATACATGATCTATAGCCCTTAATTGTTTGCTTAGTTATAGTTGTTAAATGCCCTCAGTCAGTAGCTTTCAACTTTATCTTCATCTACAGGCCAATGAATCACTATTCCACAATCTCTCCCAGTGTGTGTGCCTTAAAAACAATGTCTTATAAGTAGAATGACAAAACTTGTTCTTCTGTGTTTGACTTACTTCACTAAGAAGGATGTCCTCAAGATCCACGCATGGTACTGTACATTGCAAGATTTCTTCTTTTAAGGCAGAAGGTGATATACCATTGCTTGTAAACAGCATATTTTCTTTTAGAGTCCACATGTTAGCTATTGTGAATAGCACTTCAATGAATATAGGTATAAAAATGTCTCCTCAAATTACTAATTTCTGTTCTTTTATAATTTAATATATAATACTAAATTATATACTTTATATATATAAAGATAGTAGTTACCCTCTGCCTTCTCCTACCTTGGGCTACTTCTTAATCATTCTCCCCTGTTCCATCTCAAATTGATGATCAATTTTTCTAATTATAATTTTAACATATACACACCTACAACATATATTAATTAATATAGAAACAAAGCTCAAAGAAACTATTTAGCAATGTGAGAGGGCTGTGTTATGGGGATATGGGGGTATGGGTATGTGTGCTAAGGGCTGACCACTTGGTATTGGATAATCAATAATAGGGCTCATCTATTGGAAAGATTAGTTTTCTCTCTCTTGGCAGTCATTACCTATAGGTCTTCATCTAACTGGAGAGTATTGTGAGATTTTTCCCATCCATTTTATCATATCTACAGGTGTTGACATCAATGTCTTGTTCATGTAACCATAAGGTTTCATAGCTACTGCCTCCCTGTTTAAATAGAAGATGCAATCTTGTAGCAAGTATCCTTGTCCTATGGTTCTTAAAATCTTTCACCCACTCTTCTGCAGTGTTGCCCAAGCCTTTGATAAATGGCTAGACAACCACTTCAGGGTTCATTGTTCTCTGCATTTTGAAAACATGTGGGTTTTCTAGTGGTCTTCCATCTGCTGTAAAAAGAAGCTACTTTGTTGAGGGTTGAGAACGAAAGTTACCTGTGGATATAAAAACAAGTGTTGAGAATGCAGGTTGCTGGGATGTTTTAAATCCTATTGTTCTCAGGTACTGCTTACAGCTAAGGTATAAGTGCAGCTATTTGCACTTTTGGAGGTATCCTGCCAAGCTAGTCATTGCTGTAACCAAAACAGCATGGTAGGAGTGTTGTTTGCTTTTTGCACCTTGGCTGCTTGCTTATCACCTTTGGCATCCTCAGACACATTAAAAGCAGGCATAAGAATAAAAATTATAATTCCAAGTCTTCATTAAGAAATCAGACTAACCACAAACAAACAGCTTAATGGTGCACCTCTACTAAGGAAAATAGGAATAAACTAAACGAAAATATTCAGTAGATGGAAAAAGTAAAATCCAAGGTAAAAATCAAACAGAATAGGGACATCAAACAATCTAAAACAGGCACAAAACAAAAATTCAATGAATCTTTCATGCTTTTATATTGCTGACTTTTCTTTATGCTCAATAAGGTTATCTACTTTTACCATTTTATTTCTGACAGACATAACAGAACTCTCACATTTTGACTTTTGGGAAAATGTTTATTTCTCTGTCTTTTAAAGGACAGTTCTGTCAGGTTCTTTGTGCTTCATTAGGTTTTATTCACCTTGAATATACCATCACATTTCTTTCTTGCCTGCAAACTTTCTGCTGATAAGTATGCTGACATCATTAAAGATGACATTTCATTTCTTTCATTTCTCTCTTTTTCTTCTAAAATCTCCCATATATGTTTGCTTTATGATCTGCTATAATGGGCTTCAAAGTGTATTTGCTTAGGCTTCTATTTGGGAGAATCAATAATACTTTTTTTAATTAGATATTTTCTTTATTTACATGTCATGTGATATCTCCTTTTCCAGTTTCCCCTCCAAAAATAAAAATAAAAAAATTAAATTAAATTAAAAACAAGCAAATAAACAAAAAAACTCCTGTTCCCTTCCCCCTCCCCCTGCTCACCAATCCACCCTCTCTCACTTCCTGGCCCTGGCATTCCTTTACACAAGGGCATAAACCTTCACAGGACCAAGGCCCTCTCCTCCTAGTTGATGAATAACTAGGCTATACTCTGCTATACATATGTTGCTAGAGCCATTAGTCTCACCATGTGTACTCTTTGGTTGGTGGTTTAGTCCCTGGGAGCTCTGAGGGTACTAGTTAGTTCATATTGTTGTTCATCCTAAGGGGCTGCAAACCCTTTAGCTCCTTGGGTCCTTTCTCTAGCTTCTTCATTGGGGACCCTGTACTCAGTCCAATGGATGGCTGTGAGCCTCCATTTCTGTATTAGTATGTGTACTGTCAGAGACTCTCAGGAGACAGTTATATCAAGCTCCTTTCAACCAGCACTTGCTGTTATCCACAATAGCGTCTGGATTTGTTGATTGAATATGGGAAGGATTCCCAGGTGGAACAGTCTCTGAATTGTCCTCCTTCAGTCTGTCTCAGATCCATAGTTTGCCTATGCAACTCTTTCCATGGGTATTTTGTTCCCCCTTTGAAGAAGGAACAAAGTATTCACACTTTGGTCTTCCTTCTTCTTGAGTTTCTTATGGTTTGTGGATTGCACTTTATGTATTCACTTTATAGACATTAACAGGCTTATCATCCCTGGGTTCTAGAAGGTTTTACCTGAAAATTCTTTTTTTTCTCTTTTGGTTTTTCAAGACAGGATTTCTCTGTATAGCCTTGGCTATCCTGGAATTCACTCTGTAGACCAGGCTGGCCTCAAACTTAGAAATCTGCCTGCTTCTGCCTCCCAATTGCTGGGATAAAAGGCACGTGCCACCACTGCCCAGCTACTTGAAAATTCTTTAAAGGACATTTCTGAGATTTAATATTACCTTACTGATTTACTCCATTAACTTGAGTATTGATAGGGTGCAATAAGACCTTTAATAGTTTTATTCAGTCTATTAACTCATACCTTTCTTCAGTTTTGTTTGTTCTTTCCTATTGATAAAGTTTGTTATTAATATTTTTAATCATTTTTAAGTTTCTCAATTGTTTTTCATAACTTTGGTTTCTTTTATTTATTTTGATTATTTGATTGTAGTGAATTTTGTGAATGTCATACATATATGAATATATTTTCATCTATAGTCCCTCCCTTTGGAAATTCTTCCAGTGTGCTATCTTACTCTCCCAAAATTCTTTTCATTTTTCTCTGTTGTTACATAACACTTACACATGTACACAAACAGACATATAGACACACAGACACACACACACACTCACACAGACACACACACACTCTCTCTCTCTCTCTCTCTCTCACACACACACACACACACACACACACAGAGAGAGAGAGAGAGAGAGAGAGAGAGAGAGAGAGAGAGAGAGAGGACATACTTCTAGTTCCATGGACAACATACAAGAAGGATTTCCACTGATTTTTGTATAGTTCATAGTAAAAGGGATCTTATGTTCTCTTGTTGAATACACCTTAATTCAGTTAGAGAGGTGTTTATTCCCTTTAAGTTATTAGCTACCATTGGATATATTCTTGATGCACTGATCACTGAATTCACAGTTTATATCTGAATAGGATGTGTTAATTTGACTTTCTCAAACCCTTTAACATGCACAATACCTTCTAATATTATGAGAGGTGGATGTATCCTTTAACATGCATAATACTTCTAATGTTATGAGAGTTGGACATGAAGAAGTCAAGTTCCAACTCAATCTTGGTTTTATTTCTCCCAGACCAAGGACTAAACTGCAATCCTATTCTACACAAAGGTGTTACTTTCTATTTCTTGAAGGAAACCAACGAAGAGCAATGTCAGTATTTTGAATTGCTTTGGATGTCTCCTGTACTGCCTTGACTAATATATTCCTAGTTTGGCACTGAGCTTTTTCTTGATCAGTATATTCTCAGGAGAGAAAAATCAATCTTCTTTGTAAGGTAAACCCAATGGAATAAAATACCCTAAATAAATGAACATATTTATATAACTATTTATAATATATTACATAAATTGGACATATATGGAAATTTGAAGAAACTAGCAGGGTTTTTTAAGGAGTTTTTAAAATATTTTTCTAATTTTTATTCTTTTCCACAACTTCCTTTTGCTTTACCTTCTCCTTCACCTCCCCAATCACATCTACCCTTCATTTTTATTCTTTCTACCTTAATTGCACTTGTGTTCTACTCTCACCCCCCTGTATCTCATTATTCCCACTATGGGAATGTTTCTTTTCTACTTACTTTGACTCTACAATTCCTGAAAGTTATGCAATGACTCCTTAAGATTTGGTTGATGTACCCACAGAGTGAGGAGACCCAGTAGTGTTTATCATTCTGGGTCTGGGTTGTCTCATTCAGTATAGTGATCTTTAGTTGCATTCAGTTACCTGCAAATTTCATAATTTAATTTTTCTGTACAGCTGTACAGAATTCCCTTATATATTTGTACCAGATTTTCATTATCGTTCATCAGCTGATTGATATCTGGATTGACTCTGTTTCCTAGTTATTGTGAATAGAGCAGTAATGAGGCAATTGACAAAGCCAATAAACTATCACTGTAGCAGAAATGAAGTTCTTTGTGTATAACCCAGGGAGTGTTCATATGCTGGATCTATATTTAGCTTTCTGGAGAATTTCTGTGCTTATTTTTAAAGTGGCAAATGGATGGAAATGGAAATTGTGATACTGACAGACAAAATCCAAACTTCAAAGGCAAAGAAACATCACATGTTCTTTCCCATAGGTGAGTCCTAGCTTTAAACTTCTATTGATGTTTTTGACTTGGAGCACCTTCAGAATCCAGAAAACTCTAAAGAGACCACATAGTGACTCCCTTAACTCCAGCATAAGGTGTCTAGGATATAGGAAATTTAAAAATAGAAAAGGATAATGGCCATTGAAATGCTTAAACAGTGAGGTCAGTATATAAAATGGGAGAAGAGAGGGGAAGAAGATACTGTTAACCAAATGGATAAATGAAGAACTAATAAATTTTATTTATAATCCAAATTAAAATGTATAATTATCATATGTGATGAGAACTCAATTTAAAATACACAAGTTAAATAGTGACTATTATGTATATACATATATATATGTATATATATATATATGTGTATATGTATATATACTTATATATGTATATATATGATAGCTTATTAAACAAAAATCCCAATGTCAAGACTGGGATTCTTCTGATTTATTATTCAAAGAGTCATCAGAGTAACTTTCAAATAATATTGTGTTTTTTTATTCCTCCTGGTTGACAAATAGATCTAGTTGGTAACATCCCATTGCAGAAAACATCACACATCTTGATTGTGAGTTACAGAGACCCAAAGCAGAACTGATCTGGAAGCTTCCCCCTGTTGGCTGTTTTTCACAATTGAGAAGGTACTATGCTGGCTTCTGGAAAAGGAATTCATAATCTCATCTATCTGTAAAGTCTATGAAGTATATCAGCCAACCAGGTATAATGTGCTCAACTCTACAAAATTTTCATAACTCGTAGGGAATGTCTTTTAGGAAATGACCATCTTTTCTTTGGTTGGATTTGAGGCCTACTCCATAAGAGGAAAATCTATTTCTTGTACTATAAATTTTAGACAAAAACTTATGCTTGGGAAGTAACTGGCATTATGCAGGAACCTGGTAACACTTAGCTAAATTGACGTAGGGTCAAACTAGCTTCTAATTATTTATGCTTGTACCCATAGAAAAATACTTCTTTCAGCCTTAACCAGAGAAGCTCCTCTGTGTTGTGAAAGGCTATGAATGTAGAGACATATAACTACACAAGGTCCTGAGAATAAGTGGACTATCCAGACGAAAAGGAGATAATTATACTACCCTTAAAGCTCATGTAATATTGAAGAAGAGGTGTTAGAATAAAAGTAAGAAGAAAGGCTATAAAAGTCATCATTTAGTAATGGTGCAGGCTTACTGATACTGAACACCATACAACTATGTTTGCTTGTCTTGAACTTGCTCAAAAATGGGTCTGTGAATTGAGGAGGCCTTCAAGGGACCCCAGTTCTCACACTGATGTAGTTGTCACTGATAGTTGCTAGATTCTAGGAAATAAATCACTAATGTCAGTTGTGTATCCACTGGTGATCATAACCAGTTACAACAATTTTTTCAAATTCAGAGTTTCACAGATGGCCCTGGCTAAACTCAGTGAGTTTCAAAGCAAAACAAAAACACATGAATATAGAAAAGGGACTTTTGGGAGAACAGGGAATTGATAGATACAGGAAAAAAACTACTGGAGGAAGTCAGAGTAAGAATATTGAAATGCACAGGCCCCAGGAGTCGCAGGGGAGACGCAGGGCGGCAGGGACAGGATCCTCTCAGCTTCCAAGCAACAGAGGTAGAACAGCTACCTTAGCTGCCCCCTTCCCTGCAAGTGGA
>NW_022196905.1:16752941-16753407 GCF_008632895.1 Mastomys coucha
GTTTAAAGAAAATGAAGCCACAACATACCCCAACTTATGGGACACAATGAAAGCAGTTCTAACAGGAAAACTCATAGCTTTAAGTGCCTCCAAAAAGAAACTGGAAAGAGCATACACCAGCAAGTTGACAGCACACCTTAAGACGCTAGAACAAAAGGAAGCAAATTCACACAAGAGGAGTCAAAGGGAGGAAATAATCAAACTCAGGGCTGAAATCAACCAAGTAGAAACAAAAAGAACTATACAAAGAATCAACCAAACTAGGAGCTAGTTCTTTGAGAAAGTCAACAAAATAGATAAACTATTAGCCACACTAACGAGAGGGCATAGAGATAGTATCCTAATTAACAAGATCAGAAATGATAAAGGAGACACAACAACAGCCACTGAGGAAATCGAGAAAATCATGAGATCCTACTACAAAAGCCTATACTCAACAAAACTGGAAATCCTGGATGAAATGGAC
>NW_022196905.1:16755948-16756162 GCF_008632895.1 Mastomys coucha
GGTTCCTCCGGAAATTGGACATACTTCTACCGGAGGACCCAGCTATACCACTCCTGGGCATATACCCATAAAATACTGCAGCATGTAAGAAGGACACATGCTCCACCATGTTCATAGCAGCCTTATTTATAATAGCCTGAACCTGTAAACAACCCATATGTCCCTCAACAGAGGAGTGGATACAGAAATTGTGGTACATCTACACAATGGAGTA
>NW_022196905.1:16756288-16793333 GCF_008632895.1 Mastomys coucha
TCTGGAGAATATCATCCTGAGTGAGGTAACCCAATCACAAAAGAAAAAACATGGTATGCACTCTCTGAGAAGTGGTTATTAGCCCAGAAGTTTGGAATTCAGGAAGAACAATCCACATTCTACAAGGAACTCAAGAAGAAGGAAGACCAAAAGTTGGACATTTCATTCCTTCTTAAAAGGGAGAACCAAATACCCACGGAAGAAGTTGCAGAGATTAACTATGGAGCAGGGACTGAAGGAAGGGCAAGCCAGCCTAAATACAGCTATCTCCTGAGAGGCTCTGACAGCACCTGACTAACACGGATGTAGAGGTTCACAGCCATCCATTGAACTGAGTACAGGGTCCCCAGTGAAGAAGTTTGAGAAAGAACCAATGGAGCTGAGGGGTTTGCAGCTCCTTAGGACGAACAACAATATGAACTAAGTAGTACCCTCAGAGCTCCCAGGGTCTCAACCACCAACCAAAGACTGTACATGGAGGGGTCTGATTGTTCAGGCAGCATGTTATAGTAGAGGATTGCAAATTCAATCATCAATAGGAGGAGAGGATCTCGGCCCTGTGAAAGTTCTGTGCCCCAGTGTAGTGGAATGCCAGGGCCAGAAAGTGGGGTGGCACGCATGGGGAAGTGGGAGGCAACAGGGGTTTGTTGTTTTTGTTGTTTCTTTGTTTTTTGGAGGGGAAACTGGGAATGGAGTAATTTACATGTAAATAAAGAAAATTAAAAAAAAGAATATTGAAATGCATTGCTTAAGTGTATGCAAATGTCAATGAACAAATTTAAATTTATGAACAAAATTTACATATACAGAAAAATTCCATTAACTTTAAAGATGTTGCACAGGTAAGAAGTTCTGGCTAGTTACTTACATCCATGGGGCAATGGGGTCGTGATACTGAAGGTATAATTGATAGGAATGGGAAAGGCAAGGACAATGGAATAGTTGAGAAATTGAAAGACTGAAGAAGGACTATTGGATGTCTTTAGAATTTTTGTTTATTCAATTCTCTCATGTATTCTATAAAACCTTTAAGTTATCAGACCTTGAGTTTTCAATAGCACCTGATAAAAAGATATTTCTTTTTTATATATTTTAATTGATTTAAGTTTTATTGCATTATGATGAGAAAAGATACATGATTTCAATTAATCTGAATTTAACATTTAGAAATATATTTTAAGTAAATAGAATTAAATCACATTCTTGTTTACCTTTTGCACCCCAACTCCTCTTAGAGACCCCCTTCAATACCTACAATACAATTTTTGTCATATTCTTTAAAATTTATAAAATATTATAACAATAAAAATGAGTATTATAAAAGTTGTTTGATATAAAACAACAATCCATTTAACAGTCTTATGTAGATGCTTGTCAACAGCAATACTGAAAATACATACGTTTTTCTCAATACAAATTTTAAATAACTACAAACATATTAACTGCATATTTTAAAATAATATATCACTATTAGCATTTTTTAAAATGAACATAACTATATAAAGTCTTTTTTGTTTGCTTGTTTGTTTGTTTTGTATTTAGTAGAGCTTTAAATATTGGCTCTTACTGTGGTACAAGCCCAAAATAAGAACAATTTTTAGACACTGGATTTCATTTTAATAAGGCTGTACTTCAATGACCCTCACATCACCAAAGGTTTTTTACCTCCATAGTAGCTAAGCTGAGAGTTGACAGTTCTGTTGCAGCAAGGAATGAATTGTAGGCACCATTTTTGGGTACAGACTTCCTGCTATGGTCAAAGCTAATTGACTTGAGTGAGTGACTTTATTCTCAGCCCACAGAGAACAGGTTACATTCATTTATGAAGTGGAGTGTATATTAAGATGGTTTATTCATAAAGTCATTCACCAACTGTTACAATGAACAATGGTTCTCCTTGGAGGATGGCACAGACATTAGGTGAGAGTAAAAATCTGGTTCATTGTCTGTGATAATTTGGAAAAACATTCATCTCAGAGAAAGAATAACTTATAAAGTCCTCCTCTTCTAACTTCATACAATAGTTACAAACCTCAAGCAAAGCATTCAGTCTCACTCTTTGTTGTTCTCTTACAAGCCACCTCCCAATTTAATTGTCTACCTTTCTTTTGGCTGTATAAGTACTTTTGAAATATGTAAGCTGTTCTGAAAACCATAAATAGTGTAAAATATCAAATAAACAATACTACTAATAGAGAGGCTAAGATAGGAGAAGCATGATTTCACAACCATTATGTGGTATACAGCAAGACACTGTTAGGTACAAACAAGCAGAAAGTGTATATGGATTGTACAATATTGGACCTATTTCTCCAATTATCAAATTAGGGAGACCATTGGATGACAGTTCTAATTCCTCCTATTTTTGGATATCAATTGATTAGGATATGTTGGTAATATTAATTTTCATATTAAGATATTAAGAAAAAGTAATTGTTACTTCCTGTTATTTTTGTTGTAAGACGTAGAATTGTGTTTGTGTGGGTTTGTTGAAGGATTACTTTCTTGCTTCTTCTAGGGTGTAGCTTTGCTCCTTATGTTAGTGTTTTACATCTATTATCCTTTGTAGAGCTGGATTTGTGGAAAGATATTGTGTAAATTTCATTTTGTCATAGAATATCTTTTTTTCTCCATCGATGGTAATTGAGAGTTTTGCTGGGTATATATAGTAAGCTGGGCTAGCATTTGTTTTCTCTTAGGGTCTGTATGACACCTACCCAGGATCTTCTAGCTTTCATAGTCTCTGGTGTAATTCTGATAGGTCTGCCTTTATTTGTTACTTGACCTTTTTCCTTTACTGCTTTTAAAATTCTTTCTTTGTTTAGTGCATTTGATGTTTTGATTATAATGTAACAGGAGGAATTTCTTTACTGGTCCAGTCTATTTGGAGTTCTGTAGGCTTCTTATATGTTCATGGGCATGTCTTTTTTTAGGATAGGGAAGTTTTCTTCTATAATTTTGTTGAAGATATTTACAGGTCCTTGATGTTGGGAGTCTTCATTCTCTTCTATACCTATTATCCTTAGGTTTGGTCTTCTCATTGTGTCCTGGATTTCCTGGATATTCTGGGTTAGGAGCTTTTTGCTTTTTGCATTTTCTTTGACTGTGTCAGTCTTTAATATATTTCTTATCTTTGTCAAAAATTACTCCTTAAATATTTGTAAATACAATATAATAAAATCACAATTCAGTATACTCTATTATTTATACTTTTTTTGGAGAAGTCAAATAAAATAAATTTAACATTTATTTCCTTTTTTATTTATTTATTTTTATTAGATGCTTTCTTATTTACAGTATCTCCTTTTCCAGGTTCCCCTCCAAAAAATAAAAAAATACAAAAATAAAAGAATAAAAAAAAAACCCAAAAACTAAAAAAAAATCCCGTTTCCTCCCCCCTCACCCTGCTCACCATCCCACCCCTTCCTACTTATTGTCCCTTGCATTCTTTAATCTATGTCTCACTACATTTTGTATAATATTGTCATATATGTAATAATTCCTAAAAATTTTCTTACCCGTGTCGAAAAAAATCTTCATTTCTAGATATTTATAATATTTGTAAGTTTTCCTTTATAAAATAGCATTGCAAAGAATAGAGTTTTTTTAAAGTGGAATGTATGAAGTATGAAGTTCTCACCTAATCTTTTAGGTTGCTGTCAGAATATCGTCAGAAATGTTTATTCCAAATTATACTGTTTCTAACAGATATGAAAGATTATGTCTTCTTTAGTCTTTATGTCATTGGTTGATAAAATGTTTTCATTTTCCCATTGAATGGGTTTAATATAACTTCTCTTTCATGTATTTGATTACTTGATTCATTAAATGTTTCTTCATAATCAAATAGAATTCCATTTCTTTTCCAAGTGCTTTATACATTTTTATTATTACTTTATATTGGATATTATTTATGAAAAACTAGAAAAATACTCACATGTCATTAATTAATATTTACTTTCAAATTTATTCTTTTGTATTCATTTATTTATTTAAAATTTTATCTTGATTGGTTTTACATTGAATTGTGTTTGTCATTGTTTTTGTTATAGAACTAATTACATATGATATAAGCCAAATGCAGCAGAATCCAATGATCAATTAGATGAGCCTATTTGTACTCAATGAAATGAACTAAAGAGGATGATGAAAATATTTCCCAGCATTATTTACTGGTACAAATGCAACAGGGTGACATTTTAGAAGTACTGAAATGGTCACACACTTGGAAGACTCAAGAGCCATTTGCTGTGCTTATTTATAAAGGATTTCCATAGACATTCTAGACATTGAATCCCAACTCTTTGTTATTTTGAATATTGGCATAAAAGGAATACATGAGGAAGATATTGGGTTAATAGAAAAAACAGAGATGATGTTTATACTTGATGTAATTCATGCCAACATCCTAACTTTCCCTTCCACTTTATTGGGTCACTTTCAACCAATAAGCTTATATATTTAATCAGCTCTCATTTAAGGCTAGCAGCAGTCTGAATGTTATCACATGTTTTATATCTATCGATCTATGGATATTTCATTTGTTCACATTTTAGATGTTGTAAATATTGCTATGAACTTGGATTAAATATAATTTTTTAAAAAAATAATGTGTATATTTAAAAACTTTTATTTAAAAGTTGTAAGATTTATTATATTAATGAATTTATTTTTCAAATATCATTGTCTTAAATAAGACAATATAGATAGTACCTCCAGGCATAGTTCTACAGATTCTATGTGAGAAACAAAATAGTATTTGATGTAGTAAGCAAACACTGTTGAAAACGTTATTAGTTGATCAAATATTTTGTATTTGAGAACCTGCCTTTTCAGGTGAATGAAGGTAACATGATTGAATATTGATAGAACATAAAATATATAGTTGATTAAATGGTGATATTATCTCATCAATGAGTTTTTGCAAAATCTATTACTATATTCTATCCATGGGATCAGTGCAGTAACACCTGATTTGGAGGATCTTCTACAAAATATCTCATTAGTGCTCTTCAGTGTGATAAGACCCAAGCAGTTTTTATAGACTGATAAACACTATGAAGAAGTAGAAGAGTAAATAGATCTTTACAATCTGGAATGATCCCAGAACAGGGAGTATGAAGGAAGCAGAGAATTTCATGATTGTTCTCTAATCTCACATACACATTGTGACACATTATATACTCATGTACATAAAGAAAAAAATGTTTGGCTACAGTAAATGTATTTCTTGTCAGCAAAACCAGGTAATTAAATAACTAGAAAGTAAGCTGATCTATAAATTTGTTTCAATTCTATATAACCAGAGACTAAAATGGTTCCAAATTTAATATAAGATCTGTCATGTTTTGTTCACGTGAGGAAGGCTCTTGCTATGTGGGTGAGACTAGCCTGGTTCTCACACCACAGTCTCCTTTGTAATTGGGGATACAAGCAGGATATCCAGCCACAGTGTACACATTTTAAATGTAATAAGGATTGCAGAATATCTTCAATGGATAGTGGTGGTTCTAAAAAACAAAGCCTGAAGACAATAGTTCTCCAAAAACATTTGGTCCCTTCCTCCAATCTCAGGTCACACAGTAAGAAACCATACCTGATGTTTTAATAGTCTGATGTATTTCATAGTATTTCTCTTAACTTTTATAAAGATATATGTTATATATTAATTCTTCTATTACCACTACCTCAGATTAAGAAACTGAGAAGAAATTCTAAATGATATGAGTGGACAAAACTTATTTTAAACTAGTAGTAGATCTACTTCTACCCAATAGTTGCTTCTCCAAGGCATTAATTTAAAGTACTATTGATGAGATTAGCTAACAATATTATAGCTAGTTATTTCTGAGTAACCCTAGCTTCTTGGAAAAAGGGCATAACACCTTCTCTGTGGTGAGTATGGAAGGTCACTTTCTTGTGTTTCAGTCACAATTCTCAGGAAGGTCTAAATTTCAAACTGAATCAATTTTTTATCATGCTTGTGTTAGAAATGCCTGTCTGCTTCATTCTCATGTCAAATTAGGTTCACACATGTGATTTCAAGGTAAATCATGATAAACCACCATAATATGTGGAATGCCAATTTGAGGGATAAATTATAAAGTAAACATGTGGGCAATTTTATTTTTCTAAAGCAAAACAGAATTCCTAATGCCCCTTCTAATTTTTTTAAACTATCATCAGTGTGCACAGAACTGAAGTCTTCTCTTTGTCCATTTTAGCAGCCAAACAGCATCACCTCAACAAGTTCTCTGACTGATTGCATGGAGATTGCTTAAGACAGCCAAAAGAACCAATTTGGTCAAGTAAAATCAGTTTAATGGCCATAAAGTCTGACAGGAACTGATGAGAAGCTGTGAGAAGGACTGAGTTCCAAGGCCTTTTTTCATGTTCTCGTGAAAGAATGCCATGTTGGTTTCTCTACAAAGATTAGTGATGACTACATTGATCCAAGAAATAGCTAAAAAGTAACATACTATTGTAATTATAGGAAACAATATAGCGTTTAAAGCTTTTTTTTTTTTTTTTGTATTTGTCTTTTGGTTATTTTTTTTCTGGTATTTGAAGGTTACCACGTTTTTGTTTTTAACAATAAATCTGGGGAGATCCAAGGTGCAGGTTTCTTATGTTGATCCAATAACACCTAAAACAGGAGCTGCTCTCTTTCTTCAATATTCAGGGATTTCCCTGATTATTATGGTTGTGAGGTTAGCTCTGAGCTCCTTTCACAAGAATTCCTCTTTTCAAATCTTACAGAGTACTGGATTCCTGGGGCATTAATTAGATTAAAGCATCTATTCTTCCTCCAACTGTTGTAGTATTTTCACTAGCTCAGCAGTATTTATTTTTCTCCATTCATCCTTGTATACACACTAGTAAAAGGTAACTGTTTTCATAATTATATATAACATAATACATATTTTATATATTAACAACATGGATATGCTACAATCTTATGACCTGTTGGAACAAATTCAGGATATTACCAGATTTTCATTCCCAATTAGAATGATATGATAAGATTTTAACACTGAAAAGAGTACATGTTTTTGTGCTAGGTAATAGAGAAATCAAGCTGAAATTAAATTGGAAGCTCCCTCCACATGAGTCAAAAGGTATTTGCGCATTGATGAAGAAGAGCTAATATCCACCTTCTTACTGAGCTTTGTACCCATGCAATGTGTGCCCAATTGTGTAAGCATGATATATTAGCTATGTGGATATTCAGCAAGTTTTTGTGATTTTGATTCACGCTGCACAGAAAGGAATTCCTACCATGAACCTGTTCAAAACCCTGTGGTTCAGGAAGTCATATAAATAGAACCTAGTACAAAAGCTACAACCAAGCTGCTGTTCTGTGCTGATGAATTGCCTTTTAAATATCTTACTTAGTTTATGCTGTCAGCCTTAGTTTTGCACTCACCATTACAAGACACTAATTGCACATAGTGCTGAAAATAACTGGCTGCTGGAAGACAAGCCCTAAATTTCACCCATGTATCATCCTTTCTAAGTCTCAGAAAATACTGCAGAAGAAGGGTATACGGTAAGAGCATGTGTGAGCTGACAGCTGCTCTGATTATTTGCCAAAAGATTTGAACAAGAATGGGTCATCAGGACCCTGTGATATAAAGGAGAGGGTCTCCTGGCTCCAAATGTCATGAGGCAATGAATGAAGAGAATATTAGAAGAGAAATACTTTCTTCAGAATCAATCCCTATGCTTATGCTACTGCATTTAAACCCTCAGTCATGATCTTTTAACAGTCCTAACTAAACTCCAAGTTTCCCCAAAAAGTAGAGAAAGGGAGAGATAAAACAAACACACACACACACACACACACATACACACTGGTTGATATACTCAGATTAGCAGGAAAAGGGTTACTCAAAACTGTTATGGGATGAATATCATCAAAATACATTGTATATATGATTTAAAATGTCACAATTCAAATTATTAACTATAATTAATATGTGCTATGAAAAACTAAATAAAATCTAATCATACAACTTTAAACTGACGTGAAATCATACAATTACCTAACAGTACCTGCTGATGTTACTTGGATGAAATATTTTTTCATAATGTCCATTTACTAATTCCATAAATGTCTAAATAATAATATCCCACTAAATTGATTATTCAGTCTTTATTATGGCACAGTACCAAAGTTTCCTTATGTGACTAAGAATAACCATTCTTAGTGGTAATAAATATCTTAAAAATCAATTTTAATAATAGTTTCTAGAACATTTGATCTATTCTACATTTTGAAAAAAAATTTGCAATATAAACACTCCCTTTATTTATTTTTGGATAAATAAATGTTGCCTTTCAAAACCGAAGTCAATCAGTTTATCAACCAAATCCATCACTACTGGACTCAATTCTTGACTCTTAGGTTGCAAAGGAAGGTCTGGTAGAACAAGAGTAGAGTTGGGATTATAGCAACATTTCAATTACTAGGGGAGTTGATTCAGAGCCTGAAAACGAACTAGAGAGAAACTAAATCAAAGGTTCATATATATGTATATCTATGTATGTATATATATATCATATTTATACATATATATATACATATATATATACATATATATACATATACATATATATATATATGTCTACTAGAATGCTTTCAAAAATCACATATGTCAAAGTATACCATGACGCAGAAACTTTATGAAACCAATTCTGTTTTAAAGATACAGGTGATATTTATACCTTTTATAAATATAAATGAATATTATTATATATTATTTTATATATAACAGTGAAGTTGTCTTCTCAGTTAATGAGCTTGAAATAAAAGGTAAACTATGCCATATATCTGCTAAGAATGTTTAGCTGTTATTGTCATCTTCTTGATTCTCAGAAAGAAGCCTATAATATTATATTTATGTCCTAAGTTTTTGGAGTATTAATTAAATGTAACAGTGTAATAAACTGTGAGGCAAAGTTGTGAAGACACTGTGTATATATAGATCAATAGCTACTACATTTGTTATTATGCTTCTGTCTTAGCAGTATTTGATTTCACCACATAAGACTCAGTAAGGAAACACAGAGTGAGTTACAAAACAGTAGTTTTCACACTTGGGCAATTTTTCCCACAGTCCTATCAATAAAAATGCACTGGGCTAATTACTAGCTCCAACTTCTAAATATCAAAGAAGCTTTCATAGTCACAAGCTAAATTTATAAAATATAAGTCTTCTGGATAGGAAGAAAAGAATAGTACATGCAATCCCCATCTTTCTCCTGACATGTCTCTAACATACATGAGAAGACAGTTATTCCCAGTTAACTGCTGAAAACTTACTTCTTTTTCTCACTGGTTTAAATGGAGTCTATATGGACATTTACACAATGAATTATTACTTTATGAAATAAACAATTACTTTATGAAATTTTTAGGCAAATGGTTAGAACTAGAAAGTATCATCAGGTGTGATGTAATTGAGTCACAAAAGAACACACATGATATGCACTCACCAATAAGTGGATACTAGCCTAAAATATCAGAATAGCCAAAATATAATTCATAGACCATATGAAGCTCAAGAAGAAGGAAGACCAATGTGTGGATACTTCAGTAGAAGGAGGAACAAAATATTCACAGGAGGAAATATGGAGACAAATATGTGTATTAGAGACTGAAGGAAAGGCCATCCAGAGTCTGCCCCACCTGGGGATCCATCTCATATACAGACACCAAACCCAGACACTACTGCAGATGCCAAGAAGAGCTTGCTGACAGGAGCCTGATATAGCTATCTCCTGAGAGGCTCTGCCAGAGGCTGACAAATTCAGATGTGGATGCTCTCAGCCAACCATTGGGCTGAGCACAGGGACCCCACTGGAAGAGTTAGAGAAAGAATGGAAGGAGCTGAAGGTGTTTGCAACCCCATAGGAAGAACTACAATAACAACCAACCAGAACCCCCATAGCTCCCAGGGACTAAACCACCAACCAAAGAGTACACATAGAGGGACCCATGGCTACAACTTCATATGTATCAGAAGATGGTCTTATCTGGAATTAATGGGAGGATAGGCCCTTGGTCCTGTGAAGACTTAATGCACCAGTGTAGAAGAATGTCAGGGTAGTAAGGTGAGAGTGGGTATGTGGGTAGGGGAGCATCCTCATAGAAGCAGGGGGATTGTGGAGGAAAAATTGGGAATGGGGATAACATTGGATTTGTACATAAATAAAATATCCAATAAAAAAAGTCTTTTAGCAAACCATTTCCTGGAATGGTAAAGACTTTGTCCCACTATGTTCATTAGCTAATAGGAAAAGATTCTATTAACTTTATCATGCAACAGTCTTCACAATAAGACTCAGTAAGCTATATGCATTTTTCCTGAATTCATTATTGTGTGACCCTGTCCTTCTTCTTTCCCTTACTTTCAGCTTAAGTCATGACTGATGGAATCATTTATAATGTCTGATTTTGCTTATTTCTATCATGTAAAAATTTTAATACATACAGTAAGCTCAATTTTTAAACCAGGCCAGGTTTCAGTTGATAAATATCAAGTGAGTTAATAGCCAAGTATATGTCCCTTCAGTGTACAGAGGTTTAAGTTTGTGAATGAGCATCTTAGTGGAAAATTCTTTGCCAAAGAATTAGGTAAACTTGCAGTAAATGTGAAGTACTTGGGAAGAAAATTTGTCATGTATTTGGCTTAGGTTGAGTAGGGAACTATCATTAATCCTTTTAAACAAGACAGCACAAACTAAATTATGCATAAGGAAATGCTTATTTTCATGTTGTTTCAAAGTCCAATTTGTTTAGAAACAAAGCCCTCACATGTCTATTTCATTTACACTTTTAAGTCATAGTGGAGGCACAATAAGACTTCCTGAATAAAATAATTTTGATACAAAATTCTTTTATTCAAGCTTCAAGCTTGGTATGATATCAAATGCCCATAAAGTAGGTTGAGGGGGAATGGTGAACTTGAGTCTAACTTGAAACAAACAAGCAAAAAGATACTGGCTCAAAATATAAGTGCAACTATATCTAAGAAAGCAATAACAGAGCGACAATTATCAACAATAATGGCTCTATGCCTGTGGTTGTCTTATGGTGGCATGTGAAATACTTTATATGAATATTTGGAGGTCACCCTTTAAAAGGTTATGTTTCTTTAACCAAATATTCTAGGTGGCTTTAAATCAGAACTCCCTAGGTTGCTTTACTGTTTAGACATCACTTTAGAGAGATACTTCTTGATTAAATGAGAAAAAGTGAAAGACAAGGAAGACAGAAGACATTGAATATCACTAAAAGGTAAAATGTGGTGGTTTTGATGCCTTCTCTGTCACCAGACATCTTCTGTAAAGACTCTACCACAATACTTGTCATGGTTTTGTGACAGTACTGGCAGATACTTATGCCTCCCTTTGAATTATGACTTATTCCTCAGCTTCTTCAGGCTTTTCTCTAATTCAGCTACAGTGGTAACCAACTTCTGTCTATTGATTGGGTGTAAATATCTGCATCTGACTCTTTCAGCTGCTTGTTTATCCTTTTGGAGGGCAACCATAATAGGCCAGTTGGTAAGTACACCATAGCATCAGTAATAGTGTCAGGTCTTGGGACTTCCCCTTAAACTGGATCACAATTTGGGCCTGTCACTGGACCTCCATTTCCTCAGGCCTTCTTCATTTTTGTCCCTGCAGTTCTTTCAGACAGGAACAATTCTGGGTCAGAGTTTTTGACTGTGGGATGGCAACTCTATCCCTCCACTTGATACTCTATCTTCTACTGGAGATGGATGCTACATGTTCCCTCTCTCCACTGTAGGGCATTTCATCTAAGGTCCATCCCTTGTAGACCTGAAAATCTCTCATGTCCCAGATCTCTGGTACATTCTAGAGGGTTGCCTCCCATCTCCTACCTCCCAAGGTTGCCTGTTTCCATTCCTTATGCTGGCCCTCAGGGTTTCAGTCCTGTACCCCTCTCCAATATCTGATCATGTTCCCCTCTTCCATTCCCTGTCCCCTTTCCCACCCAAACCCCTCCCCCCCAAGTACTATGATTGCTTTCGTCTCCCTCCCAAGTGGAACTGAGGCATCCACACTTGGGCCCTTTGGCTTGTTTACGTTCTTGAGTTTCTTGGAATGTATCCTAGGTATTCTGCACTTTTTTTGGCAAATATCCACTTACTACTGATTACATACCATGCTTGTCCTATTAGGTCTGAGTTGCTTCACGCAGGATGATGTTTTCTAGTTCCATTCATTTGCCTGCAAAACTCATGATGACCTCGTTCTTAATAACTCAGTAGTATTCATTCCATTGTGTAAATGAACCACATTTTCTGTATCCATTGTGGGGCAACTGGGTTGTTTCCAGCTTCTGACTGTCACAAATAAGGCTGCTATGGACATAGTGGAACTCATGCCCTGTGGCAGGGTGGGATATCTTATGGGTATATTGCTGGGTCTTCAGGTAGATCTATTTCCAATTTTCTGAGGAACCTCAAGACTGATTTCCAGAGTGGTTGTACGAGTTTCCAATCCAACCAGCAATGATGGCGTGTTCCTCTTTCTCCACGTCCTAGCCAACATGTCCTGTCACCTGAGGTATAGATCTTACCCATTCTGATTGGTGTAAGGTGAAATATCAGGGTTGTTTCGATTTGCATTTTCCTGATGACTAAGGACTTTGAACATTTCTTTAAGTGCTTCTCAGGCATTTGAGATTCCTCTGTTGTGAATTTCTGTTTCGTTCTATACTCCAGTTTTGTTTGGGTTGTTTGTTTTCCTGGTGGTTAGCTTCTTGAGCTCTTTATGTATTTAGGGTATTAGCCCTCTATCAAATTTGGGGTTAATGAAAATTTTTTTCCCAATTGTAGGTTGCCAGTTTTTCCTATTGGCTATGTCATTTGCCTTACAGAATCTTTCCTATTTCATGAGGACCCATTTATCAATTCTTGACCTTAGAGCATGAGCCATTGGATTTCTATATAGGAAATCTCTCCCTGTGCCAATGTGTTCAAGGCTCTTTCCCAAATTCTCTTCTATTAGATTGCTTGTATCTGGTTTTATGTTGAGGTCCTTGATCCACTTGGTCTTGAGCTTTGTGCAAGGTGACAAATATGGATCTCTTTTCATTTTTTTTTTCATAAAAGACTTCCAGTTAGAACAGCATCATTTGTTGAAGGTGCTTTCTTTTTTTTCATTGCATACTTTTGGCTTCATTGTCAAAGATCAGGTATCCATAAGTGTGTGGTTTAATTATTAGGTCTTTGATTCTGTTCCAGTGACCAATGTATCTGTCTCTGTACCAATGCCATACAATTTTTAATCACTATTGCTCTGCATTAGAGTTTGAGGTCAGGGATGGTGATCACCCTAGAAGTTCTTTTATTGTTAATAATTGTTTTTGCTATTTTGGGTTTTTTGATATTCCAGAAGAATTTGAGAATTGCGCTTTACATTTACTTGAAGAATTGTGCTGGGATTTTGAAGAGGATTGTGTTTAATCTGCATATTATTTTTGGTAGGATGACCATTTTTACTATGATAATTCTGCCAATCCATGACCATGGGCGATCTCTCCATTTTGTGAGATTTTCTTTGATTTCTTTCTTGACTTGAAGTTATTTTCATACAGATCTTTCATTTATTTGTGTAGAGTTATGCAAAGATATTTTATATTATTTGTGACTATTGTGAAGCATGTTGTTTCACTAATTTCTTTCTCAGTCTTTTTATCATTTGTATAAAGGAAGGCTACTGATTTATTTAATTTTACATTCAGCCACTTTGGTGAAATTGTTTATCAGACATAGAACTTCTTTGGTAGAGTTTTTTGGGGTCACTTATGTATACTATCGTATCATCTGCAAATAGTCACACCTTTACTTCCTCTTTTCCAATTTGTATCACCTTGATCTAATTTTCTTATCCTATTGCTTTAGCTAGAACTTCAAGTACTATATTGAATAAGTAAGGGGAGAGTGGGCATCCTTGTCTTGTCCCTAATTTTAGTTGGATTGATTCACGTATCTTTCAATTTAATTTAATATTGGCTGTTGGTTTGCTAAAAATTACTTTTATTATATTTAGGTATGGACCTTGAATTCCTGATCTCTCCATTACTTTTAACATGGATGTCTAATGCATTTTTAGCATCTATAGAGATGATATCATTTTTTTCTTTGAGTTTGCTTACATAGTATATTACGTTAATAGATTTTCATATATTGAACCAACTTTGCATTTCTGGGATGAAGCCTACTTGATCGTGGTGGATGATGGTTTTGATTGTTCTTAGATTTGATTTTTTACAATTTTACTGCATATTTTTGCATAGATATTCATGAGTGAAATTGTTCTGAAGTACACTCTTTTTGTTGGGTTCTTGCATGGTTTTGGTATCAGAGTAATTGTGGTGGCATAGAGTGAATTAAGTCATGTTCCTTCTGTTTCTATTTTATGGAAGTGTTTGAGGAATATTGATACTAGCTCTTCTTTGAAGGTCTGGTAAAATTCTGCACTAAAGTTTGGCCCTGGGATTTTTGTGTGTTTGTTTGTTTGTTTGGATGGTTTATAATGACTTCTATTTTCTTAGGGTATTTGGACCTGTTTAGACAGTTTACCTGTTCTTGATTTAACACTGATATGAGATATTGGTCTAGAAAATCATCTATTTCATCTAGATTTTCTAGTTTTGTTAAGAATAGGTTTTTGTAGTACGATCTGAAGATTTTTTGAATTTCCTCAGTTTCTGTTGTTATGTCTCCCCCTCCCTTTCTGATTTTGTTAATTTGGATATGGTCTCTGGATTGTTTAGTTAGTTTGGCAAGGGGTTTATCTATCTTGTTGATTATTTTAAAGAACCAGCTTTTGGTTTTGTTGATTATGTGTATAATAAACTTTGTTTTTATTTGCTTGATTTCTGCCCTGAGTTTGACTATTTCCTGACTCTTACTCCTCTTGGGTATATTTGCTTCTTTTTGTTCTAGAGCTCTCAGGTGTGCTGTAGTTGCTAGTGTAGGATCTCTTTAATTTGCTTACCAAGACACTTAGTGCTGTGAGTTTTCCTCTTAGCACTGCTTTTATTGTCTCATAAGTTTGGGTATGCTATGTCCTCATTTTCATTGAATTCAAGGAAGTCTTTAATTTCTTTCTTCATTTTTTCCTCACCAATTCAGAGAGTTGTTCTGTTTCTATGCTTATTAGGCTTTTTTGTTGTTTTTGCTGTTATTGAAGATCATGCTTAGACCATGGTGATCTGATAAGATGCATGAATTACCTCAATCTTCTTGTATCAGTTGACGTTTGTTTTGTGATTGATTTTAGGTCAATTTTAGAAAAGGTACCATGAGGTGCTAAGAAGAATGTGTATTCTTATGATTTAGAGAGAAATGTTCTATTAAATCCATTTGGTTCAAAATTTTTGTTAGTATCACTGTGCCTCTGTTTAGTTTCTGTTTTTATGATCTGTCCATTGTCAAGAGTGGAGTGTTGAAGTCTCTCACGATTATTGTGTGGGGTTCAATATGTATTTGGAGCTTTAGTAAAGTTTCTTTTATGCATGTGGGTATACTTGCATTTGGTACATAGGTGTTCAGAATTGAAACTTTCTGTTGGATTTTTCTTTTGTTGAATATGAAGTGGTCTTTTTCTTCTGCTTGAAAAGTTTTGGTTAATATTTGGTTTTACTCGATATTAGAATACTATTTTATTGGATATTAGGGTGGCAACTCCAGCTTGTTTTTTCAGACCATTTGTTCTTAATACTCTTTTCCATGGTTTTACCCTAAGGTAGTGAGTGTTTTTGTTACTGAAGTGTGTTTCTTGTATGCAGTAAAATGCTAGATTCTGTTTTCATAGCCAGTCTTTTAGCTTATGTCTTTTTATAAGTGAATTGAGTACATTAATATTGAGAGATATTAAAGACAGATGATTGTTAGTTACTGTTACATTTGTTTTTATAGGTGACATTATGCTCTCGTGATTCTTTCCTTTTGGCTTTGTTGTGAAATAATTAATATCTTATTTTTTATCTTTGGTGTAGGTTCCCTCATTGTATTGGGGTTTCCTTCTAGAATCCTCTGTAGTGCTGGGTAGGTAGATAGTCTTTGAGTTTGGCTTTGTCCTGGAATATTTTGGTTTCTCCAGGCTGGGTATGGTAGCCTGGGCTGGTATTCTTGTTCTCATGGAGTCTGCATGACATCTGTTCAGGATTTTCTGCCTTTTAGTGTCTCTGTTGAGAAGTCTGGTATAATTCTGATAGGTCTGTCTTTATATGTTACTTGGCCTGTTTTCTCTTGCAGCTTTTAATACTCTAGTTATTCTGTGTATTTAGTATTTTTATTTTCATGTGACAAGTAGATTTTCTTTTCTGGCCCAATTTATTTGATGTTCTATTGGCTTGTACTTTTATGGCCATCTCTTTCTTTAAATTGGAGAAATGTTCTTCTATGATTTTGTGGGTGATGTTTTTGTGTCCTTTGAGCTGGGAATCTTCATTCTCCTATATTCGTACTACCCTTAGATTTGGTCTTTTCATTTTTTCCTAGGAGTTTTTTATGTTTTGAATTTTTTTTTTTTTGAAATTTGTGTCAATCTCTTCCAAGGTATCTTCTACACCTGAGATTCTCTATTTTATCTCTTGTTTTCTGTTGGTGATGCTTACATCTATAATTACTCACCTCTTTCCTAGGTTTTCTATTTCTAGACTTGCCTCCATTTGTGTTTTCTTTATTGTTTTTTCTTTGACTTTTAGGTCTTGGACCAATTTATTCAATTCCTTCACCTGTTTGATTGTGTTTTCCTGTATTTTTTAAAGAATTTTCTTTTTTTTCGCTTTAAGGATTTCTACATGTTTTTTTTTTTTTGTGTGTGTGTGTTTTCCTGTATTTTTTTCAGTGAGTTATTTATATCTTCCTTAAAGTAATCTATTATCGTCTAAGATTTTAGGTCAGCTTCCTGATTTTCTGGTGTGTTGGTATATCAAGGGCTGTTTGTGGTGGGAGAACTGTGTTCTGATGATGCCAACATATATTGGATTCTTTTGCTTAATTGTGTTGTACTTGCCTCTTGCCATCTGGTTATCCCTTGTGTTTGCTGGTCTGGTTGCCTCTGTTTGGAGCCTGCCTCTTGTGTCCCTGGGTTGCTTCAGGTCTCCTGGGAGACCTGGGGCCCTGGCTGTATTAGACCTGCTGTGGGAACCTTTGAGGGGCATGTAAGCTGGTACCCAGTTGATCTGGCTGCAGTGGCTCCTCTGGGAGGTCTTCTGGGAGGCTTTCAGACTCTGTGGGATCTTCAGAGGGGCAGAGAAGCTGCTGATCTGTTGTCTTGGCTGTGCAGATCTCCTGAGAATCCTTCAGACTGCTGGGTCTTCTGAGGATCAGTCAAGCTGTTGCCCTGTGTATAGCTGTTCTCCAGGGAAGCCTTTGGACTATGCGGTCTGTTTCTCTGTGGGCAGCAGAACTCCAGGGAGGCTTTCAGACTGTTGAGTCAGTTGTTCTGCATGCAATAGACCCCCCCGCCCCCATTGAAGTCTTCAACCTGTGATGTCCATTGTCCTGCATGCAGTGGAACTCCTGGGATTCCTTTGGGGGGATGATGTGTCCCAGGTCCACTAGATGCCTCACGGATTCCCAGAAGCTGTGGGCCTTTGTGGGGGCTGGTTGTGGGTCCCTTACCAGTTGCTTTATATACAGCAGAAATCCTGGAATGCCTCCAGGCTGTGGTGTCTTCAGGGGGGCATACCAGCTGCCAATCTGTCTCAGCAGAAAGCACTGTCTAGAAAGTCAGATTTCGTACACAATTGCAGGCATATTTCTCAAGGATTTGAAGACATAATTACCAAAAAATGCAATAGCAAAAGAAGTGGGCAGAAATACTGAATACAAAGTGTAATTTGAGCACCTTTGGCCTTGATACAGTCAACTTTGGTTTTATTCTCTAGCCACAGTGGGACAACATGCTAAGTAGACTTGGCAATAAAGTGTATTTAGATTTCAGAATTATGAAGTATTTTTAAAAAGGATAGCATTTCAATATTCATTTTATACAGATCTTTGCATTAATCAGACACTCAATGATTTCTGTATTTTCATGTTAAATCTTCTTGAATGTCTGCTTAAATCTGCTATGCATCATTGTGATAGCTAAGGAACATTTACGGCCCTAGAGTCAAACTATTTTAAAAGACCCTGAATAGCTTTGCTGTGTATTGCATCAGTAAATAAGAATAGCACAAACCTCTTCTCAAAAGAGTAAAAAGCAAATGCTTAGCACTTTTAACATTTTTAAAATAGGAGTTAGAATTGAACAATTATTAGTATTGCTGGTTTTTAGTCTTGTGACCAGTTAATATATTTAACATTCTGCTTATAAAACATTCATGTATTTTCTAAACAGTAGGAATGATAAGCATGAACATCAGTGGTTGCTACTGAATTGAAGTCCAGAGAGGTAGGTGAGGCTGCAAAGTTGGCAAACTTCAAAAACTACTGGCTTATTTAGTGTCATGTTTCTTCACTTGCTTTTCTTTTACATTGGAGTCATGGAAAATGTATTTCATTTATTCTTCGAAAATGTCACGCATATATGTAATGCAATTTTATCCAATATATCTGCCTCTCCCACTCTTTCTTCCCAGGTATTTCAAGACACTACCACCACATGTCACTTTCAACTTGATGAACTCTTTATTTTAAATATCAATTAGTCAATTAAGAACTACCTGTTTATTCATTGGCTCATTTTTGTTAATGTTATTATGAGACAATGAATTTGAACACTATCTTGTCTATATTCTTTAAACAATATTGACTTATTATTCTTGCTTCAAAGCTAGATATTACACAAAACATAACAAAACTATTTTGACATATGGAATAATGTCAAAATAACACCAACAGACCCTTTCATTCAGAATAACTGCCTCAGCTGACAGAAGGATGCAATATACACAGACAGTGCCCAAAGTGGTTACATGGGAGAATCCAGGGAGCAATACATTTTCCTCCCAGGCTACATGACATCTTAATTTTATGATTATAACATGTGTTTGACAGCATTCTTTCTACTATGCAAATATACATTCTCATTCACAAAAGAATAATAGTATCTGCATTGTTTATCCTTTTGTTATTTTCTGATAGAAACAAATATTGATCAAGGAGCTATCATGGAATGCAGTTTCGAATCATACTTTCACAGAGAGGTTGTTGAAATGGCTAAATTCACTTGTTAAAAACCTCTAAATTCATGACAGAGAGTCAGTCTAATGAGTACAAGCTTGTCAGACCCACACGTTTCTAATAACTTCATCAATATTAAGTTGGGAGCCCCCCCACTATAGAGCAGACCACTAACTCCTTGATAGCTACGAGCGGGCCAAGAATCTATAATAACATATAACAAATTGGAAGATGGTAGGAAAAAAACCCAGAGAAACAGAACAAAAGAGAGTAGAAGCTCATGCCTGATATGAACCATTCATTACTTTGTGGGAAGGCAGCCAAGTGATTGATGCTCAGCACTGCATAGTGAGACCAGAGAGAATAAACAGAAATGCCAGTGAAAGGCTATGTAAGAGCACTGCTGAGCAGGGCACAGAGAAAGAGGGCTTTGATTGAGACATTTCAAACAGACTAATTATGAATTAAGGTACTAAAAATGTATGTGATTTCACTTCTGAGGCAACAGCTGAAATTTTATTTCTAGAAGCAGTATTTGACTACTCATCACAGTATGATTGGGACAATATAACTTTATTGTGTAAACAATTTTTTGCCAACAATGTGAAAACTGAATATCGGAGTTTGCTTATAGAGGAAATGAAACTCATTTGCTGCATTGGTTAGACTCTCTTGCCTTTTTAGCATTTAGAAACAAATCAGATAAAAACTATTTTTGTTATGTTTTGCCAAAAATATTATTAGTATGGAATATCACTCTCACAAAAGTACACATTTTGATAATGGCTACATAGGCATAGTGCACTGTTTAAATTTAGTTCCTTTTTGTTGGAAAGAATAAACAAAAACAGGACTATATATTAAACAAAGAGAAATGTCAGAACTCAGAGTTATTATATTAATTTACATTTTAAGGTTTTTATATTTATTTATATCTAGCTTAGTTCTAACACATACTTATTTACACAGCATGTGTATATAGCTATACATGCTACTGATACTGATGGGCATAAGTTCATCTGTGTTAGAGGTGCTATTATTATGACTATGCCATGATATTATTCTGTTTAAAATTTTATCTCATCACATTAAGAAAAAGTAAAACCAAGTTGTGCTGTTCTCAAACAAAATAAGCATGACTGTGAAAAGTGCTTTGGAAAAATAATCTTAATACTTCTTTGCTACAAAGTGAAAATACTTATTTTTATATTAATTTGGGTAGGAAGTTCATTTCCAGACAAAATTCCACTGTACATAGGTCCTACATTAATAGACAGAAAATATAGTCCATGTTCCAATATGAGTGACATTAAAAAAATTACCCCATACTGATTGTTTTTTTATAATAGTTATTTTAGATCATACGGTTATTTAGATATTTCTATGTCTATTATACACCAAAAACTCAAATTATGTGTATAGAAGTAAAGAGATAGTTCATCAGTTGCTGCTCTTGCAGGAAGTTTGGTGCCCAGCATTCATATTATATCTCATAATTATTTGTAATTCCAGTTCTGTGGGTACCAACCACATCATTAGTACATATATAGACATTTAAGTATAAAGGTCACACATGTTTAAAAACATAAATAAAAATGTCATGTTATACAGGCTTGTTTATTTATCAATATGAAATAGGAATATATAGCATGCATACAATATTTTATGGCTATCTCTAAATATATATTTATGTATCATAGTTTTATAGGGCAAAACTGAATTACAATGTAATATTCTCCTTGAAAAATATATCAGTGTGTGTGTGGTTTTATTGCCTTTTGAAATTTACTAATTTGATAATATTTTAAAGGTTTGTCTAAAAACAAAACAAAGCCAAACAATACAGAAGGTGTCTTGAATATTCTCAACAGTTGGTTATTAAGAAATGATGTTTTAACAAAATATGATTTAAAGAAACCTTCTTGGTAGTATATTTGAATACTGAAGAACCATTACATCTCTACATAGTCACAAATATTTATTTGTAAATAATATAATTCTCAGAGCAGCGACGAAAATTTACAATACCCTTGTGTGGAAAGAGGGTAATCTCAGTACAGGAAAATGATTTTCAGTGAGAAATCCTGCATTGTTGTGCAAGTTGACCATCCATTAGTAGCACTGTGAAGGAAGGCATTAAAAGCGGAGGGCAAACCAGGAGCTATTAATTCTGCATAGCCAATTCACCATGGTACATTTACAGTATTTCTATAAGGCATACCTTATTGCAATGTAAGGCTATGCCACAAACTTGGTAAAGTTGAGTGGGTTCAGAGACTCTGGCATCCACCTGAGGATGGTAGGCATCGCCCTGCTCCCAACCAGATTCCTGGCCTGAACTATGACCACACTCCCCACATAGGGACATGACGAAAGGTCATATAGCCCAGAATAGAGTGTTCCATGCTAATGGGGTACCTAGATGGGCCATGAGGCTTTAGCCAATGAGCTTCCCTTCCTAGACATTCCTTTCCTGCAAACGGTTTTTAATCTCTTGTCCACCCTGAGGAAGTTGTATGTACCTATTTTCCACTATGAACAATCTATAAATTGTTTAGAATTAAGAAGACTGTGTCTCTCATCAAGAATCATGAGGAGTATGGAGGAAGCCTCATCTACACAGCTGTACCACCCATGTCTCCCACAGAAGGCACCTCGATGCTGTTGGGCAATTGCCTCTAATATAAGGATAATCACCAATGAGTTAAACCAAAATTTTTTCTCCCTTCTCCTCACTACCTAGGCTCATCTTTTCAGGCTCCAGGCCCCCTTCATTCCAGACTTCTTCTTGAGATTTTCAGCAATATCTTTATGTCCAGGAGTCAGGGAATCCCAGTTTTGGCCTCAGCCTGCATCATTTCTCCTCCAGACTAAGGTTCACATCTTAGGCTGTGCTTTCCCAACCCCTGTCCACTTCCTACAAGCCTCAGCACTTCCCACAAGCCCAGAACCCGATGGGATTTACATGGTGCAGGTAAAGTCTAGATTTCCACTTTTCATCTGCTAAGTGGAAATCCCACACCCCAGGGGTGAGGTGGAACTTAGAACCACATAGCAAGTCTGACATTATTTACAAATTTTGAATGGCCTCCTTCACTATTCTGAGCTTCATTCTGACTTGTTTTTCTGAAGCTTCCACAAATATAGTACAAAATTAAAAACTAGCCAGTCAGATAAAGTACAGTTATTTATGTGACAATATTTAAACTCAAGGCAATATTTTGACATCTTATGACCCCTCAGTGTGATTAATAATAGTAAAAAAAAATAAAAACAGGGAAACGAGATAAGACAGAGACAATTTTCTATAAGACAGCCTCCATTTTCTTCTAGGTTTGTAAGACAACTTTTTTGTTCTCTTTATTCTTCTCAGTCTATTGTGTTACGTTATAACAGCTCTATCAAAATAGAACAAGATTGGGTACAGAGAAATGAGTTCCTGCTGGAACAATAACCTAATATGATAATTTAGATCTGGCATTGAGAGAAAGCTGTGTAAGTTTTAAGGTGCATATTCAGAATTGTCTAGATTGTCTTTTGAACTTTACCAGTGAAACAGAGAAGTCAAAAGTAGTAAGGACTTGAGAAGGAAAGGGGATTGGAGATGCCTTCTGATATTGTACTGAACTATGATTTTGGCCTCAGAAGGGCAGTGAGAAATTTATAAATAATATTTTATATGATACAGCCACAAGTAGAAGAATTTCACCTTGAATTTCAGAATGTAATTTGGGATTATACTTTGTAGTAATCTTAGACTAAATAACCCAGAGATCTAGGTTAAGACCAAATACTACAGTCCTAAAAAACAAAGTGTAAATGAAGTTATTCCTAACATTTCTCTACTCATATACTAGTGTCTGGCACTGCCATCATCAGAGAAATTTCCTTCTACAGAAAATGGAAACAAATACAGAGACACACAGTCAGATAGTCTCCAGATAGTCAGAGACCTTAAAACACTCTCAGTCCCTAGTGGAATGTATCTAATCCCTCCCTCAGGGCCCAGGGCATCATCCAGAACAGGATTCAGAAAGGGTCTAGGCATCAGAGAAAATTAAGCCATCTAAATCAAAATGATGAAAGCTTATATGAACTTCACAGAGTCTGAAGAAGCATGCACAGGGTGTGAATATATCTGAACCAGGTTCTCTGAGTATATATTGTGGCTTCCAGTTTAGCGTTTTTATGGGATTTCTGAGTATATGAATAAGTGGATATTTGTTTCTTCTGCCTTTTTGGGGCATCTTTTCCTTCTGCTGTTTGTTTTGTCCAAATTCTGATGTGTTAGTTTTTGTTTTATCACATTATACTATATTATAATATAAACACCCAATATCTCTTTTAATATAGTTCCTATCAGCTCTGAGTCATGGAAACAGGAAAATAAGTTAGTGGGTGTGAATATGATTTTTCCATATTGTTTGACACTTAAAGAACACTACAGTAAATGCAGGGCTGAAGGAAGCTCTCTGTGCTGAGTTTTCAAGACCCTTAGGTATACATAAAGGAAATTCAGGAACTTCTGTAGGAATGAAAGATACAGGATTGAGGCCTTGTATGTGCAAAAATAAATTTCACAAAACAGTTTTGAAACATAATGATGAATGAACTTTGAATGACTTATTTTGGATGAATATTTATTTTAGATGTGAATATCTTGAACTTTCACTCTATCTCTGGCTGCCAAGATGACCTTCCTGTTTAACAAATATGTTGTGTATACTTTTAAATGTTTACATGTTTTTCTTTATTTAACTTTTTACTATTTCACACGTATATACAATATATTGTGATTATCTTCACACCTATTAGCTTCTATTTTCTCACTTCAATTCTTATTTTGCATAATCCTTTCTGTTATGTGGTATTTGTTGTTTGTTTTGTATTGTTTTGTTTTAGTTTTCCCTTTTGGTTTGATAAAAGTGGGGTAGATCAAAGTGAAAACTTTGTAATGGAGGAAAACACAAAATGCAGAATAATTCTTACCAAAATCTCAGCAATTCCTATACCAGTACTCTCTAGCACTGATGGGATTCATGTTGGTGATTAAACAGAATGTTTTAATTCCTCTGTCTTTTGTTCTATAGCTGTGCCTTTATTATTAATGTGTAGCTGAGAATCTAGTTCACTTAGGTTTTTATTTCCCTTGAAAACTAGCATATAAGCTATAATTTCTGTGAAAAAGAAAAACTCAAGCCCCTTTGTAACAATACGAATGTTCACATGAATAGAACAAAAATATATTCTTTTTCTTTACAGGATGTTTGTTATTTTAAAAATAGATAGCAGTGACCTTATTTTCATAAAATTGTGATGATGATAAACTTGCAAATTAGTAAGGTTTCTAGTACTAACACTTTAAAACACTGACAAATAATATTACTTGTTAATGTGACATTTTGATTAAGCATAATGTTGATGATGTTTTTTAAATTGTTTTTTAACTCAAAAAATGTACTCTATAACATCTCCATTTTTAATCAAAATTGTAGACAGGAATATCAGGGATTTTTTAAACAAATATAAAATCATCATAAATTTTGCAGACTTAATTTTGAGTATTGTTTTCCTGCCAGTGAACTGTTGCAATGTGTGAGAGAGAATATTATAGCTTATTATGACTCTGGAATGTTCTATTAAATTGTTTCAGATAAATCTTAATTTACTTAGAACTTACATATCTTATGGACCACTTTTAAAAAAATGTTTTAATCCTTCATAAAATCTGTTCTTCAATTTAAAAGTGTCAGAAGCCATTTAACAATGGCTTCTGCAAGTGAATTTTATGGAGATGGCCCAATGTTTTGCATGGCCTACAATGAATGGTGAGGTCCTTGAGCCAAGGTCCCAAGAGACTTCATCCCAGGATTGCTTCTTGCTGCGCATATGCCTTTTCCTGTCATTATTTCATAGCATAATGAATCCTGAGCATTAGCCCACCCTTTTGAGCAGACCAAAATGAAGATGTACTATCATATAGTAATCCTATGTAGACAAAATTGATGATTACATTATTCCTACTACTGATTTTATAGAATTTCTAAATTTATAAAAGTAATCTTAAGTCTTTTATAGTATAAAAGCTGCAAATAAGTGCTCTGTAAGCTTTCATTTCTAATAAGCTAATTGCACTAGTAAAAAGATAGCAGACTTGGAACAAATTTACAGTCAAGATAAACATTCCTTCTAGGTTAGGTATGAGGCCATTACCAGGCAATTAAAAGTTATAAACTGGAAATGGACAATTTACTGTAGGTGTAAGTACAAGGAATATATTGACTAGCATCTGTACAAAACTTCAAATCAAATAAGACACCAGGGTGATGATTTATCACTTAACAACATAGTCCTAATTGTGACATAAAAATTATTGCTTTAAACTTATAATGAACTTACAGGGGCTAGTAACAGATAATGAATGTTTAGTGAGATATTTATCTTAATTGAAAGACATGTAAACAATTCTCTTATAACTCATCAAACTCTATTGATCTGTGGTGTAGATTAGTGCCTTAAACTTACTATGAACTTATTGGAATGTAAAAGTATTTAGAGTATCATGTAATCAATTATTCTGCTATAACAGTTCTATATAATGGTTGTATGAGGTAATTTTTATAGCATATATATTATATATATATATATACACATATATGTATATAAAAATGAAAGTAGGAAAATAAAAACAAGATCATTATAATAAATGTCTCATATGCCCTAAGAAGACATTTATAAAATAAGACAAAATTAAAAACAAAATATAAGTGTTGTTAATGGAAAGAGAAATTATGAACTGCTGTTGGCTCTATAAAATATTTTGGCAGGCACAGATTTAATAAACTAAATTGAAATTATTATATTATTCAGTGATCTCATTTTGTATGTAATAAAATAATTTGAAAGCAAAATTTTTGAATGAAAATTTACACCTGTGTTTTGTTATTACTCCTAGTAATCAAATGGAGGAAGTCTATTAAGTTTTCTTTTTTACATTACTTCTATAAAATTCCTGTGTAAAGCCACTTAAAGAAGGATTTGTTTTATCTCATAGTTTGAGAAGTCTGTCCTGTCAGAGAGGAGAGACCATGAAATGGTTGATCACATGACAGTCACATGTAGAGAGAAAAGAACAATGAATGCTGGTGCTCAGTTTTCTTTCTTGTTCTTTCTTGCTCTCTAACCTGATTTTTTTCTCTCTCTCTTTCTCTCTCTCTCTCTTTAAACCCCTGATGCTATTAAGTTGATGGCATCCATATATTGGATACATTTTTTTAGAATAACCAGATAGATATGAACAGATGTATACTTCCATAGTTATTCTAAATCTGGTCAAGATTATAATGAAGATTGAGTGAATGAACAACAGGGATGAACTTCGAGGGAACTGATTTTTGTGAAATAAGCTAACTGATAAAAGAAAAATATTTAAATTCAATTCATTGTAGAAAATACTGAGATGTCACAGAAAACCAAAATTTAGATTGGTCATGGTCCAGGATTGCCTCCAGTTCAGGAGTAGAAAGGAGAAGCACTGTTCCTGTGGTGCAGAGATTATTTCACAATATCAAACAGTTGAGAAATCTACTTCATTGTAATACTAACAAAACTAATAACTTAGTTTTGACCCCTGAGACGTAGGGCACATGCTATGCAGCCAGTTCCACAACACCCAGAGGAAGCTCTACTCCCAGGTGCTCTAATATGTCCAGGATCAGAGGTGAGGAGGACACAACATCTGTCCTTACACCAGGAGTAATTGGGACCAACAGGACCCAGGCACACAGGATCTCCACCAGCCCAGTGGCTCAGGTTCCTTCTGGTCTTTCTGGACCGGCTGGTTCCCTGAGCAGACCTTGGGCACAAATTCAACAACCAATCCCAAAACACCAGAGGAAGCTCTACTCCCAGGTGCTCTAACAAGCACAGGACCACAGGATTCTAGAATCACAGGATCAAAGAAACAGCTTGACTCTGAGGAGTTCTGACACAAGCAGGATCATAGGAAGGATAGGCTCCAGTCAGATTTAGCAAGGGCAGATAGCACTAGAGATAACCAGATGGTGAGAAGCAAGCATAAGAAAATAAGCAACACAAACCAAGGTTATATGACATCATCAGAACCCAATTCTCTGGGTTCTGGTTCTCCAATAGACTGGACCAGAAAAAAATTCCTCCTGTCACATAATAAACAAAACATCAAATGCACTAAACAAAGAAAGAATTATAAAAGCAGTAAAAAAAAAAAAAAGTCAAGTAACATATTAAGGCAGGACTCTCAGAATTAAACCAGACTTCTCACCAGAGACTATGAAAGCTAGAAGATCCTTGGCAGATGTCACATAGACCCTACAAGAACACAAATGTCAACCCAGGCTACTATACCCAGCAAAACTCTCAATTACCATAGATGTAGAAAACAAGATATTCCATGAAAAAATGAATTTTACACAATATCTTTCCACAATTCCAGCCCTACAAAGGAAAATAGATGTAAAACACCAACATAAGGAGTAAAACTACACCCTAGAAGCAGCAAGATAGTAATCTTTCAACAAACCCACACAAAGCCAATTTTACCTCTAACAACAGAAACAACAGGAAGTAACAATTACAATTTCTTAATATCTTAATATGAAAATTAATATTACCAACATATCCTAATCGATTAAATCCAAAAATAGGAGGAATTAGAAATTTGTTTACTGTCATCCAATGGTCTCTCTAATTTGGTAATTGGAGAAATAGGTCCAATATTGTACAATTCATATGCACTTTCAGCTTATTTGTATGTGACAATATCTTGCTGTGTACAACATAATGGTCTTGAAATCATGCTTCTCCTATCTCAGCCTCTCTGCTAGTAATGTTGTTTATTTCATGTTTTTACAGTATACTATGGTTTTCAGAACAGCTTACATATTTCAAAAGTATTTATACAGCCAAAAGAAATGTAGACAATTAAATTGGGAGGTGGCTTAAAAGAGAACAACAAAGAGTGAGACTGAATGCTTTGCTTGAGGTTTGTAACTATTGTATCAATTTTGAAGAAGAGGATTTTATAAGATATTCTTTCTCTGAGATGAATGTTTTTCCAAATTATCACAGCTAATGAACCAGATTCTTACCCTCACCTAATGTCTGTGCCACCCTTCAAGCAGAACCATTGTTCATTGAAACAGCTGGTGAGTGACTTTATGGATAGACCATCTTAATACATACACCATTTCTTAAATGAATGTAACCTGTTCTCTGTGGACTGAGAATAAAGTCACTCACTCAAGTCAATTAGCTTGGACCATAGCAGGAAGTTTGTATCCAAATATGGTGCTTACAATTCATTCCTTGGTGCAGCAGAACTGTCAACTCTCAGCTTAGCTACTATGGAGGTAAAAATCATTTGGTGATGTGAGGGTTATTGAAGTAGAGCCTTATTACAATGAAATCCAGTGTCTAAAAATTGTTCTTATTTTGGGCTTGTACCACAGTAAGAGCCAAGATTTTAAGTTCTACTAAGTACAAAACAAACAAACAAACAAAAAGACTTTTTAATTACTTTCATTTAAGAAAATAGTAGTAGTGATATATTATTTTGAAATATATTAAATATGTTTGGAGTTATTTAAAATTTATATTTAAAAAAACATGTATTTTCAGTATTGCTGCAGACAAGCATCTACATAAGACTGTTAAATTGATTGTTGTTTTATATCAAACAACTTTTATAATACTCATTTTTATTGTATAATATTTTAGAAATTTTAAAGAATATGACAAAAATGGTATTGTAGTTATTGAAGGGGATCTCTGGGAGGAGCTGGGGTACTAAGGGAAACAAAAATGTGATTTAATTTTATTTAGTTAGAATATGTTTTTAAATGTTAACAAATTCAGATAAATTGAAATCATGTAACTTTTCTCATCATAATGCAATAAAACTTAAATAAAAAAACAAAAAGAATAAGTAAAAAAAAAAGAAATTGACCCCTAAAATGGCTGTTGTTGGATTTTGTATTATGTCTTAACTCAGCATTTTATCTTTGAAAATACTATATTGGTAAAACCATTTCTTAGAAAATTATCTAATAAATAGGAAACAGAAATCAAATTAAAGCAGTAAAAATGTTGAGGATCAGTTGAAGATTTTAGCAAAGAATAAACATTTGAATTACTTATATTTCAGGTGATCACTTACATAGTGATCATACTAAGTCACTGAAGGTGAATTAACAGCTGTGAGCAGCCATGCCTTGTGGTTGGCTCTGGGCCTGTGCTCACCTAAAAGGAAGTTACATTGTTTGGTCCCCGTAACACTTTTGTATCTTGGTTACTTGCCCATAGCTTTCTGGGAAATCAATCATGCATAAATAGCTCTGCTTGTCTGTGGTTACTCAGGGGTTGCCTAACATGACTTTATGAATTTTACCATCAGTATCTTCTCCCCTAGGACAATTCTGTGTTTATCATCCACAATGTCACTCCTAGGCCTAGTTTGATCAAAACTGAAGGCAGTTATAATCCACTATCTTGTTGTACACAGAGAATGACCTCAGGCCCCTCACACCTGAAACCTCCATCAAAGTTGCAAAGATGGAGACTTTGCAGTGTGGTGGCTCCTTGCCAGATTGGCCCTTCTTGGAAAGTACCCTTCCTCTCAGGCTCGAACTCTTGCGTTTTGTGATGGGAAGCAGTTGGCAGTGGTTCCTGAAATGACACAAGTCAAATTTTCCCACTATCACAGACACTAAAGACACACTCTGCCAAGTTGACATTCTCTCCCAAATTTAAGTTCTTGTTTATAATGTAGATAACTGACAGGCTTGCACATTAGTGAACAATACTGTTTTTCTATCTATTCTCTTTTCTCTCATTATTTTCAGGAATAGAGAGAAATATAGCCCGGCTTTTTAACATATTGTTCAATATGCTTTCGGTGCATTTCATTCAAATTTCTAATTTTAAGTATCTAGAAAAGTGAAAAGCTCAATCATAGTCCCTCCAGTCCTGTTCACTTCCTAACAAACTGGAAACTGTTCCACTGTTCAACAGCATTCCCCTCATTTCCTGCTGAGGTCTCAGCATAAGGGCTTTCATTGTCTACCACATTCTGATAATGACCATGAGGGTTCTCTCTAAGAAGACTGAGCCTCTTCTAAGGTACTTTTCATTCCAGACCTCATGAGGTTTCTCTTTATTCTAGGAGAGTAATGATGGCTTTTTACAACAAGCCTTTACTCCCCAGCCTCAGCCCATCACTCAGTTTCCAAGCTGCTGCTTTAGTTTTGTAGGTATTTTCAGAAACACATGAAATGTTGCAGCATTAATTTTCAGTCCTATTCAATGCAGGCTACTATAAGAAAAGCCCACCAAATAGGTAGCTGGAATAGGATAGAAATGTGCTGTTTACAGTTCTGAATGTCCAAGCTTTTGACTTAAGCGGTCCAGATTCCATCGATTGCAATCATTTAGTTAGCAGCACCTGGGTGAATTTACCTACTCTCATTATATTTCTTCCGTGATGAGAGTACTTGAGATTACTATTTTAATAAATTTTGATTTTATAATGCATTATTATAAGTAGTATCACCTAGGTTACATGCCCACTACATGTTAGTTAAGTTCCAACTCACTACATAACTAAGATTTTGTTAGAACTAGTAAGAAAAATAGCACCAAGAGGCCAACTCTCAAAGAGGTTCCATGAAACTTTCAGTATCAGCATTTTTGCAAATAATCTTCAAACGTCTTATTGCTTATACAAATCTGAGCCAAAAGAGCAACTCTGTGCTATAAACTGGGCACAAAGCTAAAGAGTATACCTATAATAGTGAAAATTACTAGTTGCTCCTTCCTGGCCCAAAGGTAATAGAAGCAACAAGGTAAATAATGTATGATGATGAATTCTTTTATCTGTATTCTTTCTCAGACCCCATCCTGAATTTTGGATCACGTGGCCATTTACTGATTACAACTTTAAAACTAACAGTAGTATAATGCAATTTCTTTTTTTCCACTTTACTTTTATCTTGACTGGAGAGGATATATTTCAGTGTTGCCCCCTGTTTTCTGCAGTCTAATGAATAGTTTTATGCCCACTTAAATAAACACCCTCACAGAGAAAACACTTGAGTGCCTTTCACATTGTACGTTCCTCCTACCTCAGGGCCTATTATCCTTTGTGTCCTGATTTCTTCAAAAGCCTTTATAGGTTTCATTTCATTTCCATTTGGTTATTTTAGAAAGTGATCTAGAGAAGATGTACCTAATCTTAGTCAAACATGTTCAAGGACCTAGGTGAATTTCTAGTTGTCTGGTAACAGACTGTACTCCTCAGCACTTTCTTCTTCTCTCCATAACCATTCATAATTATCAGTCTGCCTCCTTTTATAAGTCCGACATTTTAGAATATGCATGTCAGTGAAGTCATGCAGCATTTTTCTCTCTGAATACGTTTTATTTCATGGAACTTCTTATCTTACAAATTAGATTATGCTATTAAAAATAACAGAACTCAAATGCAGGGCTTTGTACATGCTAAGCAAAGGTTCTGCCACATGTTACATGATAATCCTAGGTTTAACAGAGGGTACTATTTACAACTTTCAATGTTAGCTGTACATATAAAAAAAATCTATACTCTTTTCAGCTCATTTTTAATTTATGTTGATTGATGATGGTTTTTTGGCTTTCTAGAGAATTCTGAAGCATACATTCAAAATCAATCTGTTTGAGAATTTAATATCAATAGAAGCTTGTCAACTCAGAACTTATAAGCAGAAAAATGTAATTCTGTATTATAATTTGACATAACATTTTTACTATTTTGTTTTCTTTATTATTTTCCTTTTTTTCTGATACATTTTTCTCTATTAGTCTCTTTTGTTTCTCTTTCATCCTGTTGCTTTATTTTCACTGATTTGGTGATGAAGCCTATCCAGCTTCCCATTGGTCTAGATCTCACTATACATGTTAGACTGGCTGGCCAGTGAACCACAGCCATGCATCCATTTCTACCATTGCAGCCACAGGGTGACCTATCACTATGTTAAATGGACACTAGGAAACAAACTCATGTCCTCATGATTACAGGAAAATCACATTACCAAGTGAGCGATCCTAACCTATCTTCACAGGCTGCTTGGTAATTTTGAAATGAAAAAAAAAAAAATCCACTTTTGTGTCACTTGTTCACTCTTTGTAGTCTCCAATCTAATCCTTTCATAAATTACATTCATAAGCTGATAATTATGCTCAAAATATTTTATGATTGACATCTGTTTTAATCATTTATTGTTTCATTTTGAAACTAAAAGTACCTTAAATGTTGTTTTCTACAATAAATCTAATCAATACATCTGTACCACAACTCAGTAACACCTTCCTTCTTGATTGCTTTAGATTGAAGTTTCAACATAGACTTTCATTCTCCAGATGTCTCATTCCAAGATTTTTATCCTTCAGTGATATGCCTTTTTCTAAGCATTAACATGTGCAAGCATTTCTCTATTAATAATTTTGTTATTTAAATGGCAACTGTCATTATTTTTCCTATTCTTCATCCTTGATGCCAAGATATTAATAAGAATGATTTTTTTTTCTAAAACTTAAAGACAATAATTTCCTTGTCAAATTCTTCC
The DNA here is from genome assembly GCF_008632895.1 of Mastomys coucha. Classification (NCBI taxonomy): domain Eukaryota; kingdom Metazoa; phylum Chordata; class Mammalia; order Rodentia; family Muridae; genus Mastomys; species Mastomys coucha. The sequence continues at coordinate 16,789,107 of NW_022196905.1, forward strand.
ATGGGCTCTGAACACACTGATTAGGAAACATCCTTACAGTGTCATCTTATTAGTTGCAGTCTCTTATTACTGCTTTTGTGGCTTCAGAAAGGCCTCCCCTCCTGAATCTACTAGACATTTGCGTGCTTGCTGGTCAGACATGCTGTGTAACAAACAGCCCTGACACTACCCATTCCTTCATTGTCTCTGCTTAGTCTCAAATAATTTATTTTAGTGAGAATAAATTACTCATTTTTTTTCTAAATATATTGTTTTTAAAAATGTAATAGCATACGAAGGATCAGAGCAGTGGTTCTTAGCCTATGGGTTGTGACCACTTTGGAGGTTGAATTTTCACAGGGGTCACCTAAGATCTTTGGAAAACACGTATGTTTATATTATGATTCACATTAGTAGCAAAATTACAGTTATGTAGTAGTAATAAAGTAATTTTAGTTGGGAAGTCATCACAACATGAGGAATTGTATTAAAGGGTCACAGCTTCAGAAGTTGAGAACCAGCCCCTTAGAGAATGAGAAAAGACAGTAACTGTGGAGAAATTTCTAAGCAACAGCTCCTTACTATTAGAGAGAGTTAGAAGCAGTAAGAATGGCTAATAATGAGAGAGTTAATATCTGACTCTCTGTGTAAAAATAATCCAATTTATACCATCATTAAACAGGCCTATTCATCTCACTCATTTAATTCCATTTCTTGCACAAATCTCTTAAGTAGATGGAGGTGGTAGTGTTTCTGTGGATGTATAATAAGTGAACCTATATGACTATTACAAATGGAGTAATCTGAAAGAAGCAACAAAGACTATATATGAAAGTTACAAAAATAAACCATTATGGAACAAATATTCTGATAGAAAGCATGGTCCTCAACAGCTCACAAAATACTCTGAGTGTTCCGTTAATTACTAACACAACTCAAATGTCCCACTGTCAGTGGTATGCTTTCCTTGCTACTTGCCCAATGTTCCAGATTCCCGAAAGAGACCACTTCAATCCTCCATGTTACTAGCACACTCTCTCCTCTTATTCTCCTGAATTATTACTTACTAAAATCTATACTCCATCTTGTCTACCTTAGATCCAAGCCTGCAGCCCTCCTGGGACCACAATTCCTGACTCTTTAATGTGGGTGGTCTCTCTGGTTGTACTAAATCTTTCTTCTTCCCTTGCCTGGAAAATCCCACCCCTGTCTCCTTGCCCATCCACTGGCCACCAGCAACTTTATTTACCAATTAAAGCCAACTAGGAGCAAGAACCCACAGCATCTTACATGAAGATGGGTAAATTCCCATGTAATTTGAGAATCAAATTAATATAATATATGTGGTAAGTCAAATCCACAACATTTGAGGACAGAAAGTTTTATACCTATAGATTTGTGATTACATTTACCAGGAAACTGAATATTTCTTGTTTAAGAAATCCTGAGTCATTTTTCCACATTCATATCTATTAAATCCTAAATTATTTAATCTTGTTCAATAACGGATGTTTGAGAATGTATGCTACAATAATTTATATGGTGATGATTACATCTAAGATATAAGATACCATCCATTCATTATTTAGTGATACATGTCCCTGAGGTTTGAGTTAGAGATTAAGGTAAGTCTCAAGCCATATCTTTCTAATTAATATGTATAAAATATAACAGTCTTCTTTCAATTTTAGGTGAAAATTACCATAAAAGAATAGATGAGCTGTCACTGTAAACATCAAGTTTTATGTTACTACTGAGTGGCTTTTATGGCCTAAAACAAGTAAAAACCCTCCTTGAAGGGCATGTGTGTCAAGAAGCAAGAATGTTCTAAATGGCACTAATTTCTAAACAAAGTGTTTTGGTAATGCTATTTATTTATACCTAGTATTCATATGTTGTTTTAAAAATTATTGTGTAAAATTTACTAGTATCACTTGCTTTTGGTGATTTTGATACCAGCTACATTGAATGTTTCTGGCCTATCCTAGGAAATAAAGATAATACAAGTGGACATGTCATTGTCAGTGAGATTTGGATGTGCTTTCCAAGAGCTGTAACCATAATCCGAACCAGAGTGAAAACATTCATAGCTAAAAATTCTACATGAAACATTGTATGGGATATGGTCCAAAAAGAAGCATTATTATATGTACCATAGACCTGTTTTTTTTCCCCAGAGTTCCAAAATTAAGTAATTATTTCAATAAAAATACTCAAGCTAAATGTTACCTTATGTGTTAAATGTACCTTAAGTGTTGAAAGTTAAAGAGTTTATTAAATTCTGAAAGTATTCTCTTCCATTAGAGTTTTGATCCTCCTGAGGCTTGACGAGATATTTTTCTCATTCCTTAAACTAGAGACATTGTTTGGGTGGGCTGACATGACAATATGTTGCCTAACATAACTACCCTTTCTATTATGTAGCTGCCAAGGTAAAACCCTTCCAATTCTGTCTTAGTTTCCTGTTACAGTGACAAAGACCTGAGATAATTGCTTCAAAAGAAATAAAGTTTACTTATCAGTGTTAGGGGGCTTAGTCCAGGATAGTTTGGGTCTCATCTGTTGAATTGCTGGTGGAGACTTTTTTTTGTGGCAGACCTTCTACTAGGTAGATCCCCTGTAGCTGAGCCAGTTCTTTACAGCAATGGACAACATGCTTGACTGCCAACAGGATGCATGTGTTCCATGATGCCTCTTAACAAGTTAATGTTACAGGGTCTTAAATAATTTTTCTTACAGTGAGAGGAGTAACAGATGAGAGCATAGAAAGCACTGTGGTATACATGCCCAGGAATAGTTATCCTACTCAGAATGTTAGATATTTTCTCGCTGCTAGTCTTGCCTACTTTAAAGTTCTAGTCTTCTGGATAAGCTCTCCATTCTTGTGGGAAAAAAAGACAAAATCTTTCCTCCCAAATTATGAAGAATATGTCAAGAAAGAGACAATATTAGAAAATACATTCTTATAGATGTAATACATTCATCATTTATTTTTGTCTAGATCCCTACAAGGAGGGCATTTATTATCTGAGGATTCAATAAAATATATTTAGGTAGGACTTTATTTAAACATTTGGTGTGTCTATATCCAGAAAATAGAGTTTCTTCTCCTAGAATGCTTCTTTGATTGTTTTGTTTTATTTTTATATTTTCCCTATGTTGGTTGATTCAACAGTCTTTCAACTAAATGGTTTTCTCCAAAGTGATTAAAACAGTCCCAAAGAAATGACAAGAGAGGAAAAGTAAGCCTTTGACTCATGGAAGTAACTCTGATTTGAACCTCACTCTGTATACTAACACATATTCTTCTAAGGACATGGTTGATATAAACTAGCATAATCTATTTTATATTTTTGGTTGTGAGCCTAGCCTTTAATGGCTGAGCCATCTCTCCAGCCCATAATCTATTTCAAAAGCCCTATATATTTCTATATTTATTCTCATTTTATATATAAGAAAGCATCAGATTTTCTCTCCGTTTCTAAGACCAGAGCAGCCAGCAGGAAGGCACAGGCCCCACGAGTCCCAGGGGAGTTGCAGGACAGCAGGGACAGGATCCTCTCAGCTTCCCAGTGACATAGGTGGATCAGCAACCTTCTCTGCCCCTTCCCTGCAAGTGGAGGACCTACCTCCAGGGAGCGCCTTAACCCAGAGGCTCGGGTGAGAGCCACAATTTTCTCTCCAGTAAGTTTCTAAGAGGGGAGCAGCCAGCTGGGAGGCACAGGCCCCACGAGTCTCAGGGGACATGCAGGGTGGCAGGGACAGGACAAGCTCTAGTCAGAGACACTAAGAACATCTAACACCAAAAATCAAGAGATGGCGAAAGGCAAACACAAGAATCCTACCAACAGAAACCAAGACTACTTGGCTTCATCAGAAACTAGTACTGCAGAAAGTCCTGTATATCCCAATGGACCAGAAAAGTAAGAATTGAATCTAAAATCATATCTCAAAATGCTGATAGAGGAACTTAAGAAGGACAGGAATAACTCCCTTAAAGAAATACAGGAGAATACAAGTAAAGAGGTACAAGCCCTTAAAGAGGAAACAAAGAAATCCCATAAAGAATTATAGGAGATCACAAGTAAACAAGTAGAAGCACTTAAAGAGCAAACTCATAAATCGCTTAAGGAATTGCAGGAAAACACAAACAGGTGAAGGAATTGAGTAAAACCATCCGGGACTTAAAAATGGAAGTTGAAACAATAAAGAAATCACAAAAAGAGACAACTCTGGAATTAGAAATCT
>NW_022196905.1:16794322-16794717 GCF_008632895.1 Mastomys coucha
TGAAAATGAAGCCACAGCATACCCAAACTTATGGGACACAATGAAAGCAGTCCTAAGAGGAAAACTCAAAGCTTTAAGTGCCTCTACAAAGAAACTGGAAAGAGCATACACCAGCAATTTGACAGCACACCTTAAGGCCCTAGATCAAAAAGAAGCATATTCTCCCAAGAGGAGTCAAAGGGAGGAAATAATCAAACTCAGGGCTGAAATCAACCAAATAGAAACAAAAAGAACTATACAAAGAATCAACCAAACCAGGAACTGGTTCTTTGAAGAAGTCAACAAAATAGATAAACCATTAGCCAGACTAACTAGAGGGCACAGAGGTATTTTCCTAATTAACAAGATCAGAAATGATAAAGGAGACATAACAACAGACACTGAGGAAATCCAGA
>NW_022196905.1:16795969-16796915 GCF_008632895.1 Mastomys coucha
GACCCCAAAAATTCCACCAGAGAGCTCTTAAACCTGATAAACAACTTCAGCAAAGTAGCTGGATATAATATTAACTCAAGGAAATCAGAGACCTTCCTATACACAAAGGATAAACAGATAGAGAAATAAATTAGGGAAACAACACCCTTCATAATAGTTACAAATAATATAAAGTACCTTGGTGTAACTCTAACTGAGCAAGTAAAGGATCTGTTTGACAAGAACTTCAAGTCTCTGAGGAAGGAAATTGAAGAAGATCTCAGAAGATAGAAAGATCTCCCATTCTCATGGGTTGGCAGGATTAATATAGTAAAAATGTCCATCTTACCAAAGGCAATCTACAGATTCAATGCAATCCCCATCAAAATTCCAACTCAATTCTTCAGAAACTTAGAAAGAGCAATTTGCAGATTCATCAGGAACAACAAAAGACCCAGGATAGCCAAAACTATTCTCAACAATAAATGAACCTCTGGTGGAATCACAATTCCGGACCTTAAGTTGTACTACAGAGCTGTTGTGATAAAAACTGCATGGTACTGGTACAGTGACAGGCAGGTAGATCAATGAAACCGAATTGAAGACCTAGAAATGAACCCACACACCTATGGTCACTAAATCTTTGACAAAGGAGCTAAAACCATCCAGTGGAAAAAAGACAGCATTCTCAACCGATAGTGCTGGCTCAACTGGAGGTTAACATGTACAAAAATGCAATTCAGTCCATTCCTTTCTCCTTGTACAAAGCTCAAGTCCAAGTGGATCAGGGACCTCCACATCAAACCAGATACATTAAAACTAATAGAAGAGAAAGTGGGGAAGAACCTCGAGCAAATAGGCACAGGGAAAAATTTCCTGAAGAGAACGCCCATAGCTTTTGCTCTAAGATCAAGAATTGACAAATGGGACCTCATAAAGTTGCAAAGCTTCTCTGTAAGGCAAAAGA
>NW_022196905.1:16797013-16802334 GCF_008632895.1 Mastomys coucha
TCATCAGGGAAATGCAAATCAAAACAACCCTGAGATTCCACCTCATACCAGTCAGAATGGCTAGGATATAAAACTCAGGCGACAGCAGATGCTGGAGAGGTTGTGGAGAAAGGAACATTACTTCATTGCTGGTGGGATTGCAAACTGGTACAACCACTCTGGAAATCAGTTTGGTGGTTCCTTCAGAAATTGGACATACTTCTACTGGAGGACCCAGCTATACCACTCCTGGGCATATACCCAAAAGATACTGCAACATGTAATAAGGACACATGCTCTACCATGTTCATAACAGCCTTATTTATAATAGCCAGAACCTGGAAACAACCCAGATGTCCCTCAACAGAGGAGTGGATACAGAAATTGTGGTACATCTACACAATGGAGTACTACTCAGCTATTAAAAACAATAAATTTATGAAATTCTTAGGGAAATGGATGGATCTGGAGAATATCATCCTGAATGAAGTAACCCAATCACAAAAGAACAAACACGGTATGTACTCTCTGATAAGTAGTTATTAGTCCAGAAGTTTGGAATCCAGGAAAAATAACCCACAAACCACAAGGAACTCAAGAAGAAGGAAGACCAAAAGGTGGACATTGCATTTCTTCTTAAAAGGGGGAACCAAATACCCACGGAAGGAATTGCAGAGATTAATATGAAGCAGAGACTGAAGGAAGGGCAAGCCAACCTAAATATAGCTATCTCCTGAGAGGCTCTTACAGTACTTGACTAATACGGATGTAGAGGCTCACAGCCATCCATTGAACTGAGTACAGGGTTCCCAGTGAAGGAGTTAGAGAAAGGACTAATGGAGCTGAGGGGTTTGCAGCCCCTTAGGACGAACAGCAATATGAACTAACTAGTACCCTCAGAGCTCCCAGGGTCTCAGCCAACAACCAAGGACTGCACATGGAGGGGTCTGATTGTTCTGGCAGCACGTGTATATTAGAGGATTGAAAATTCAATCATCAATAGGAGGAGAAGACCTCGGCCCTATGAAGGTTCTGTGCCCCAGTGTAGTGGAATGCCAGGGCCAATAAATGGGAGAGGGTGGGGTGGCAGGCATGGGGAGGGGATAGGCAACAGGGGTTTGTTTTTGTTTGTTTCTTTGTTTCTTGGAGGGGAAACTGTGAAAGGAGAAATTTACATATAAATAAAGAAAATATCTAATAAATAAAAGAATGGGGAAAAAAAAGTAAAAAAAACCCCTCAGATACAAGTGTATAGTAAATTTCTCAGGGTCAGGGAGACGTAAATAACCCCATACAAATCCACAATTTGGCCTACCTGTCAATAGTTAGAATCAATTGCAATGATTTCTTAAAGATATACAGTAACATTTGCATCCATCCTTCAGTTTCTTATATTCCTGAACATCCCTCAATGTTGTCTCAGTGATTATTATTAGATATGTGCCAATGTTGTGGCATTGAATGTCTGTGTTACTTGTTCCTATCGAATATAACTTTTATTTACCTTACTGATGAATAAAATATTTGTAATTAATTTTTTAAATATCTTGCTTCTGAAAAATTTTGGTATTTCCACTAGAGGGTTTTATTTCATTAAAATAATCGCGGAAGCTAAAAGTAGAAAAGGTTGTTGTGTCCTGCTTCATATGCTAGGATCCTCTTAAGAGTGAACTTTTATTTGAACCTATAAACTTTAAAAGATACTTAGTTCACCCAAACTTTCTGGCTGATACAAAATGGAATTCTCAACCCTTGAATTGAAATCTTGGAAGATAACAGGCTCTCTCCGTGTGCCTTGTACTGTGATTGATTTTCAGATGCTCCTCAGCAATCTGCTTGCCACATAATTGAAGAAAAGAAGTTCTCCATTCCTTCAGACTCCACAAAGAACAAACACCGAGGAAGAGTGCGCTTTCTCGTGGTTAGACAGAAACTAAATGCATTCAACAGCTGATGTGAGGCAAGGGATATGAGCAAACCCAGAAAGCCGTACCCCTCTGGATAGAACAGAATGTACTTTTATGTTGTGCCAAATATACCAGAAAGGTTTTCAATACCTTTTTTTTTGTTAAAATAATTAGAGACTTCTCTATGCTCAACTTTTTTTTGCCCACTATCATTACCACAGTATGTGCATGTTGCTATCATGTATTGTAAAACAAGTTTATCATGAAGAACATTACTCTAAACTAATAAGTAGCCATGAAAGAACATGGTTTCTGAAATGAAAATTGGCTACACATAGTAATCCACATTCACAAAATATCACTAAAATGTTTTAAATCTTATATTTTCCTATGAATACAGGACAGAGACTTAGTCTAACAGGAGTGATCATAAGAAAATATATTTATGTTAGTCATAAAAGTTCAGTGTTGCAAACTGTGCTTAAAAACACAGTCAACATCTGGATTGGGCATATCAGAACATCTCAGAAAGCCAGATATGTGAATGACTGTGCATCAAAATTTTACATCTTAGACAATAGCCATCTTCAGAAGAAATGTGAAATTATAAATATTGTATAGATACATGCAGATATCATATATTCCATGCATTTTATGGTTTCCATTGTAAAGTAAAAACAAATACATGAAGTAAATCATTGCACTAAATTTGACAAAACACATTCATTTATTATTTACAATAACCCTATGTAATATTGAAAGCTGGAGAAAGTCAAAGGAAAGAGGTGTAGGAGGAACAAATATTATATCACATAGCTGAATCATGTATCACTAGGATAACAGCACTGGGAAATCAAAGTAAAATGCATCCTTTTAAATTTATTAGTTATTAGAGAGCTGATACAACTATTTATATCAACTAAGTTGCTAGGGAGGTATAATACAAGGGACACTACCTGAAAATAGGCCTTCGGTATCTGAGATCAGAAAGATGGTTTAGCAACTTTGAAATTAGGTAAAAAAAAAAAAAGAAAGAAAGAAAAAAAAACTAGGAATTTTTACTTTTAGTGTATGTGTGCTTTTGTAGACAGAACTCTATTGACTCTCCACAGACATTAATTCTTGTTCTAGATGTCATGTTTACCTGTCTCAATTCCCCATTTTGGATAAGAAATGTTTATTGCTTCATTTGTACCTCTAGTATACCACATTAATAAAAATTATTTGATATAATTATCATCATACAGGACATCAATTAGTTCTGATCTCAGAGCAGGTGTATCTTCTCTTATGGGGACAGTCAGGCTAGATCATGGCTTTTTTGGTAGCACCATATGAAGTGGCAACTCAGGTGTGTAAACAGCTACTCAGTAGCTTAGAATAATTTCATAAACGCTATCTACTATGAACTGATCTTTCCACCCAACAAACAAACTAAGAAACAAACTCAACTAAAGACTTCTAAAAGGCTGATTGACACATAAATTCCTCATGGCTGTGTTAAGTTTAATTCAGATAGAAACCCAAATCATCCTGATCTATCTTTGAATTCTTCAACACTTGATAGTCATTTTTGCTTACTTCTATCATCAAACATTCTTGTGACTTTCAGGTAAATCCTTTTAGCATGCATTACCAAACAGAACACTACCTTCACCAATGAAAAAGCTAAGAATGTCATAAGAAAGTGTCTCTAAGAATTAGACTAGAGAATTCTCCCCTCTTCTGTAAAATACCTATGTAACGATTCATCAATTTATTTGCAAATAGCTTTTTAATTTTCTCTTGTTAGAAAATATAAATTCTATGAAACTCTTTTCACATTAGTCGGGGAAAGCTCAGTGCTTTTCCAAGCCAAGCTCAGTTTTACTTACTTTTTTAAGCTATCTATAATTCACTTAGGATAAGAGACATGCCTTGAATTGTCACTATAATTACTGAATTCACTTGCAGAGGAACAGTACACCATTCGTAGTTACAAAATCCACACAATTCTTTCCAAATGTTGTATTTGTTTCTATTTTCTTTTGGTTATAAGAAATGTAGAACCTTGGTGCCTTTAAAAAAAAAACATGATGTGGTAAAATCTGATTGTCTATTCAGACTTATTTCTCAGTGGTTCTTTTGAACCATCTCCTGGACCCTTAATGAGAGAACTAACAGTCTTTCTATGGGTAACTCAAAGAAATCAGTTCCTTTGTATGTGAAAGAGTCTTTCCCCTTAAAGGTCTGTCAAAATGACTTACAGTGTAGACATGTCCAGCAAACAGATAGTGACTTACCAACAGCTGTGTTCCCAGTCTCAGGTTTCACCCAAAGCAGCTCTGCCTGCCAGCTCCTCATCGATAATTAGATTAACAACTGGAAATTAGTCTACTAGATACAAATATGATGATTTTGCTTCTCAGAGCAGGCAGGTATGGGAAATAGAGTCTGCTTTCATTTCCACATTACAGAGATAAGTAGAAGAAATAGGCTATTTCATTTGCTTAAGTTTGCATGATTGGTAGTTAGAAGAGCTGAGAGCAAACCAGATTCTCTCGCTGAGATATATATCACCAGTGCTCAAGGAAGGGGGCATTTGTAGCAACAGAATTAAAATGCATCAATTTGTATTCTAAAGCTCTTCAAAATACCTGAAGGTTTGAATTTCCATATATGCTTAAGTTAAATTTTAGATTAAGCCTTCTATTTTTGCTATAATTATATGGCACCTAAATCCATCTGGAATTGAACTGATTGCAGAAAATCAAGGCATAGGAAGCTTAGGACTTCATGACTCTGTAATGCCCCTGCTGTCTTCCAGGCCATATCTCCATTTCCACAATGGCTTAGATAACTTAATAATAAGCTGATATTAAGCTTGTAAACTGATGACCACTGAAACATGTTTATGACTAATGGCAAACAGGAAGCTCTTTGTCAACGCCTTCTAATATGGAATGCATACCTTGGTTTCTGGTTTGCAGGCTGCTTCTTAATGGTGCAGGGAAATTGGAGTTTTTTCCCCAAGCTCTCACACTGCTGTCTGTTCTGACTTCCCTGGGACAGAAGCTTATCTTTTGGAACTAGAGGTAGAGTTGCTGTGCCATTTGTTTACTTCCAGAAAACTGCGATCAAAAGCCCCTAACATAAGCTCAAATGATAGCTTAGTGAAGTCAACATCTGGTAGATAATACTTAAATTCCTTACAATCCTACTTTACACCCTACCAGGATAAAATCAATCTTCACTTTAGTGGGAAAAACGAAATAAACAATAACTTTCTTGCTGTGAGTTTAAGTCTGCAGTTTTAAAAACTAATTCCTGCTTGTTTTTCATGGAGACAACTGTAGCTTTTGTAGTGATTTGTATCTTCAGACAAAACAAGTACATAATAGAGACTTTTCAGGATGACTCTCAGTATTAACTCTAGAATGGAGAAATAGTTTATTG
>NW_022196905.1:16802344-16807078 GCF_008632895.1 Mastomys coucha
TAGTTTTTCTTTCTCTCTGTCTCCCTGTCTCAGTCTCTATCTCTCTCTGTCTCTCTCACTCTCTCAGTCTCTCTTTGAGAGTATGGTGTGTCTGTGTGTGTGTGTGCACGTGTTGTGTGCCCATGTGCTCATAGAGATCAAAAGAGTGTGTTAGATCACCTGAACTAGAGTCACTGTCAACTGTGAATTTTCCATTCTGAGTACTGGATCCAATCTCAGCTCCTCTGGAAGAACAGGAGTTTGAACCATTGAGCCATCTCTCCAGCACTGAAAAAGAGTTTCTTAATAAAGTACATGTTTATGAAAATAATGACATGAAATGTAAAAGTAAAGTAGAATTTGCACCTGAGCACAGATATGCATAAAATAATTTTTAAGGTTCTATGTGATGATTATTAAATTTTAATAAAAATTTTATTTTATATATACATTTCTATAATTAAGTAGTTTAAAGTAATTTGTGCTTGAAATCAAATGAATCTCAACTTTCCAACTTTAAATGAATGTAGGTGAATAGAAATTATCTTCATAATGAGTCTCCATCTTTGAAGAACTATGTTAATTCTGGACAAACATTGATGTAAGCACTGAATGTCTGTTGAATAGGATATTTGCACACTTTTATTCTTATTGAATAGAGGTACAAATAATTAGTGAAACCACAATTATGCTTTTCTATTAAAATTATTCATTATTAAGAAGATTTAAGGAGACCGATAGTAATATAGACCTGCATATATGAAAAGGTCCTGTGTTTAATCCACAGCAAAAAAAAAAAAAAAGAATAAGGATTTTACTAAGACATATATGATTTTAGGGATATATTTCTGATGCTCATGTTCCAAAGAGACAGTAAAGCAAATACTCTTAAGCTACAACTCCTGAAATTGATGTAACAGAAATGCCAAGTGATAGGTAAATATTCTTCAACGTAGTGGATTCACTTTTAATATCATTGACCTCACTCTCCTCAAGTAGTTCGCAAGACTCCAAGTAGTTAATATTTCCTCTCCTCTTGAATGAGCCTTAAGTCCACTTAGACAACTCTTGCATATCAGCAACATATGAGAGCCACTATTGCATCTTTATTGAGATCTTGTCAAGCTAGCCATTATTGTGATCCATATGTGTCTATGTGGGAGAGAATTCTTCCTTCCTTTGGCAGTGTGCCTCATATTCCCTGGTACTTTGATAGCTAGAAGACAAAAGAAGGCTGTCAGGTTAGATCCAGCTCTAATCATCTAAGTTCTGTGTCCTAACTGTACAATGCATTTAGCAAAAGGGACTTATCTTCAACCTGTGAGACACAGCAACAGTCTACAGTGTTTTAGAAATCACATGGTATATCCTGTTGACCACTCATCAGGAGGTTTCTCATGCTTGATAATGAATTTTTCTTATCCTATGGTTTATATGGAGAACCATTGTTATCTGAAGTGTCACAACATCATTTAAAGTATATTTATATGTATGTATAAGCATTCACTTTTAAGTATCAGACTGATTTTTAGCTATCATCTTTTATCCAGGAAGTTTCTCTTTACAGCATATTGATACCATTACAAAAATTTCTAACTAGACACAAAACAAAGATAAGAGGATTCTGGTGATCTAAACTCCAATAGGGCCATCTATATCACAACTCCTATATCTATGGTTTAGGGAACATCACAGAAGACTGGGCCAGAAAATCTGTAAAAGCCAGGATACCAGGAAGTATAACATGTGAATTAGAAATAGTTGTATAACAAGACCTGCTAGTTAGATGTGCTAAAGCAGAAGTGATAAAACCTTCAGTAGTCCTTCCCCTAGATAACAACTACAGGCAACTCCAGGAATTCTGAGAGGGGAACATTAGCCTTTCCAAGAAGGCATCTCCCTAACTGGTTCTCTAGTATGAAGTGCTCAACCCTGAAATTGAAACCACACACACACACACACACACACACACACAAACACACACACACACCAAAAGATTCAGCAGGTTTTATTTACATGTGAATGTGTAACAGTAATGAAGTAAAAAAGTGTATCAATTTGAAAATGGAAGAGACATGAAAGTAGGAAGTGGTGATGTGAAAGGCTTCAGATAATAAGGGGAAGGAAGTAAGTTATTAACCTCTTTTAAATTAAAATGTGAAAAAGTATTTAACATACTATTAAAAACATCTTAAGCTTCAGCTATAAACAATGGTTAGTAGAACTATCATATTCTGTAGTACATCTCTCCTTACACTGTTGACTTAATCCTCAATATTTATAACCATACACTTATTGTGAGCGAAAACACTTGTTAGGGTGATATTAATGCCACACCCTAGGCATACACATTTAGGATACATCTTGTGCATCTATTATTATAGCGCTTCAGGAACCTAATGCAACTCCTGTAGGAGATAATATAAAGTTCATGTTTAAGTAACCAGAACCAGTGTTTTGATACTGGTAGTATCAAAATTCTATAAGTTCAGAAAATTTAGTTGCTATTAGTTTGTGTAAAGAAATGAGAAATTGTGTTATTATCTCAAAAATAAAAATAAATAATAGAATTTATTATAATAAAATAATCTAAGTGAGTATTCTTCTATTTATATATTTCTGGTAAAAACTTGCAGTGTACAATAAATCTGTAAAAGATGATGTTTCTTAGCCTAAAATGAAGTAAAAATAAATGAATACAATTATGGGATGAGGATTATATTTATTTCTATGCATCAAGAAAGTAAAAATATTGAAAATACTAATATAATCAATGATTTTTTTTTTTTTTTTTTTTTTTTTTTTTTTTTTGGTTTTTCGAGACAGGATTTCTTTGTATATCCTTGGCTGTCCTGGAACTCACTCTGTAGACCAGGCTGGCCTTGAACTCAGAAATCTGCCTGTCTCTGCCTCCCAAGTGCTGGGATTAAAGGCTTGCGCCACCACTGCCTGGCCTAATCAATGATTTCTTAACTGTAAATTAACCAAAATGCACAGAATGACATAGGAAGCATTCATTCAAGAAAAGCTATGGAGACATTCTCCAACTGTAAGTTCAGTGCTATTTAATCTTGGGCTTGAACACATTTTTCTTCAGCCTTATCTTACAATGATTATTAAGTGGTCTCTATAAGAGAACATGGCCCTTACTCCCAGAATTATACCTGGAGGCCTACATTCAATAATTCAACAAGCTATAACTGTTAACATCACAGCTATCAAAGATCATGAAAGTAGAGATTTTTCAGTATAAACATATAAATTAAAAAAAAAAAAAGTAATTTGAACAAACAGAACATTAGCTCAATGAAAACATGCTGCATCCTCTAAATGAAATATGCAATCAAGGAGAATAGACATTAGTAACTTGAAAAAGGAGATGTAGAGAAAAGCTACAGAAGTGAGTAAATAAAATTTGATCAAAACTTTTGAGGTATGAAATAAGTGCATAACAAAGTCTTAAAAATCTTTACAAGGCATCAAAGATGCCATTAAGCATATAATTGGCATTTTACAAAGTGAGAAAAAACAATGTTTAGGAAAAATATTGGGGAAAGTCATGGCTAAAATATCTTACATTTCATTAGAAATACATTAACTTGTATTTCCAGAAGGTGTAACAATATCACGGTGCATAGATTCAAAGCAATCAACCACTGCAAAGAGAAAAGCAAAACTGTGTAAGTCAAAAGCAAAGAAATAATACTTCAATGCAGAAACAAATGTAACATCACATTCAGGATAACTTTGGAGTACAGCTGTCTTATCAGTAGTCAAGAAGTTCAGCATTATGCAATTGTGCGCTAAAAGATAATTTAGTAACCAGTACTCCTTGTATATCCAAATAATCTTATAAAATAAAGACAAAGATTGATACTATTAGAAATAAAGACTTTAATGAAGTGTCTAGACTTGTCTCAAGAGCAGCTACTCTAAGAGAAATAATAAATGATGCTAGGAACAACAAAATGATATGAATTAGTTGCTGGAGTTATAATACATAAAGAAAAACAGTGAAGCAGTGTCTGAGATTTCTCATTTATTAGAACTACATTGTTTTAGTGAGATGAGATGTGTTGTATAACATCCAGGGCAAGCTATTCAGAAAATAAAAAGAACATAGTGACATTTCACATTAAAACATACTCATAATAAGTTATGTCCCTGTTGCCAGTGAAATGAGCCAATTACATTAGATTAGATTATAATATAAACCAGACTAGATTACATTAAAGGCAGGTTTATTGGGAAGCTGTTCTTGGGTGGGTGAGTTTACTGGCTCCAAGGACCAAGGCCAGAGAAATCATAATGGGAAAGAGTACAGTAAGAGAGGAGGAGAGAAATAGAGAAAGGAGTAAGTATATAGAGAAAGAAGGTGAGAAGAAAAGAAAGAGATCTTTTCTCCAGTGAGTTCCTAAGCCGGGAGGAGACAACAGAGAGGCACAGGCCCCACGAGTTGCATGGGAGCCACCAGGTGGCAGGGACAGAATCCCCTCAGCTTCCAAGTGGCAGAGGTAGATCAGCGACCTTAGCTGCCCCTCCCTTGCACAAGGCAGGTCTGCCTCCAGGGACCACTTTGACCCGGAGCCTCCAGTGAGAGCTGCCATCTTCTCTCCGGTGAGTTCCTAAGCCAGGAGCAGTCAGCAGGGAGGCACAGACCCCAAGAGTCGCAGGGGAGCCACCGGGCGGCAGGGACAGGACAAGCTCTGGTCAGAGTCACTAAGAACATCTATCACCAAAAATCAAGAGATGGTG
>NW_022196905.1:16812630-16849617 GCF_008632895.1 Mastomys coucha
AAAAAAAAAAAAAAAAAAAAAAAGAGACCAAAAATGTCTGGATTATATAGGGGGGAGTTTCTGGGGGATGGGCAGCCCAGACCCTAGGCTGGAAAGTTCAGGGTTGGGGCAGAGAATGCAGGTAGGGACTGAGGGATGCTCAGGGAACCTAGAAGCCAAGTGTGCTTGTGTATGTGAAATATGCACCTCAGTCCCTTAACCCAAGTCCAAACCCAAACAATTAACATAAAAAATAAAAATGTAAGAATGATAAAATTATGTTATACCAGAACTACAGAAAGTAGTACATCTAATATGTCAATAATAAAATTAAATATGAAGTTAACAAAATATAAATAAGGAATGACTAGCCTATACAAAGACAAAATGTCAGATTAGATTAAAACACAATGAACATATAGTTTTACAAATAAGAAACACTTTTTGACACAAGTAAAGAACTGATAAAAGAATTTTATAGTATGCAAGTAATAACAAAACAAAAATGAGAGCACTATTGAATATATGGGCGAAACAGTTTTGAGTTAAGACATTTATTGCAATAGTACCATTAGAGACAAAAAATGGATATTTTATTATAGGAATCCAATTTTTATCAGAAAGCAATGGAAAACAGAGAAGAGTTTACAGTGACATGAATGTAAAATTTGACACAGAAAAACTAAATTTATTTGTTGGGTCCATGATGACCTTGATGGGGAGAGAATGACATGCTTCTTTTCCTGTCACAGGACCAGTGGACAAAGGCATCCATGAGTATCAATGGCTACCATGGGCATAAGGCTTCTTTGTATAATAATGTACATATTTTACATTCCTGCTTTAAGGAATGTCCTCCATGTTAATGTTAATGTCTTCATGATAATCAAATATAGCACATGTTCTGAAGGCAGAAATTTAGCTTAAGTCTTAGCAAAATGAAAAAATGGTGGGTCTTTCAGGACAACATTGAAGGCTGTGGAAAAGAACTATAAAAACAAATATTCAAAAATATATAATTTTAAAACATGCAAAAATTAAGGATGCAATATGAAGTATATGAGGGTTTTAACAAATCTAAAGGAACAAATGCAGTGAAATTAATGAGCCAACTTCTCAGAAAGATAAAAAGACAGACAGCTACAAAGGCACACAAATTCCTGAGTTCAGGATCAACCCAGGTTCGGCCCAGGTGTGATAGCAATGGTAATTTCAGTATCCATTTCTCTGTTGAGGGACATCTGGGTTCTTTCCAGCTTCTGGCTATTATAAATATGGCTGCTATGAATATAACAGAGCATTCCTTATTACATGTTGCAGCATCTTCTGGGTATATGCCCAGGAGTGGTATTGCTGGGTCCTCAGGAAGTTCTATGTCCAATTTTCTGAGGAACCACCAAACTGATTCCCAGACTTGTACCAGCTTGCAATACCACCAACAATAGGGGACTGTTCCTCTTTCTCTGCATCCTCCCCAGCATCTTCTGTCACCTGTGATTTTGATCTCTGCCATTCTGACTAGTGTGAGGTGGAATCTCAAAGTTGTTTTGATTTGTATTTCCCTGATGACTAAGGATGTTGAACATTTCTTTAGGTGCTTCTTAGCCATTCCATATTCCTCAGTTGAGAATTCTTTATCTCTGTACTGCATTTTTAATAGGGTTATTTGGTTTCAGGAGTCTAACTTCTTGATTCTTCGTATATATTAGATATTAGCTCTCTATTGCATGTATGGTTGGTAAAGATCTTTTCCCAATCTGTTGGTTGCTGTTTTGTCCTATTGACAGTGTCCTTTGCCTTACAGAAGCTTTGCAATTTTATGAAGTCTCAGTTGTCAATTCTTGATCTTAGAGCATATGCTATTGGTGTTTTCTGTTCAGTAAAATTTTCTCTGTGCACATTTACCCAATGGAGTACTACTCAGCTATTAAAAACAATGAATTTATGAAATTCAGATTTTTGTTTGTTTGTTTCTTCTCTAGTCAGGATTTCTCTGTACAGCCCTGGCTGTCCTGGAACTCATTCTGTTAACCAGGCCATCCTGGGAGTCAGAAATCCACTTCTGCCTCCCAAGTGCTTGGATTAAAGGGGTGCACTGCCCAGCCAAATTTATGAAATTCTTAAGGAGATGAATGGAACTAGAAAATATCATCCTGAGTGAGGCAACCCAATCACAAAAGAACATACATGGTATGCACTCATTGATAAGTGGATATTAGTGCAGAAGCTCAGAATACCCAAGATACAATTCACAGACAACATGAAGCTCATGAAGAGGGAAAATCAAAGTGTGGATACTTCAGTCCTTCTTCTAAAGGGTAGCAAAACACCCATGAGAGGAGTTACAGAGACAAAGTGTTGAGCAGAGACTGAAGAAAAGGCCATCCAGAGACTGCCCCACCTCGGGATCCATTCTATACACAATAACCAAACCCAGTCACTATTGTGGATGCCAACAAGTGTTTGCTGACCAGTGTCTGATATAGCTGTCTCCTGAGGGTCTTTACAAGTGCCTGAAAAATACAGAGGTGGGTGCTCTGAGCCAACTGAGCACAGTGACCCCAGTGGAAGAACTAGAGAAAAGACCCAAGGAGCTGAAGGGATTTGCAGCCCTATACCCCAGTATAGGGGAATAGCAGTCAGGAATTAGGAGTGGGTTGGCTGGTGAGCAGGAGGAGGGGGGAAGAAATACGGACTTTTTAGAGGGGAAACCAGGAAAGGGGATAATATTTGAAATGTAAATAAAGAAAATATTTAATTAAAAAAAGAAAAAAAAAGAAGCTTGAAATTGTCTCTAAGATAAAAGATTGATTTACTTTGGTCCTATCCAAACTAAAATAATCTTATATTTAAGAATATAAATTAAAAATAAAACATATAAAAATGAAAAAAGGAAATGGTAATTTCAGGACAAGATGCCATCCAGCTAGTTTAACAGAGGCAGGTGGTGATACTGTGTCTGGACTCCACCCCACAGATACCTGGCAACAGCCAGGTATGCTCTTCTCTACAGTTACTTGGCAACAGCCAGGTAGGCCTGGCCCACTACAAAAGGGGGTGCTTGCACCCTCCTCTCTCTCTTACTCTCTTACTCCTGCTTTTCTCTCTTACCTGTTGCCCCCTTGCTCCCCCTCTCTCCCCATTCCCTTTCCCCTCTCTCCATGTGGTCATGGCCAGCCTCTACCTCTCTATTCTCTTCTTCCCTCTGCCTCTATTACTCTCTTAACTCCCCTCCCCACGCCCTGAATAAACTCTATTGTATACCACACTGTCCTGTGGCTGGTGCCTCAGGGGGAAGGGATGCCTTTGGAAAGGGCCTGCATAGGCACCCCTTTTCCCCCACACCTCACCAACCCCCCACAGAATATATATATTAATATTCTTTTATCTTTTTATAGTCACAGCAGTAAGAAGGTCTCAGAATTCTTTTGCAAAGCTGAAAGAAAATATGTGCTTGCAGTTTTCTAAGAATTAAGGATTCTGTTTCATAGAATAATCAAAGGGAACCTGGAATAAATAACTGAATGAATATGTAAATAAAAAACAGACTTTTGGTATGCAAGAGATGAACTAGCAGAAAGAGCTGAGCTGTGCTGAGATCTCTGGAGAGCAAAAGCAGCTCTTCAAGAATTTTTTTTTTTTCTAACAAGATTTCTGATTGGATCAACATCCAATAATTTTTTATATCAGCTTTGCTGACTTTGATCGGAAAACCAAAAAGCTATCAGATAGCTTTTAAAATTTTTATAGCAGAGAGAGCTGTCTCCACTGGAAAGTTTTTCCAAGCTGTCTAGAATAGCATAGAGCAGAGAGAGAGAGGGGGGAGCGAGCACATTCTGTAAAGCCATCACAACAGAACCTAGGCTGCCAGCTTGGACCCATGAGTTGACTTCCAGTTTTTCTTTCTTTCTTTCTTTCTTTCTTTTTTTTCAGTTCCCAGATACCTCTTCCTCAGAACTACTCTCTAAGCCAAGGCTCGCCCTTGGCAATTATTGCTAATATTTGGTTTTCAATATTATGATCTACATAACTAATTGAGTGTTTAGTCATAGAAAATGAAGATTTAAAAAAACAGCCTGTTATTTGTTCAATAACACTATGTATCATCCAACTATAGCTGAAAATATCACTTGGGATGTCCAAAATTCAATTCAGATAAGGTACCATATCAATAAAATAAAGAATTATATTACATGATTATTCCACAGACTTTAAAATATTTAGAAAACCCTGAAGCATGTTTACACTTTCATGTACTCAATCAACTTTGCCTAGAATGAGGGAATCAAATACTTGCAGTGAAGACTGGACTGAAGAATGTAAACATGAGTTTTTTGAATGAAGTTGGTTCCACTGCAAAGATCTCATTCTTTCTATTGACAATGAATGTTTCAGAAAAAACTAAACAATGTAATCCAAAAAGAAAAATGAATAAGCTTCATATAATTTCTCAAGAAATGGAAAAAGCTGTTTCTTCACAGACATAATCTTTTTGTAATCTAACTAATCTAAAGAAATTACTGAAACTAACAAACAGGATGAGGTAGTTATTCTTCAGTAGGTCAATATAAAATATTAACTATATTTTGATTTATTAGCCATGATCAATAGAAAATTCAGGGTACAATTCCATTTGATTTCATCAGAAAGAGTAAAATAGTAATATATAATCTTACAATAAGTGCAAACTTTCCATGATGAGAATTGTTATTGAAATCTAAAAGGAATGAAAGAAATTAAAGTAAATATTAAATTGTGATTTTAAGATAATTGAATAATTTCACATTGTTAATGAATCATTCCTGTTTGATTTTGTGAAGTTAAATAGGCAATAGGATATTAAATATTAGATTTTAGCACAAACTTAAAATCTTCAAATATATATGATAATTTGATCTAGCCAGGAAAACTTTACTTTTCTTTAAAAAATTACTAAAGTAAAGCAAGCACTGTATCATTACCCTCTGCTCTCATACAAACCCTTTTCAAAATGAAGTTTGCACATTAGTAAATTGACTTGTTTCTTGCAAGGAGTGAGTCTAACTTATATGTCATTATCTCTGTAGTTACCATGCTACCATATAGATCCCTAAGATTTATTTTATACAATGAAAACAAAGCCACAAGAAACCACATATTGTATTGGTACCAAGTATCTAGATAATATAAACAAAAATCTATAAAGATATCAGAAAAAATGTTTATTGTATGAGGCAGTGTTTAAAAAGTTGAAATCAATAGTAAATGAATCTAACAGCTCCTATTGTTTGAAAACTTCCAATATTGACCAATGTTGAGAAATCATAGCATAGTAAATCACCAAAGATTCAACAGTTCAATGACTTATGTATGAATCATATGTTAGTAATGCCAAAAGTATGAAACATTAGAAATAACTAGGATGATGTTTAAGAATAAATCACTGTCTACACATTGGCAGGATCTTCCGTGTCCAATTAATTTAAATATTAGTGCAGCAGGAGGCCTGTGATTGGACAGAGAAAAGGGAGGCGTGTTAAAGAGTTGCAGAGATAGGGAACAGAGGAGACAGGTAGGGGAGAAGGAAGCAAGATGAAGGACTAACTGGATGATTTAGATTTTGAATGATTTTAAATAGTCACAGGTAGATATAATATCATATAGGGATTGAATAATTGGGTAAGTTGTCTAATGGGTGGGGAGCTTGAGCCCTGAATTTATTGTGTGAACATCTTGTGTATTGAGAATCATTTGATATATAAAAGGACTGATTAATTATAAGCTTTAAGAATTTTGATTTACTGGGTTACTGGAATTTGGGACCACCGACCACAAGGAGTTTATGGCTGAGAACTAGCCACTGAGACCAGGGAACAGGAGCAGGGAAGACTGTAATTGGCTGCTCCATGGAGCTAGTCATGGAGGAGGCAGGGTTGGCAGGACAGAGAGTAGCCGGCTGTAGAGAGAGAAATTGATGTTCATTTTAATATTTCCCACAACAGGTGGCACCAACATGGGGCACAAACCCATGACCCGTCTGCTTGGTTAGATGTCGAATCCACCAGTATTTGGCACTGGAGGATTTAAATTTAATATGGCTTGCAAGATTAGGATTCTAGTTGTTGTGCCCAGAGATTGAGCTACCATCGTTTCTAGGGGGAAAAAAATGAGATAAGAACTGGCCGGTGAGATGACAGGGGCTGAGAGTAGCTGGGTATTGTGTGGGAACTTACTGTTCTTTTTAATATTTCCTGCAACATACATGTACATCCAAACCTCTCTCTCTCAGGATGCGAGATCCCTGATAATTACTAGTCAGAATAAATGACTGTGATGTGTGGATGAATAAGCACAGGGAACCATGGTTTGCAGCCTCCATCAAGGATTCTTTTTGCCAACATGAAAGACCAACAAAGTCAATTTCTAACCTGATTTCACAAACTAAATTTTTAAGACGTTGAAAAAAAGTTCTAAATTTCTGAGTAATATTAAGCAGTTATAGCCATGGCTGTCTTAATCCTCCAGGAACACTCTGCTGGGAACTCTTGTAGGGACTGTCATGTTTTCTACCACACACTACTTCTCACATCATGATTCAATATATTTTTAAAATAAATTTTGAAAGAATCTCACCCAGTATTCATTATTGATATTCAGTCTTTCAGCTTGATGGGACTTTAAACAGTAGTAACATAAGGACATTTCCCACAGTTTTTAGTATACAAACTATCAGGACTTTCTCTAATGATCTATTTTAGTTTGTTAGGATTTATTTTAGTTAGGATTTATTTTACAAAGCAGTAAATGTGGAACATTGTATTTCATTTGTGGAAAATTTTGTATGATGAAGATACAACTATTGTATTTTTTCTGAAACAATGCTAAGAAAGAATATAAAGAGAGCAGAACAGAGATTGAAAAAAAGTGCCAATCAACTAAGAACGAGCTTCTGCCACACTGGAGTTAGAAACAGTAACTTCTCTTTCTTGTTAAGGTGCTATGATTTCTAAAATTATTTATAATAGCTATCAACAGATAACAGATTTTTTTCCTCATCTTGGATTCTAGCTAGACATTCTTCCTAGAAACCATTGAAATAATTTTTAATCAGAGTAGTCAGAATTTAAAAATCTTGGTTTTTGCTTTGTCTGATTTTTGTTTTGTAGTATTTTCCTGTGGCTAAAGCATCATGTGTCACACAAGACAGAAGATATTAGAATGAGCCTTGCATTATGTAAAATTACACATAGTATTAAATTACGATACTCAAATGCTGAATACCACAAAGGTCAAATTTATAAGCAAGAATTATAAGACAATAATTCCACATGGTAAACCCTGAAAACATACATATAAGTAACATTATATAGACCGAACAAAATATATTTAGGAATACACACATATACACAGACACATACACACACACACACACACACACACACACACACACGTTATACACACACACAACACACACATGCATACAAGACTATTAGTAAAAAAGGAGGCCAAGAATTTAGAGGAGAGTGGAGGGGTATAGGGAAGATTCTGGAGGAAGGAAAGTTGAGGGAGAAATGCTATGATTTAATTATAATTTCAAAAATAAAATAAAAAAATGTTTTAAAAAATGGTCATAGCCATTATGATTTCATGTATTTCAAAACACTGTCATGTGGAGCAACATTGATTTGCTGTGTCAGCTACATCTGGTTTTTCTTTCCCCCATTTAAGTAGTGATTCCTGTAGTCTTCAAGTAGGGTATATATTGATTTAGATGTCCCATTTAATGCTGGGCATTCTACAGTTTTTTATTCTTTGCACATTTACCATTTTTAGGTAAATTAATTGCCTTATCTATAAAATGAAACTTTTGTAGTTGGGGTTAAGAAGAAGTCATTAGAAGTCAGCTTAATACTATACCCTTTAAATAGAATAATGACTTTGACTTGTCTTGGCTCTGATACATATGTTAAGAATTTCATAGGGTGGTCATTAATTCCAAGCTAATAATGGTGGGTTACTACTATAACATCCATGTCATTATTGTAAACATGGTCATAAATTACTAAGCCAATCATTTCTAAAACTTCTCGTAGTTTACAGCTGGATAAATATATTATTATTTCCTCCAATATTATGGATAACAACTTCTATTACTATGAAAGCTAGTGGTGAAGCTTCCAGATAGGTAACTATATACATGTTGAACAGTAGTCTTACCCATGAGTTCTGTGTAGTAGTTAAATGCAATGGCAAGAGGTTGAAATGTTTGTGGGAGGTGACTTCTATAAAAATCTACTGGTCAACCACTCTAAAAGAAGTAATTCACACCTGGCACTGGACATTGACAATTCACCAGTATCTGGAGGAGGCATTAACCTTCCTCCTTCATCTTTCGCTCTCTCTGTGTCTGTGAACCTTATACTATATGACAGCATGTGGTTTCTGCACAGTATTTTTCAAATGTCTTTAGTGTTATCTATTTCTTTGTATACTCACTCACCCAGACCTGACCTACCATCCTCCATCCCATTTAAATCCTTTTGTTCAAGGTTTGAGAAATAGAAGGGGTGATACTACTCCTTAGTTTTATTAGTAGTAAACATGACATACACAAATGGTATTTGGAGCTACAATGGTACCTCCTAGAGTCTCTTCCATATAGTAATGCCATGAGCCAAGCACATAACCTGTATTTACTTCATAGTTTAGAAAACATTAAAGATCTGAGCTGTTTAGCTGTTTGTATTGTCATGCTAATTATTTTCCCTGCAAAACCCTGCCCCTACTTGGTTCTGATTTGTAAATAAAGATGCCAGTAGTCAAGCTAGGCTGTGGTGGCAAAAAGCCTTTAACCCCAGCACTTGGAGGGGCAGAGGCAGACGATTGATTTCTGAGTTCAAAGCCAATCTGGTCTGCAGAGTGAGTTCCGTGTCAGCCAGGGCTATACAGAGAAACCCTGTCTTGAACAACCAAAAAAAAGAAAGCCAAGCTTTGGTAGGACAGCCAGAGTTAGGACTTTTAGGATTCCCTCCTTGGAGACATACAGGAGCAGGAAGAGGGAGATCCACCAAAATAGGAGAGGGAGAAAAAAAAACTCCATACTTCCACACCCAAGAAGGTGCAAGACAGAGAGCATAACCATCATATAGGAGCCATGCAAGAGTGGCCCCAAGAGAATGGCCTCCAGTGGGTCTAGGGCCTCAAAGATAGAATATAGATTTTAGCAATTAATGATTTGGGAATATCAGAGGGAGGTAGAATAGCTACATGGATATTAGACAGTGGCCTAGCTATTGAGCTGTTTAAGGCATATAAAAATAAAAAAAGACTGCATGTATTTATCTTTCAATTAGAAACCCAGATCACTGGAGTGGGTAGTAAAGACCTGCCACTGCTGGAATCCATTTCGGTAGCATTCATTGGGTACTGCTACAGAACTATGTAATGCACAGTTATGCATAAAGTTTAGGAAAAGAAGACCATCAATGATAATACATTAACCTTGAAAAATAAATTTATGTGGAGAAATGTGACTTTTCTTTTTCATTTATTCGATATTTTCTTTATTTACATTTCAAATGTTTTCCTCTTTCCAGGTCTCCCCTTTGGAAACTCCCTATCCTATCCCCCTTTCCCCTGCCTCTATGATGGTACTCCCTCACCCACCTACCCCTTCCCATCTTCCCACACTGACATTCCCCTACACTGGGGCATAGAACACCTTCAGGCCCAAGGGCTACTTCTCCCACTTAAGTCCAACAAGGCCATCTTCTGCCACATATGCAGCTGGAGCCATGAGTCCCTCCATGTTTATCCTTTGATTGGTGGTCCAGTACCCTAAAGCTTCAGGAATTCTGGCTGGTTGACAGTGTTGCTCCCTCCACTCCCAAGGATCTCCAACTCCCTCAGCATCTTCAGTCCCTTTTCCAAATCCTCCATCAGGGACCCCATGCTCAGTCCAAGGGTTGGCAGCAAGAATCTGCCTCTGTATTTGTCAGCCTCTGGCAGTGCTCTCAGGAGACAGCTACATCAGGCTCCCATCAGCAAGCACTTCCCAGAATCCAGAATAATATCCAGGTTTAGTGAGTGCATATGGGATGGATCCCCAGGTGGGGGCAGTCTCTTGATGGCCTTTCCTTCAGTCTCTGCTGCACACTTTGTCTCCATATTTCCTCCTGTGAGTATTTTGTTCCTCCTTCTAAGAAGCACTGCAGCATCCACGCTTTGTTCTTCCATCTTCTTGGGCTTCATATGGTCTGTGAATTGAATCTTGGATATTCAGAACTTTGGGACAAATATCCACTTATCAATGAGGACATACTGTGTATACAATCTTATGGCTAAGTTACCTCACTCAGGGTTATATTTTCAAGTTCCCTCCATTTGTGAGCAAATTTCATGCAGTCATTGTTTTTAATGGCTGAATAGTATTCCATTGTATAAATATAACACATTTTCTGTATCCATTCCTCTGTTGAGGTACATCTGGGTTGTTCCAGCTTCTGGTTATTATAAATATGGCTGCTATGAACATAGTGGAGCATGTGTCCTTATTACATGTTGGAGCATCTTCTAGATGCATGCTGAGGAGTGGTATAGCTGGGTCCTCCAGTAATACTATGTCAAATTTTCTGAAAGACCACCAGACTGATTTCCAGAGTGGTTGTACCAGCTTGCAATCCCACCAGCAATGAAGGAGAGTTCATCTTCCTCCACATCCTCGCCAGCATCTGCTGTCACCTTAGTTTTTGATCTAAGTCATTCTGACTGATGTGGGGTGGAATCTCAGGGTTATTTTGATTTACATTTCTCTGATGACAAAAGATGTTGAAGATTTCTTTAGGTACTTCTTGGCCATCCGAGTTTCTCTGTTTAGCTCTATTCCCCATTTTTAATAGTGTTGTCTGGTTCCTTGGATTTTAACTTCCTGAGTTCTTTTAATGTATTGGATATTAGCCCTCTATTGGATGTAGGGTTAGTAAATATCTTTTCCCAATCTTTTAGTAGCTGTTTTTCCCAATTGACAGGGTCTTTTTTCTTATAAAATCTATGCAATCTTATGAGTTCCCATTTGTCAATTCTTGATCTTAGAGCATAAGCCATTGGTGTTTGGTGAAGCAATTGGATTAAAATCAGGGTCTAGACAAGGCTGCCCACTCTCTCCTTATCTTTTAATATACTACTTGATGCTCTACCTAGAGTAATTAGAAAAGAGGAGGTCAAAAGGATACAAATTGGAAAGGAAGAAGTCAAAAATATCGCTATTAGCTGATGACATGATAGTATACTTAAGTAACCCCAAAATTCCACCAGAGAACTCCTACAGCTGATAAACAACTTCCACAAACTGTCTGGATATAAAATTAACTCAAACAAATTAATAGCCTTCCTATACTCAAAGGATAAACAGGCTGAGAAAGAAACAAAGGAACACTGTTAGTAACAAGCATTATAAAATACCTTGGTGTGACACTAACGAAACAAGTGAAAGATCTCTACGACAAGATCTTCAAGTCTCAGAAGAAAGAAATCGAAGAAGACCTCAGAAGATAGAACAATCTCCTATGCTCATGGATTGGCAGGATTAGTATAGTAAAAATGGCCATCTTGCTGAAAGCAATCTACAAATTCAATGCAATCTCCATCAAAATTCCAACTCAATTCCTCATACAGTTAGAAAGAACAATTCTCAAATTCATTAGGGATTAAAAAAAAAACAGGATAGTGAAAACTATTCTCAACAATAAAAGAACCTCTGAGGAGAATCACTATTCCTGACCTCAAGCTCTACTACAGACCAATAGTGATTATTACTGCATGATATTGATAGAGCAACAAGCAAGTAAATCAATGGGATAGGCTTGAAGACCCAGAGATGAACCCACACATCTATGGTCACTTGATCTTTGACAAAGAAGCTAAAACCATCCAGTGGAAAAAAAGACCCCATTTTCAAGAAATGCTGCTTGTTCAACTGGCAGTCAGCATGTAGAAGAATGCAAATTGATCCATTCTTATCTCCCTGTACAAAGTTCACATCCTCTACATAAAATCAGATACACTGGTTCTAATAGAAGAGGAAGTTGGTAAAATTATTGAACAAAAGGGCACAGGGGAATTGTGATTTTCTAATGAACAAATTTTGTATGAAAAAGAATATGCCATGAATAGGATGGACATATAACAGAAGTTGTGAAATGATACACTTGGGGGATAGTCAAAGGCAATCATGAAAAGAATCATTTCTTTAAATATCTACTTGCTGACTAAGATCACCTGAGAAGAGTTAAAGCAAGGACTTCAATAAAATAATTTACCAGATAGGACTTTTTAGTTTTTAGTTCTAATTTAATAGTACAATATATTTTATGCTTTCTAAAGTAATTATGTCTGCTGCTGATATCTTAAATAATGTTATAAAGGACTCAACAATGGAATTCGACCAAATCTGAAAATAACTTGGAAGAATGACTTCAGAACACTGGACTCAAATTAAACATAATTCAAACAAATTGTTTTTTGTATAGTCTGAAATTTTCAAAATGTACTATATATATTAGCAGAAGGCAGGAATATAAATGCTAAAAAAGACGGTCAGGGGAGAGCAGAACACATTTGTATTTAGCCAGTGAATATCTCTGATAAAAAAGGTCTTAATAGTATAGAAAATACTACAGAAGATGATTTAAAAAAATGAATCTTTATGTAATCTTAGCAAATTTACTCATTTCAAGCTCTGAAGCCCAAAGGGCCTCTCCTTGAAGCCTTTGTAAACATTTGCAATTCTCTGTAGAATGCCAACTGCGAGTAACATATGGAATATCTGTGAAGGAGTCCAAAATGACTGCCCACACAGATAAATTCACTTTCAGCTGTCTTGTTATTTCATTTTAATGTTATAGAGTTGGCTAACTCCACTGATATTAACCAGTAGGAAAGAAGAAGATTCATCTTCAAAAATCTCACTCGAATCACAATCTTATGGGTTTTAGTATTTCTTTTTAATTTTTTAAAATATTGTAATGGAATTATACCATTTCTCCCCTTCATTTCCAGCTCCTTGGTCTACTTCATGTTCATGGCAGTTTCTTTTTACCTTAGTTTGTTGTTATATCCATATGTGTATGTGTGTTCCTAAATATATACAATCTACTCAACATCTTTGATGATACTTGCATGTATATATTTTCTGTGCAAATCATTTAGCATTAGATAACTAGCATATTCTTAAATGATGAGGATCATAACGTCTTGTGTATGGATGCTGCCTTGCTATCCTGTTCTGATATTAGTTTTGATCAATTCTCAAACATGATTTCCCTACTGGATATTGACTATATTTGGGTGAATAACTGTGCAAACATAATCACAGACAACTTGGAAGTACACACCCACTGGGGAGAGATAAGGAACTCAACTCTCCATCTGACATAGGAAAAGGCATTTTCCTGCCTTAGACAGTGGATTCCTTTGCTCCATTTCTCATTTATTTCACCACTTTCATAATTTTAAAATTTATAAATGCAGTACAATATTAATAGATGCTTAGAAATATCTTCTCAGTGTGGTAGCATGCATCTGTTACCACATCACTAGGAGGTTTGCTGTGAATTTGTAGCCAGTGCTACACAGTGAGTTATATACCACTTTAGTTTTGAAAAACCAAAACAACAAGCAAATTATACTATAGATTTTGCAATTTTTAGTAGAGAAATAATTGTCTAAATGACACTGTACAATGTGTTCATAATGAGAGTCATAAAAATAATGCACTTTCATCAGTAGAAATGAAATAAGAGTTAGTGACAACTATGGATACGTTTTTTTTTTTAGAAAAAAATCCAATAATGCACTAGCGAAAATTTATTATGTGCAATAAATAGTGTTTGTCAAACTGAGTGTCTGAGTATACAACAATATTTAGAGATCCACACTTATCACTGGCACAAAACTCAACTCCAGTTGGATCAAAAATTCTAACATAAGGCCAGGTAACTTTACTGTGGTGTAAAGCAAAGTATGAAACAATTATGAACTCATTGACACAAGAAAAAACATTCTGAGGAGGACACTAACATCATAGATACCAAAACCAAAAATTAGTAAATGGATCCTTATAAAGGTGAAACCTTCTGTGTGGAAATGGACAACATCATTTGGTAAAAGAGTTTTTACCAACTATACATACAATAGAAGCTAATATATGAAATATATAAAGAATAATAACAAAAAACCAAAATAAACAAAAAACCCAAATAGCCCAGTTAAAACATGGTTTTCAGAAATAGGCAGGAGGTTCTCAAAAGATAAAACATAAAATGGCGTAGAAGCCTTTAAAAAATGCTCAACATCTCTAGTCAACAGGAAAAAGAAAATCAAAACTACACTGAAATTTTATATTACCCTATTCAGAATGGCTAAGAGGAGTAAAACAAACAACAAGACATATCAACAAGGATGGGTAAAAAGAAGAACACTTTTTTATTGCTGGTAGAAAAGCAAAGTTTTAGAGCCACTAGGAAAATCATGATGTTATTCCTTACGAAACTGGGAGCAGACCTACCTCAAGAACCAACTTACTTACAACAGAAATACTTGTTCAATCCTGTTCTTGGCTGTTGTATTTATAATAACCAGAAATTTTATATAACCTAGGTATATTTCAATGGATAAATGATAAAAACAATGTGGTCCATTTGTAGAATTAAATATTACTTAGTCCTTAAAAAGTTGAAATAGACAAATCTAGTGGTTATTCTTCATAACCTGATGGTAAGGCTTTATTGCAAAGACAACACTTTCTTATGCAATTAAATATGGAAATCTCAAAAAGTTGTATAACTATAAACTTCACCTTTACTGACTGATGTTTAGGAAAGTTTGATAGACACAATCTGTATTCTACTATAGGAGAAAAGTAGGCATAAACTTCTTTAACTTCTACCCTGTTCTCATAACTGTGACTTGCGCTCTCTCTCTCTCTCTCTCTCTCTCTCTGCCTCTCTCTCTCTCTCTGTCATAGAATACACACATACACACATGCACACACACATACATACACATATGCACACACACTACCATGCTAAATAATACGTATGGGTCATTTATAGATGATCGATGCAGTTGATCCATGTTCTTTTATTTATGCAAAGAATTTACAGTCTTCAGTGTGACCCTAATTATTGTTACCATGCATGGGTATAGAGCATAAAAACATTTATGGTAGTCTAATAAAATTACTGATTATTCAGGTTACTTTTACATTATGTTTTTTACTTCAATTATTACTATTTATAGTAATAATTGGTAATTCCTGGTTATTCTGGAGGAATAGTTTAGTTGTCTTCTGGGTTAATTTTCATTTTTGAGACATGTCCTTATACTGTAATCCATGCTAGCCTGGAATTCACAATGTTTTCTATTCCTCAAAGTATATAAACTTTAAATATAAGTATGCAACTCAGCTTAGGCTTCAATACATCTGCTCCAGTTTCACAAGTGCTGGGGTTAAAGAGGTATGCCACAGTATCTAGTGCTCCTGTTGTTTTGATTCATGTTCTTTTTAGTTCAGACTAGCCTCAAATATATGTCCTTCTGAAATAATATGTTGCAGTTACAAGATGTATGCCACCAAGACCCTGGGTGAATTACTGCAATTTATGAATGCAGCATTTTGAATCCTAATTTGGAAAGAACTGGTTATAGATATAACAGCATAATAATATTTTTACATGAAAGCTTATTGCCTTCATAAAACATAACTTTCAAAATCAATTATGTAGTTCTATTCTAAAAGAACATTTGTTAGGCTAACATTCTTTTCAATTGCTATAATGCTATAGACCGAGCATTTTCAGTTTCAGTTTTAACTCTTCAGTAAGTTAAATCCATTTGTTACTTGAATTGTCTTAAGGAATTTATTCTCTTTAAATAACATTTAGCTGTGATTAGTGAAAATTATATTGATTTCACAATCTATTTGTATAGTGCCAACAACAACAAAAAGAAATCTTGTTTAAAAGCTATAATTATGTAAGAGATTATGCTGCAAAGGCACCTGCTAGATTAATAATTATACCCTTAGCTGGAATAGTAACTGAACAGAATCCCTCCCACAGTTTATGTTTGGTAGAACTGCCCCCAACCTGAGACTTTTTGTCAATCCTCTGCCATCATGACAAATATACTCTATACACAGAATCTTTACGCGTGGTCCAATTATAAAGAGAAAGACAGGCATGGTGGAAGCATCTATAAATAAATAAAACTTGTATAAACCTAAAGGATTACAAATTTACAAATCACCAATATACCCTTGACCACTGTTATTCCAATTCAATGCCTTAAAACTGTTTTAACATAATCTCAATTTCTAGGGAGAGTGGGTAAGTTAAAAAAGAACTTGATCTCTCTCTCCCTCTCTCTCTTTCTCTGACACATACACACACACACACACATACACACACAGAGTGAATGTGAGAGAGAGACTCAGAAAAAAATAGTGAGTCACAATTTTTTAAAGAAAAATGTTTTCCTTGAGTCTCTTTCAGCTATAGTCTTTAGATTTCTCAAATGCCACACACCTAGGTCTAGGTCTGAGAATCCTTACTGCTTGTCTGGAGAATATTAAAGGAGAGATATTCAGTCTACGTATGAACCCTCACAGTGCAGGATGAAAAATATCAGATAGAGTTGAGATAGCCATCTGTTTTCCTTACTTGAAATGCTGCACAACATTTGTAATGGGATTAACATCACCACTTCTTCCGTCAGAAACATTCCTGAGTTATGTGCTGGAACACTCAATGTAATTTGCTTTCTCAGTGATAGATGTATGATTAGATTTAAAACCATCCTGGGGAATCAGATGTATATGTCCACAGTGAAAGAGCATGTTATAAAAAGCAGGCATAATGTTGAAAACAATATTTTTGCGGAAGTCATTGGAGAAGAGGAAAACTGTGATGTTGTATGGGGTTGCCCTAGTAACACAAATATGTGTAATGACTTATGGATTTTGTTCATTCCTTTTTAAATAGTATTTGTTCTTTGTTATTCGTTCTTCTACTCATAGTTGACAGGATGATTCCATTAACTGTTGTAAAAAAGTGGTAAAAAATGTAGATGGGTAAATGACTTTGTAGAAAGATGTAAAGTACTGTGAGTAGAAGCTTGGAAGTATTACAGCTGTATAGTATGGTAGGTCTCCACAGAAGTAGATAGGTAGTTAACACTGCATAAAAGACCATGGATATAGGCCAGGCGGTGGTAGCACACGCCTTTAATCCCAGCACTTGGGAGGCAGAGGCAGGTGGATTTCTGAGTTCGAGGCCAGCCTGGTCTACAGAGTGAGCTCCAGGACAGCCAGGGCTATACAGAGAAACCCTGTCTCAAAAAAAAAAAAAAAAAAAAAAAAAAAAAAAAAAAAAAAAAAAAAAAAAAAACCATGGATAAAGAGGTTATAGGTTCTTAGCTATCATTATTTCACTAAATTGTCTTTTTGTCAATTGCCTTCTCCATCTTTCTATGTATATCTATAAACTGAAGATGCTTCCAAGTTTGGTCAAAAACAAATTTCTTTTTTCAGTGGATATCAAAGTGTTAAGAGGATAAAGACTGACTGTTCAGCCCTAAATTGTTTATCTTTATCAACCCTAAACTCCTATCAAGTATCAGGGAACAACCCAGGGGTGTAGATGGATAGAATATATGAGCTGAAGTGTGGAGAGGAGTGAAATTTGGGGCATCCAGGGAGAGAGAAAACCTCCATTGCCAGGAGCTTAGCCATGGGCTGGGTCAGCTCTGAGGCAGGCAACAGGGAAGAGCATCTGTGGGGGTGGGAGAAGACTTGGTCTTACAAGAGATTAAGGTTGCTTTCTATAGGTAAGTTTACATGTCTTGGCTCTAAGTTATTCTGTAGGCCTCTTGGCAAGTTATCACGCGTGGCTTAACATTGGGCTTTATGTAAAGGATTAATTGTTGAGGCTTCTTTTGCTCAGAAGCATGGACTCTCACTGTTTAGTTGGAAGAGAAGTGTAGAGCAATTGATTTTTACTGAACCAGGACAAGAGAGTCACACACACAAAAGGAAAAACTTGTACACAAGAAAATATGCATAAACACACATACATGTATACACACATTCATCTTCTGTTGGACTCGATGATCTGTCTCAAACTTACATACACAGGCAACCTATACTTACATATACATACACACACACATATATACATACCCCCCACACATATATAAATATACATATACATATGTATATATACATATACTTGCATACAAACATACATACATACTTTCTGGATGAAAAATAAACTCCAATTTTTTTTACAAAGAGGGAAAAAAAGCATCTACCTTTTTGTTTTTAAATGAAAAGGAACCCAAGTCTATCAGAAAAAAAGGCCTGTCCTTGAACCAGAAAAAATAAACCTATTGTTAAGAATTAACCTGTTTCATGGAAAAAGAAGCCTGCCTGCTCTCTTCAGTTCCTTTTGGCTTCTCCTTTCTCTCCTAGGCTCATTGCTTCTCTGTGCTTTATTCTGCCTGTTTTCTCTGCTCTTCTTGCTCTGCTCTCTTCTTTGTCTCTCTTCATGTGCCCAGCTCCTCATCTCTGTAAAGCTTCTATCTTATTCTCACTCGGTCTCCTTAATTCTGCTCTCTCTTTCTGCCCCCTAATTTTGCTCTCTCCTTCTCCCACCCTAATGTCATTTTTCCTAGGTTTTTTTTTTGTACCTTTTTAAGGAGAATAGATAACATGGTATTTTTTCAAAAGTTTACCACAAGTTTCAGCATAAAATGAAACTATAAATTGAATAAGAAGTTTACAACAGACATATTTACATGTGTTTCCATTAGGACTAGTTATCTAGCTAGACATTCATTATTTTTCACTAAGATCCGCAGGTACAATAAGAGTCTAAAACTATAATTTTTACATTTAAATTATCATTGCACTTTTTTTGTGTATATAAACCCAGTCAATATTTTATCTTCTGTCCTTTCACCTACATTAAATAATTCATTCCCAGTCTAAGACCTTTAGTTAATTGTTTTACTGCCTAGAGGAATGTAAATCTTAAATTTAGTTCAATTAGCCTGTGTCACATGAAATGACTCAGTTGCAGCTTTCATATTACAGAGAGCTCTAATTTCAGTCTTTATTATAAAAGGCTTAATAATTGCTAGTCTAATTTTAGGAATTCTTATAGGCTCATCATTAGGAACTAAGAAATAATCTATGTATCTATATAGAATCACTACAAGATGGTACATTTTTTTGACCTGAAGACAATCACGTGGTCCAATACCAAGGAATTGTTATATTAATTTAATAATGACAGGAAATGCATATCAATAGCAGCAATTAATCCTAAGATTTGTTCCTCCAGCCTTGCCTCCAAGGGCTCATTCATAACTGTTCCACAGTGAACCATCTCTGGAAGATCACCTAGTAGCTTTTAAACTCTCTTAGATGGCTCCAAACACTCCATCAAATGATGCTAATGGGTTTATTGAGAAGACAGGCTGCTTTAGGAAGCTCATGATGGTGAAAACCATACCAAGACCCTGGCTAAATAGAGCAGATTAGAATCCTATATTTCCAAAAGAGACAGTAAAGGGCTGGTGAGATAGTTCAATACATAAAGGAATTGTGCTGCCAAACTTAAGAAACTGAGTTATGTCCCCAAGATCCATACAATAGGAGAGAATTGATTTCTAGAAATTGCCCTTTGACGTCTAAACAATCATTATCTACATACTGTATACATACCACATCTATACATCATACATACCACATACACACCTACCACATATACAGAGCCATAAATAAATAAACAAATGCATACATACAAACATTCAAATATAATATAAAATATAATATAAAATATAAGATAGAATTAAAAAGAGATTGTAAAAGGAGAATAAGCATTGATAGATTTTTTTAAGGAATCTTATTAATGATGATACAGAGATTGGATTATGACTAAAAAGGAAGCATCATATTTTGAAACTTTTAAATGTATTTCATTGAATCTTTGTTCATTTTTCTTGAAAATGTCTTCAACGACAGTGTTTTACTTGTCCTTAATTTTGGGCCATGATAACAGATTGGGCTCATGTGCCAGTAAACATTAATTATTCCTTGGTGAAGACTCCATGTTTTATTCTATGCCTCTGTCAATTCAAGCAGAAAAAAGGATCTAAACAGATAATTAGAGTGTGAATATTTTAATGGTATAAATAAATGAATGAACATATGGAAACTGAGCATTGCAGAGCAATCAGTTTCTTACCTCTATTTACAATGTCATATAAGTTGATTGTTTCTAGCCATTTCTTTTTTTTTTTTTTTTTTTTTTTTTTTTTTGGTTTTTCGAGACAGGGTTTCTCTGTATAGCCCTGGCTGTCCTGGAGCTCACCCTGTAGACCAGGCTGGCCTCGAACTCAGAAATCCGCCTGCCTCTGCCTCCCAAGTGCTGGGATTAAAGGCGTGCGCCACCACGCCCGGCTTCTAGCCATTTCTTAAGACTGAATATTCTGAAAAATGCTATGAAAAAATCATTTTGAAACAAACTCAAATCAATGTTCTCTGCACTAAAATCTACCTTACCTCTTCTCAAACCATTTATGTCAGACACTAAAAAAC
Organism: Mastomys coucha; assembly: GCF_008632895.1. NCBI lineage: Eukaryota > Metazoa > Chordata > Mammalia > Rodentia > Muridae > Mastomys > Mastomys coucha. The sequence continues at coordinate 16,833,248 of NW_022196905.1, forward strand.
TCACTGAGGTTACAATAATCCTACTCAGATGACTTTACCTCATTTCTCGTCCTCTACCTCCTCTTCTCCTTCCTTTCTTCCTTCATCTCTCTCTCTCTCTCTCTCTCTCTCTCTCTCTTTCTCTCTCTCTCTCTCTCTCTTTCTCTTCCCTGTTACTCTTCTTGCTTCTTTTTTTTCATATCAAGTCATGATGATCAGGAATACGTGTTTCAACTATTAAATTGTTTTGTCTTATTGTTTGTACAGAAAGCTATTCTAGTAGTAGTAGTAGAACATGTAGACTGGCTTATTTACAAACTTTGTCCTCATACTGCATTTGTAATGTGGTCTACCTTGACTGACAATTTGACATCATCTATCCCTCATCTTACCACTACTTCACAGTACTTTAGTTCATATAGTTTATATTACTAATATTTCAGTTCCTTATTTTTTTATTAGATTTCTTCATGAGGATAAAAACTTGTATTGATTTTTATATTACTGTATCTGTAGTGTCTAAGTGTAAGTTATCCCTACTATAGTTCAGAAAGGCTCAATAAATATTTATTAAAATAGTAAAAATTTGATTACAAAAAGACATATAAGTTGATATTAAATACATAATGATCAGGAGAAGGTATGTTTGATTATCACTAAATTTTATAGAAAAGTTTTGGACATGGATTTGACTTCTTGGTAAATTTTGATGCATTCCCTATAGGCCATGGATACAAATCAAATGCATGAATTGTACAAACCATGGAATACTATGTCCCACTAAAACCAAGCAGAATACTGTACATGTTAGTCTACAAAAGATAACACATAATGAATGGAGGGTCATTAAAGTCTAAAACTAAGTAACTGTTATGTCAAACATGGGGAATAGGGCATAATGACATCAAAAATATTGTAAACAAAATTATGATTTTAGTATTTTACCTATGCAAAGAAAAGACAAGAAGATCATAGGCTCCGGGTGGTGGAAAAATGATTTAAGCTTACAGCGGAGTCATAGCAAAATTATAAGAATATAGAAGAAGCATGAAAATGCAGTGTTATATGGTATTTATTTTTTTAAATGACATCTCTGTTAACCCCATTAAGACAATAAGAAGGTAATATGATTAAGCAAAGGAAAATCCAGGGTTTTTTTTTTTTCCAAAGTAGATAAATATTAGATGCCCAGCATCCTATGGGTAAAATTCAGTTCTTTCTTTCAATAATGAATCTCATTAGCAAAAAAGAATGGAGTTGTGTTTGAAGGTTATGGTGTAGCATGTAGATTTTCCCTTTGGATCCATAGGTAGACAGCAACAACAACAACACACATACACACACACACACACACACACACACACACACACACACCAGTTAATCTTAAATGTATTTGTTAACTCAATGACTGGGCACTCCTAAACCTCCCCTGCCACCCTAGGCATAATCCTGCTGCTTCTGCCTCCTACTTATTCCATTCTCCTGATTCTCCTTGAGTCCTCCAGTACAATGCTAGGTGTCCTACCCCATCCTCAGTCATTGATTACTTGTACCTTTATTGATTGATCAAGAACCAATTGGTAACAGGACCTTAGCATCAGAACCACCCTCAATATTATGGTGTGCTTAACAGGAGACTTGAATAACCAACATTAAAAATATAGTCTCTAGCTGAGTGGCTGCCATTATCTTGGAAATAAGTAGGACAGTTGTGCACTAAGCAAGAACCCACACAGCTGAATTGTAGTTATCAGTAATGAAGGTATCCAAATTCATTGTAACAGTGGTCTCTTTTGTTTTTTAAAAGATGTATTCCAATAAGGAAACCCAACCTAACTATAATAGTAACTAGAAAACAGTATAGAGAACAAGATGCTCAATATATTTATTCCACTCATATAATTGAGAAAAGTGATAAATAAGATACATTTTCTAGATCTTGGAATTAATATATTCATAGAAAATAGATTCTGTGAATTAAAAAACCTATTAAATTCTCTATCAAAAGTAAATATGTTTTTAATGGCTAATCTCAGGCAAACAGCTTTCCATTAATGAAAGTCTGAAATACCTAACCAATTATGTAACATTACCATGACCCTTCTATATCCATTCTGTGAGCAATTTTGACACACCGGGCATGTGGTTGAAATTCTTTGAAAAATGAGCAAAGTAATTGATTAATAAACAACATCTGCAAATTGCATTTTTACAGTACTGAACTTTGTTTCTATCCTCTGTTTGAAGATAAACTATTTTGCCAGGAACTGATGGTCAGCATATAAGACTAAGAATCTCACTAGGAAGGTACACAACTCAGGAGAGTGAGCGAGGAGAACCATCAGCCTGGGATACTAAGGTATACTCTCTCAAAAACACAAAAGGAAAGGGAAAACTACTGTCTGCAAACATGCTCCCAAAAGTATATATAATTTGCAAGTACACTTACATATTAAATGTGTATGCCATCATCTTTCTTGGAGAAGTGAATTTTTATATGATGGCTTTATTAATCAAAATTATTGACCATACTTATATACTAACACATAGAATGAGATATATATAAAGCAGGGTATTGCTTATATATATCCCGATTCTGGTTGTGGCTCCTTTCCCTGCTGTGGATATAATGTGATTGTGATTATTGAAAGTCATACATAATGGAATATCTCATCATATTTGTTGGAAAATGTCTTTTGTGATTCTAGAAAATCATGCATTTTTTTTACGGAATAATTAGCTTGTAATTATTCTGTGATTTAAGGAAAATTGTTCTCTAAAATCCGGACATTATTTTGCATCCATTTTAACTATACTTCTGCTGAGGCTTAATAAACTTTGTCACACTTAAAAGAATACCACATGCTAATTTTTTGGATATTTTCTTAATTTACATTTCAAATGTTCTCCCCTTTCCTGGTTTCCCCTCCAAAATACTCCTAATCCCTTCCCCCTGCTCACCAACCCACCATCTCCTGCTTCCAGGCCCTGGTATTCCCCTACACTGGAGCATAGAACGTTCACAGGATGAAGGGCCTCTCCTCCCATTGATGACTTACTAGACCATCCTCTGCTACATATTCAGCTGGAGCCATGGGTCCCACCATGTGTATTCTTTGGTTGGTGGTTTAGTCCCTAGGAGCTCTGGGGGGGGGGGTACAGTTTAGTTCATATTGTTGATTCTCCTATGGGGCTGCAAAATACTTCAGCTTCTTGGGTCCTTTCTCTAGCTTCTTCATTGGGGGCTCTGTGCTCAGTCCAATGGATAGCTGTGAGCATCCACTTCTGTATTTGTCAGGCACTGGCAGAGCCTCTCAGGAGACAGTTATATTAGGCTTCTGTCAGCAAGCACTTGTTGGTATCCATGGCAGTACCTGGATTTGGTGATTGCATATGGGATGGATTCCCAGGTGGGCAGTCTCTAGATTGGTATTCTTTTAGTCTCTGTTCCACACTTCATCTCTGTAACTCTTTCCCTGGGTATATTTTGTTCCCCCTTCTAAGACAGATGGAAGTATCCATACTTTGCTTTTCCTTATTCTTGAGTTTCATGTGGTTTGTAGATTGTATCTTGGTATTCCAAGCTTCTGGGCTAATATCCACTTATCAATAAGTGCATACTATGTGTGTTCTTTTATGTTTTGGTTACCTCACTCAGAATGGTATCATTCAGATCCATTCATTTGCTTAAAGAATGTTATAAATTTAATTTTTTTAATAGTTGAGGAGTAATCTATTGTGTAGATGTACTCCATTTTCTTTATCCATTCCTCTGTTGAGGGACATCTGGGTTCTTTCCAGCTTCTGGCTATTCTAAATTAGGCTGCTGTGAACACAGTGGAACATGTGTCCTTATTATATGTTCCAGCATCTTCTGGGTATATGGCCAGGAATGGTATTGTTGGTTCCTCAGGTAGTACTGTGTCCAGTTTTCTGAGGAACCAACAAACTGACTTCCAGAGTGGTTGTACCAGCTAGCAATCTCACCAGAAATGAAGGAGTGTTCCTCTTTCTCCACAACCTCACCAGCATCTGCTATAACCTGAGTTTTTGATCTTAGCCATTCTGACTGGTGTGAGGAGGAATCTCAGGATTGTTTTGATTTGCATTTCCATGATGACTAAGGATGTTGAACATTTCTTTAGGAGCTTCTCAGCCATTTGTTATTCTCCAGCTGAGAATTTTTTGTTTAGCTCTGTACCCCATTTTTAATAGGGTTATTTGGTTCTCTGGAGTTTAACTTCTTGAGTTCTTTGTATATATTGGATATTAGCCCTCTATTGGATGTAGGTTTCAGTTCGTAAAGATCCAATTTGTTGGTTGCTGTTTTTTTCCTATTGATAGTGTCCTTTGTCTTACAGGAGTTTTGCAGTTTTATGAGATCCCATTTGACAATTCTTAATCTTAGAGCATAAGCTATTGGTATTCTGTTCAGGACAGTTTCCCCTGTGCCCATGTGCCTGAGGCTCTTCCCCAATTTCTTTCTTAGTGTATCTGGATTCATGTAGAGGTCCCTGATCAACTTGGACTTGAGCTTTGTACAATCAGGTAAGAATGGGTGGATTTGTGTTTTTCTATATGCTGAACTCTAGTTGAGCTAGCACCATTTGTTAAAAATGCTGTCTTTTTTTCCACTGGATAGTTTTAGCTTCTTTGTCAAAGATCAAGTGACCATAGGTGTGTAGGCTCATTTCTGGGTCTGCAATTCTATTCCATTGATCTACCTGCCTATCACTGTACCAATACCATGCAGTTTAGTCACAATTGCTCTGTAGTACAGCTTGAAGTCAGGGATGGTACTTCCACCAAAAGTTTTTTTATTGTTGAGAATAGTTTTTGCTATCCTATGTTTTTTGTTATTCCAGATGAATTTGCAAATTACTATTTCTAACTCTGTGAAGAATTGAGTTAGAATTTTGATGGGAATTGCATTGAATCTGTAAATTGCTTTAGGTAAGATGGCCATGTTTACTGTACTATTCCTGCTAATCCATATGCATGGGAGATCTTTCCATCTTCTGAGATCTTCTTCAATTTCTTTCTTCAGAGACTTGAAGTTCTTGTCATAGAGTTCTTTCACTTTCTTAGTTAGAGTCACACTACGGTATTATATATTATTTGTGACTGTTGTGAAAAGTGTTGGTTCCCTAATTTCTTTTTCAGCCTGTTTATCCTTTGGTAGTGGAAGTTTATCCTTTGGTTTATCCAGTGGTAGAGGAAGACCACTGATTTGCTTGAATTAATTTTATATCCAGCTACTTTGATGAGGTTGTTTATCAGGTTAGGAGCTCTCTGGTGGAATTTTTAGGGTCACCTAAGTATATCATCACATTATTATATCAAATCAAATAGTGATAATTTGACTTCTTTTCTTATTTGGATCCCTTTGATCTCCTTTTGTTGTCTAATTGCTCTGGCTAGGACTTTGAGTATGATATTGAATAGGTAAGAGAGAGAGTCAGCAGCCTTGTCTTTTCCATGAATTTTGTGGGATTGCTTCAGGTTTCTCTCCATTTAGTTTGATGTTGGCTACTAGTTTGCTGTATATTGCTTTTACTAAGTTTAGGTATGGGCCTTTCCTGATCTTTCTAAGACTTTTATCATGAAGGGGTATTGGATTTTGTCAGTTGCTTTCTCAGCAGCTAATGAGATGATCATATTTTTTTCGTTTGAATTTGTTTATATAGTGGATTACATTGATGGATTTCCATTTATTGACCCATTCCTGTGTCCTTGGGATGAATCCTATTTGATCATGATGGATGATCATTTTGATATGTTCTTGGATTAGGTCTGAGAGAATATTATTGAGTTTTTTTGCATCAATATTCATAAGAGAAATTGGGCAGAAGTACTCAATATTTGTTGAGTGGTTGTGTGGTTTAGGTATCAGAGTAATTGTAACTTCATAGAATTTGTTGGGTAGAATACTTTATGTTTCTGATTTGTGGAATAGTTTGAGGAGTATTGATATTAGTTGTTCTTTATAGATCTGATAGAACTCTGCACTAAAGCCATCTGGTCCTAGGCTTTTTCTTTGGGAGTCTATTAATGATTGTTTCTATTCCTTTAGGGGATATGGAACTGTTTAGATCATTTATCTGATCTTGATTTAACTTTGGTACCTGGTATTTGTCTAGAAAATTCTCCGTTTCATCCAGATTTTCCAGTTTTGTTGAGTATAGGCTTCTGTAGTAGGATCTCATAATTTTTTGGATTTCCTCAGTGTCTGTTGTTATGTCTCCCTTTCTTTTCTGATTTTGTTAATTAGGATACTGTCTCTATGCCCTCTAGTTAGTCTGGCTAAAGGTTTATCTAATTTGTTGATCTTCTCAAAGAACCAGCTCCTGTTCCTTTTTTTTCTGCTTGGTTGATTTCAGCCCTGAGTTTGATTATTTCCTGCCTTCTACTCCTCTTGGTTCTATTTGCTTCTTCTTATTCTAGAGCTTTCAGCTGTCCTGTAAACTGCTAGTGTATGCTTTCTCCAGTTTCTTTTTGGAGGCAGTGGGAGCTATGAGTTTTCTTCTTAGCAATGCTTTCATCAGATCCCATAAGATTGGGTATGTTGTAACTTCAATTTCATCCAACTCTAAAACGTCTTTAATGTCTTCCTTTATTTCTTCCTTGACCAAGTTATCATTGAGTAGAGTGTTGTTCAGCTTCCATGTGTTTATGGGCTTTCTATTGTTTATGTTGTTATCGAGGAACTGCCTTAGTCCTTGTTGATCCAGTAGGATTCATGGGATTATTACAACCTTCTTGTATCTGTTGTGGCCTGTTTTGAGACTGATTATATGGTCAATTTTGGAGAAGGTACCATGAAGTGCTGAGAAGAAGGTACATCCTTTTGTATTAGGATAAAATGTTCTGTAGATATCTGTTAAATACATCCATTTGTTTCATAACGTGTGTCTCTGTTTAGTTTCTGTTTCCATGATCTAAGCATTGAGGCGATTGGGGGTTGAAGTCTCCCACTATTATTGTGTGTGCTACTATGTGTGCTTTGAACATTAGAAAGTTCCTTTTTATGAATGTGGATGCACTTGCATTTGGAGCATAGATGTTCAGAATTGTGAGTTCATCTTGGTAGATTTTACCTTTGATGAGTGTTAAGTGTCTCATCAAAGTGAGTGTTGAGTTTGATAAGTGTCTGTCCCTCCTTATCTTTTTTGATAACTTTAGGTTAAAAGTCAATTTTATTTGATATTAGAATGGCTACTCCAGATTGTTTCTTCAGACCATTTGCCTAGAAAATTGGTTTCCACCCTTTTACTCTGAGGTAGTGTTGTCTGTCTTTCTCACTGAGGTGGGTATCCTGTATGCAGCAAAATGTTGGGACCTGTTTATGTAAGCAGTTTTTTAGTCTATGTTTTTTTTTTTTAAATTGGGGAATTGAGTCCATTGATATTAAGATGTATTAAGGAAAGGTAATTGTTTCTTCCTGTTATTTTTGTTGTTAGAGTTGGCATTCTGTTCTTGCAGCTGTGTTCTTTTAGTTTTGTTGAAAGATTACTTTCTTGCTTTTTCTTGGGTATAGTTTCCCTCCTTGTGTTGGAATTTTCCATTTATTATCCTTTGAAGGGCTAGATTTGTAGAAAGATATTGTGTAAATTTTGTTTTGTCATTGAATACTTTGGTTTCTCCATGTATGGTAATTGAGAGTTTTGCTGGGTATTAAGTCTGGCCTGGCATTTATGTTCTCTTAGTGTATGTTTGACATCTGCCCAAGATCTTCTGGCTTTCATAATCTCTAGTTGAGAAGTCTGGTGTAATTCTCATAGGTCTGCCTTTATATGTTACTTGAAATTTTTCCCTTTCTGCTTTTAATATTCTTTCTTTTTTAAGTGCATTTGGTGTTTTGATTATTATGTGATGACAAGAAATTATTTTCTAGTCCAGTGTATTTGGTGTTCTGTAGGCTTCTTGTATGTTCATGGGCACCTCTTTCCTTAGGTTAGGGATTTTTTTTCCTATAATTTAGTTGAAGATATTTACTGGCCTTTTAAGTTAGAAATCTTCACTCTCTTCCATACCTGTTATCCTTAGGTTTGGTCTTCTCAGTGTGGCCTGGATTTCCTGGATGTTTTGAGTTAGGATCTTTGTGTGTTTTGCATTTTCTTTGACTGTTATGTCAATATTTTTGATGATATCTTCTGTACCTGATATTCCTTCTTTTATCTCTTGTACTCTGTTAGTGATGCTTGCATATAAGGCTCCCGATTTCTTTCCTAGAGTTTATATCTCCAGAGTTGTCTCCCTTTGTGATTTCTATATTGTTTCTTCTACCGTTTTTAGATCCTGGATGGTTTTGTTCAATTCCTTCACTTTTATAATTGTGTTTTTCCATTTTTAAGGGATTTTTGTGCTTTCTCTTTAAGGGCTTCTACCTGTTTTCCTGTGTACTCCTGTAATTCTTTAAGGGATTTTTGTGTTTCCTCTTTAAGGGCTTCCACCTGTTTACGTGTATTTCTTTAAAGGATTTGCTTATGTCCTTCTTAAAAATCTCTATCAATATCATGAGAATGATTTTAAGTCCAAATCTTGTTTTTCGGGTGTACTGGGGTTTCTAGGATTTGCTGTGGTGGGAGTACTGGATTTTGATGATGCCAAGTAGTCTTGGTTTCTGTTGGTAAGATTCTTGGATTGCCTTTTGCTATCTGGTAATCTCTGGTATTAGATGTTCTTTCTGTCTCTGGATGGAGCTTGTTCCTCTTGTGGGTCTATAAGCCTGTGTCAGCACTCCTGGGAGACCAGCTCTCTCCTGACAAGACCCATTCACAGAGGGCTGTGAAACAACCCCACCTCCTGGGTGAAGATGGAAGAAGAAAAAACCCTATCCCAGCTGCTCTGCTGCTTCTGTAGCCTGTGTACTCCCGGATGGTCCTTCCTTAGATAGTCATTGGTGAGATAAATCCACATGCTAATTTTTATGGCAATATATATAATGGGTAATGTTTCTGAGGAACTTAAATAAATTAAAATATAGCAAATGTTTCTGGTTCACATTAAAAGTAGTTGACACATCTCATGTATTTAAAAATATTTAAAAGCCAATTAATGTCCACGTATGTGAACTTTTATTTTCCCATACAACTTAGTGACAGAGAATTCCTCCATTTTGTCCCTTAGTATTCTGTCTTCTTGGATTTGGAACTCCTTAGCAGAAATCCTTTCCATTACTTTTTCAAAGTAGCAAAAATCTCTTTTCTAGCTAACAGAATTCAAGCAGATATAATCCATTAAATAAATGTTATGGGAAAGAAAGTTGGCACCTAAAATCTTCAGTGGCCCCTCTTTCAAAATGGCAACTCTAGAATGAATATTATAAAAGTGTCTTTAGAATACATGAGTTTAATTATATACAGCAATTAGCAAAGCACAGTGAAATGACTCAATGTTCACCATCATTTTTACTCCAAATGACATCCAGCCACCTGCTCACTGTGTGGGTATGTCCATGCTGTTCTAAGTTTCAGCTTCTGATTGTTATGATGCTTTTTATTTATATTAGACAGTGTCCTTTATGCAGATCTGTATGGATTTTTAAGGAGAAAGCAATGATTATACAAGTATTTCTGTATCTATATTACAGATGGTTCCTGAAAAATATGTTTCTAAACATCTACTCTTCAGACAAAAAAAAAAGCAGTTTAAGCAGTTTGTAAGTTTTTCCCCTTTCCACTGTTGGAATTATTTGCTTTCCACAGCCAGAACTACAGGAAACCTCAAATATCTCACAGCAATTAAATGAAAAATGAAGAACTCAGCAGTGTTATTCAATGGTACTAATGTTCCTTCTTACCTGGGCATGCTCTGTATGGCTGTGTTTTTTTCTAGGTGTGACCAGAGGGGGGACATGATCACTTGAATATCTGAGGAAATGAAGTGTGACATGGTGGGAGGGGGTTACAACCATCTTTACTTTGTGCCATAATTAGATTATTCATATGTACTGCTAACTCTTAGAACTCTATAAATGTCTTCATTGTTTTATATTTTTAAACATAGCTGCTATTTATTCTTTGGAAATGTATAGAACGTTTGTTTCATTTCTATTTAGAAAAATTAAATTTGTACTATTGGCAGAAAAGATTAGTGCCTACATTTTGTAGTTGTCTTGAAACTTTGTGAGTGATGTAGGCCTCTGCCTGTTTACTGTCAGGGAAAAAAGAAAGTCCTATAACAGAAGCATTATCTGACTTTTTCCTACATCTTTATTCAATATTTACTTTTATTAGCTCAATGTGTGTAAAATTCTCAAAAACTATGAGATTATTTTCTTTACTATTGTCTATATATAAAAACTGATACAAAACATACTCAAGAACTTAAGGTTGTTGTAAATATTCTTATTGGTCTCTACTACTAAGTGTTAAAGTATGTCACTAGCTAACCAGATAACTCACCGGGTAAAGGTGTCTGCTGGAAAAGCCAATGACCTAATTCAATTCCCAAATCCCCTTGCTAGAAAAAAAAAAGAGCTGACTCCCCAATGATGCGTTCTGACCTCTATGTAAGCAACATGTCACATGTATACCTACACATGCATACAGTTCATCCACCCAAAAGTAATAGATAAAAACACAAATATTAAAAAAAATGAAGGGTATGTGAGGTGGGACTGGGAAAGGAGAGAGGGGTACAGTGATCAGGATATAAAATGAATATCAATTAATTAATGAAGAAAATGTGATAGGGAAATAGAAAAACAACTATGTTTTATCAAAAGAGTATTTCTAGATGACCCATTTTCTTATTTAGTGGATTATGATCAAAAAGCACTAATTTAACATTTACTTATAGCTAAAGCTAGGTCAGAAATATGTCATAAGATATAGCATATTTAGATTATAGTTCAAATCCTACTTATAAAGATAAAGATTTGAGAAATGATACCACTCATTTGCTAAGTCTACTGTGCCAATGGATGATAGCCAAGGTAGCATATACATCAGACATTCATTATGATTTAGTTGCCGGGTAGGGCTGGTGCCTTCTGACAACCTTTTTGTTGTGCAGGTAGCCATCATCAAGTAGTGTCCTCACACAGTTTTTCTTTAATGAGCATCTGCCAAAATATCTTGTTTTTATAGTATTTTAACATAATTATTATTATTCTTTGACAGGCACACCCATGTGTATATTTATTCTGATCACATACATCACTCAAGACTCTAATCTTGCCTCCACTAACACACACCAAGTCTTCAATGTACCCTTCTGGTTTGATTTTGATTTTGTCTTGCTTATTGTCTGCTGAATTTGACCAGAGCCATTTATGTGATATATATGAAGTTTACCAAGTGTCACCTCACTGAAGACAATGACTTCTTCTCCTCAAGCAGACCACACATCATTAATTTCCCTAATTACTTATAGTCTTAGGTGCCCCTCCCTCATTCATAACTGATGTTACTTGCTTGGTATTGTTCAAGAAATATACTGGTGACAGCAGTTACTCTAAGTTAATGAATACCATTGCCATGTCATGTCCATGAGACAATGCTTCAGTTCTCTCCTCTCCATATTTTGTTTAAGCTCTTATATCCTTTCTACTCCTTCTTCCATAGGGTCCTCAATTCATGGAATGGATCATATTTTAAAGATATCAATTTTACTGAATTATATACATATAATTCATATCATATGTATACTGAATCTATGCATATAACTTAGTTTTAATTTGACCAATTTTGTAGAAATTATTATTATTATTATTATTATTATTATTATTACATTTTTCAAGACAGGGTTTTTCTGTATATCCTTAGCTGTCCTGGAACTCACTCTGTAGACCAGAGTGGCCTCGAAGTCAGAAATCCACCTGCCTCTGCCTCCCAAGTGCTGGGATTAAAAGAGTGTGCCACCACTACTCGGAGAAATTATTTTAATGCAGCCACACTGTGAGGTATTAGGCATTTGACTTTAAAAAAGGAAGTGTACATAGCAGGGAGAAAACTTAATCCATGACAGGAACAAAAATGAAAAACTAATGACAAAGCATATTTCTTTTTCAGTCCTCTTTAAAATTTAGAGAAGTTTTAGCAAAATTTCTTGTTCCTAGGTCACCTGATATAACCCAATTTCTCCATAGAGCATATCCTTCCTTTCGTTGGTTTACTGTTCAGCCACACTAAGGACACAGATTCCTTAGACTGATTTCTTGCTTTTCATTCTAGATCTTTAAGGTGTTGTGTTGGAAAATAGCTATGAACCTCGCTGGTATCGTGTCACCTGGCATATGTCATGGAAATTTTGACACCTTCACATTTTAAGGTAAGACTTCTCCAAGATGCCCATAATGCTAGAGAAAAGAAAAATGCCTGAGGAAAGATGATGTGAGATTATCACCCCATAAAATCATAGATTGTCTCTATGCTTCATTTCTTAGTTAGTTCTTGTATTCTGTGCCTTTTTGATAGTTGCTGAATCTATGGCACCTGATTAGACCAAAGATGGCAGCGGACCTGACTACCTGAGGCAATATAACTAATTATATAATTAGCAGTTCAGCTGCCCCTTATGAATGGTAATTATGTCAATTTTATAGTCAGGTGCACATTATAGCATTTAGATATTAAAAGTTTGAACTATTTTACTCTTAAAGGGCAACAAATTCCTCAGTTTATATCCACTTGTTTTGTAATCTAATAAAAATTTCTTTAGTTTCAATATCTGAGTAAAGATATAATTTAATACATCATTGTATGAATGTGAATTCCATTTCAAGTTATGCATTTCTACAGCTATAAATGATAGATATGCCTATGTCATAGTATGATTTATCTATCTTATTTCACCAAAGAGGTAAATAACAGAGTGCAGTAAATTACTGGGAAGATTCTTATAATTTGATGCCATAGCTCTCTCTGCATAGATGGAATCCTAGAAAATTTCATATCGTATGTGCTCTGAGATTAATAGGCTTTATCTTCCTTTGCGTGAATAGGATCAAAGTCAATATCTAATTCAGCCATTTTTTGGTAGATTTGAGCCTGATTTTGAATGCCATATACACTAAATCATTTGTTTTCTATATTTAAAATTGATTTCAGTTTATGTTATTTGTATAAGTGCTTGTCAACATGAATGTATGTGGACCATGTGCATGTCTATTGTCTCAGAGACCCAAACAAGGATCAGATCCCCTGGAACAATGCAACAGTTTGTGCTGCCAAGTGGATGCTGGAAACTAAAACTGGGTCCTCTGCTGAGCCATCCCTAGTTTATCATTTGATTTCTATTACATTCACTGATAAGACTTTTCATTGTAACTATCTTTATACTATAATTTATTTGTATTACAGTATTTTTTCTTAAGAAAAAAACAGATACATTGTCCCTGTTATAGAAATCAAATTTCACTTAATCCATAGAAGTCACCCCATAAATATCTGTTTACCATCTGATTAACCCAGAGCCCTGTAGCTATTCTTTATTGATTCCATTATGAAGTTTGAATAATTGAGAAGTCTTTTTTAAAAGTGCCTCTGAGAAGCACTCAGTTACAAAATCTTCCCAGAACTGACCAAAACATGTTGACATTAATATAACTGTTGTCTACAGAAAAGTAAATGTCATGTTTTAAAGACATCATAGTGTTTCAGTTCATGTGAAGTAGCATAGGTGTGTAAAACACTGCAAAAAGCATGGACAATTCGAATCTGTAACAGATCTTTAATCATACACTTAAGAATTCTTATTTAGATTTAAGAGATATGCAGTATTCAAATTTCAGGTGTTAACCACTGAGCCTTTAAGAAGTAAGCAATGCGTTAATCTGAAATTTTAATATTTTTGATTCTTTGTAAACATAATGCTTGCTTAAAAAAAATCTATGAGATTTTAACAACTCTACTGAATGTAGCAGGAAAATAGTAATAGATTGAGAAACAGGGATCATTCACACACTAATTAGACACCACGATTTCTTCTATATTTAACCAACAATTGATCAAAAGAGCTCATCAAAACTCTGTCTGTCTCTCTTTCTCTCTCTCTCTTTCTCTCTCTCTCTCTGTCTCTCTCTCTCTCTCTGTGTGTGTGTGCACATGCAGGTACTTATGCATATGTATGCTTGTGTGTATGTGGAGGGCACAGGACACACTGAAGTGCCTTTCTTAGCACTGTCAGTTTTTCCCTTTTCTTTCTAGACAATTTCTCTCGTCCTGCATCCTACTTCATAACTAGGCTGGCAGTCACTGATCCCCAAGATCTCCCTTTTTCTCTCTCCCGAGCAATGTGATTACCAGTGTGTGCCTTCATACTTGGCTGTTTCTATGTATGATTGGGTAGCAAACTCAGTTCTTAGGCTTATAAGGAAAGCACTTTACTGACTGAGCCAACTTTCTAGATTTAACAAACCGTATTTTTGATCTGAGATTCTACTTAAAGTTTTGAAAATATATAAAAGTAAATTCCATTCAAAAAGTTTTGAGTGGTTTATAAATTATTTCATTAATATCATTAAAGATAGAAAAATAAATGATTTATACAATTAATGAAGTACCATTGACTGGCTCAAATCAGGATATGAGACAAAATTAAAATAGTTAAAGAATGATATGAATGAAACTGTTGCCAAAACACAATAGCAGATATAAAATTTCTCATGTTCTTTCTTTTTTTCTAATTAGTCAATGGACAACAATTATCATACAGGAAGATCCAAATGTATAATATGGCTTATTTTTGTCCAACACATAAAAGCATAATGTGCATATAACAAAAATCTTTGGCAGGGAGTAGGTGTTAAACAGTTCTCTGACAGACAGGGGGTAGTGGTTCTAGGTAGACTAATGTACTTTTACTTAAACATTTAGGATAATTGAATTCCTGATTTTTCTCCCTCTTCAAGAATTTGTGGGCTTTTTCTAGTCAAAGGGAATCACTCAGTGAGATTTTCAAAGTTCTTGGAGGCCAGGGTTCCTACTGCTCATCAATAACAAGCCAATTCTAAAAAACAAAGGGTTGCATTTCATCCTCAAATGTAAAACTGAGTTTCTGCTTGGCCAAACAAACTCCATTCACATCTTTGGGTCCCTGTATTAGTTTGGATAATCTCTTCTGGCAGTGCGTTTGTGCTTCATCAAGCCTAAATATAACTTGAAAAGACTACAGCAAACAAAAGATATGCTAACACAAAAGAGGGACTGCTCATGAAGCACCAACTCTAGACAAGGGACTAATGAAAAAGAGGTCATGAATTTGAAAGTGATCAAGTTGGAGGTATGTGGGAGGGCTGAAGAGAGTAGAGGAAAGGAAAGAAAGGGATTATATAATTATTGTATAAGTTTAAAAATATTTAAGATATAAAAATAGAGGAGAGGACCTTGTCCCGGTGAAAGTTCTATGCCCCAGTGTAGGGTAATGCCAGGGCCAGTAAGCAGGAGGGGGTAGGGTGGTGAGCAGGGAGGGGGGGAGGGAACAGGGGATTGTTTTAGTTTTTGGGTTTTTTATTTTATTTTTTTATTTTATTTTTCTTTTTTCTTTCTTTCTTTCTTTTATTTTTTTTGAGGGGAACCTGAGAAAGGAGATATTGTAAGTAAGAAAACACCTAATAAAAAAATAAAAATAAAAATAAATAAAAAAATGGAAAATTTTAGCTGAGTGTTGAGGCATTGAATTTCTTGCATTATTGTTCTTTAAATCATCAAAGAAAAAAAGATCTGTTCCTGTAACTTTAGTAGACCTTACCATGTCAACATAACACATAGCCCTAGGAAGAGACAGGCCTTCTTATGCACTAAGAAAAAAAAGGAAATTTTCAGCAAAAATGAGGTTTATCAACTTGAGAAAACATAAAGATATCTAAGAAGAAACTGAAACAAATAAAACCTCTGTTGAGCAAATATTCATATCAGATTGGCCTGGATTCAGGCTTGCGAAACATTTTCTTGATTAATGGTTATTATGGAAAGGACCAGTCCATTATAAGCCAACCAATCCCTTCACAGTGGTTGAGTGCTGTATGAGAAAGTGAACTGAGTAAGCAAGGAGGGGTAATGCAGTAGTGGCAATCTTTCATAGCCAGCTTCAATTCCAGCCTGCAGTTTCCTGAAGAGCATTGACCTAGAAGTGAAATAAATACATTTTACCCCATGTTACTTTTGGTCATGATGTGTTTCACAAATGAATATTCTAATAAAATGGTTATGCATACTTATTTTTACATATTTAAATTGTAGCTGAATATTTGGTGCTGCAGGATGTTTGGCAGTTTTCAGGGTTGATGAGTATCTTTTGTCAGTTAGATTAAATTTATTTTGTACAATATGCTTTGATCACATTTTTTCTTCTAACTCCAACTCCTAGCATCTATTTACCTCCTAACGCAAGCATTCAATTTCATCTCTCTCTCTTTCTCTCTCTCTCTCTCTCTCTCTCTCTCT
>NW_022196905.1:16849627-16906844 GCF_008632895.1 Mastomys coucha
CTCTCTCTCTCTCTCTCTTTCTCTCATTCTATTCGTTTACATCTCAAATGATACCTTACTTCCCAGTTACCACCTCCACCAAGCCCCCATACAACATCTGCCTATTATTATTCAAATATATCTTGCTGATAGGTGGCTAGTATAGGTTACAGGGTTGGGTGATATTAATGGATATTTTTCTCTTTTAGTAGTGTTCATAATGTTTTTCACACCATGAATGTTGGTCAGTGTGAATTTAACTTCTAATTGAGCATCAGATAATTTTTTTGTATCCAAGGCCATAAATATGCAATGTTTCCTACAATTGGGCATTCCTTCTAGGTTGTGGAAGGTAACCAAAAGCGTTGACATTAGTTTGTAATGATTAGAAAAGTCTCTGTGCCCCTTTGGACAATGCCTCAACCAAATTTAACTCATCCCTCTCACTGGAAGTTTTCCCTGATACCTATGATGCCTAGATGAAACATTGTTGGCCTCTTAACTCCACTCAAACTACTCTCCTATATGTTTGCATTTCGGTAAGCTTTTAAAGTAATAGGGTTTCTTGTCTTTGTAAAAGGTCTTTAGTGTTAGCTATCCTCCCCATGTTCATTCTCAAACCTGCATGAGTTATCAACTTTAATGAGATATATATACATATGTATCTATCTATGTATATGTATATATGACACATAAATATCCTGACATATATATACATATATATGTATGTATATATATTTGTGGATGCATTCAAAAGCATGTTAAGATTTTCTTCAGATATTTGTGGAAATCCTGTCATAAATGTAATACAAAATTGATTTAATTAATTTTTAGTGAAACTAAATCAACAACTCAAATATTTTTAAATCAAAGATTTTAATATGGTATGATCCAATGTTATGCTGATCTAATAGACATACACTGAGGAGAATGGCAAAAAAGATATTAAAAGTCTTTTTTCACATACTTAAAACATCCATGCTTCAATAAAAGCAGAAAAAATGTATTCCCAATTAAAACACTGTTATTCAAAACACATCCACATATTCTATGTTGGCTTTGTAAGCTGTAATGTTATGCTCAATGCAGTCTGTGTATTACATGGTCAGAACTAAGTTCTTCATAAAATGTATGGGTATCTGCTATAACAGACACTTTAGATTCACCACGTGTTGACTTTGAATTATTTTTTCATAGCTGCATGCTCAGAAATGTTTTATTTGTATAAATTCTTTTGGGCTAATGCTCAGTTATAAGGATTTATATGGATTTTAGCATACACACTAAAACTCTCCAGTATTTATACTTTGCTGTGCTGATTAACTCCCCTTTCTACAGAACAAATGTATGTGCACAAAACTTCTTAGAAGTTCGCTTCATATGAAAAATTTTTGTATACCACATTTTATTAATAAAAATAGAAAAGCACAAGTCTTCCATAGGGTAAGGCTCATTACTTCTTATTAATGGTAAATGTGAAATGTATTTTTGGAAAAGAATATAGCTATCATATCATATTAAGAGAGATATGTATTTCTACTCTATTTAGATATATAAATATTCAGTGTTTCAAATGTCATTTACCACAGTAGATTGCAATGTAGATTATTATACTTTTCATTAAGAAAGTAATTTTTAATTCTTCTGGTTTTTTCTTTTACTTTATGTAGGTTATTTTTTCACTTTTCTTTTCCATTTGTGAGTTCAGAGTAACATACACACTATAAAATTTATTTTGTACTAAACTACTTTCTTGGAAATTTACAAGTGTTTAGACATATGTGCTTGGAAACTCAGACTGCACAGAACTCAACGACTTCTGGGTATGGGTATTATGGGTCACTTCTAGAAAACTCGGGGACATCCTAGACTTTATATGTATCTAATTTTTAAACCAAAATACTTCATGAACAGATATCTAGGTCCCATTAAAATGTATGAATCTCTGAATTGAAATATTAGTAGGCTGAAGAAGAGAAATAAAATCTCAAATAACTCATTTTTTGAAGTCCCTAAGGTATCTCTCTTAGATGATGTATTTTGAGGTCTCTAAATTGAAACAAAGCATTTCTGTATCTTAAGCTCAAAATAAACAAAAGTAACAAATATTTGATTTCACTACATGTTTAAAGGGGTTCTGTTTAATGTTGTACTTTTAAAACTGTGTTTGTAGAATATTTAGTGTTCTGAAGGAAGTAAAATGTTTAGTTTATTAAGTTACCCTTTATGCTTCTGAGATGCCTCGTCACAGGGCTGCTTGGAGTGCTGCCTCACTCACTGGGCTGCTTGTCCTGTTCTTACGCCTTATGAAGCTAAATACTCATCAGTTTCTAAGCTGATTATTCACAAAGCTAACATACTGGCCAGTATAGAGTATCTCCTTTTTTTAGTACTACCCCCTCAAGTTATGTTCAGTGGGAACCTTCCTGCATGCTTCTGGAAATATTCTCTTCTATCACATCCCATCTTGACAATCTAATGGTTCTGTGTATATTAGAAGTGTTGTAATTCATTAGGAGCTCCTTACTGTTGTGTAATACATAAATTATCAATTAGATCTTTTGTAAAGCACATCCTCATTGATATTGTTGGGAGGCTAGGCTGCTTGCTTTCTTCTCTTCCCAGTATCATTTTCAAACTTAGTGCCATTGCTTTGGGCCTACATTGAAGTGAACCTCACTGAAGAGAAGGGCAATATGATTCATGAGCCCATCATCTGAATACAGCTGAGAATCAAAGAAATATACAAGAAAACAGCCAACCCAAGTCTGACAAATCACTTTTTACATATACACCTCAATCATCCAATAATCCCTACCTCCTAAACTTTCTTCTATCCCCAGACTTGTTTTTCTAGATACCAGGGACCAAGCCCTTAATATATGGCCTTTGAGAGACAATTATGATCCATATCACAATACCCACCTGTACCAGTTGCCTTAAACATGGTCTAAAGTCGAAACAAGTATTTTAAAAAGTGAATTAAAAGAAAACATTTTGGAAGGAAAAATGTAAAATTATCTAGAACCACTATAAATATGGCGTAAACTACAGGAAGTTTTAAGGACTGTACCAGATGCGATTATATCCAAAGCAAAAGTTCAGAAATTTAGAATAGAAAACTTGTCTATGAAAATCACTTGAAATTTTATAGAATAAAATTTATAAAAATATAGTTGCAAAAATAATTCCAGGCATAATCTTTAAAACCAATGAAATTCAAAACATAAAATTTACCATGTGAAGATAGGATTTCACATCAAAGCTAGATGACATTGCTGAAAAGGAGT
Source organism: Mastomys coucha (assembly GCF_008632895.1). Taxonomy (NCBI): domain Eukaryota; kingdom Metazoa; phylum Chordata; class Mammalia; order Rodentia; family Muridae; genus Mastomys; species Mastomys coucha. The sequence goes on from NW_022196905.1 coordinate 16,852,897, forward strand.
AAGGAAGATTTACATCAGTGCGAAGATGTCCAATGATCATGAGCCGGAGAAGGTAAAGTTAACATGGCCACACTCAAAAGACAATCTGAAGACAATGTAATACCCATCAAAGCTCAGTTAGCATTTTCTTTTTATAAAAGTCAACACACTACTCTAGAAACTCAACCAAATTGTGAGGGATTTAGTAAGTCAAAACTGCTCTACACATGGACATACAGACCTGGGGAAGAAAATCCAGTTCATGATTAAATACATTATCCCTAGCTAATCTACAACAAATTGACCAAAGCTGTACTTTCTTTGGTACTTTAGAAGTGGATTCATATAAAGGCCTAGTCCAAAGGTTGAATTGGAAGATGGCTCAGGAGAACCTCATTAATAATTGTTACTGATGATATATATATGTATATATATATATATATATGTTTTTATACAATGAGTAACCACTGAAATTTTCAAATTGTTAAAATCATTGTAATATTATAACTAAAATTACTAAAGTATATATACAGAGTTCAATGAATCAAAACAATTCTAATTGAAATTCTATGCTAAATTCTGTAATTTCTTTTAAAATTACAAATATTTTAGAATATAACAAATACAAAATGAATTTTATAAAAATATCTGAATTTCCTTAAATGAAAAATATCTCTCCTATCTTCTACCTTAATTCTCTGTTTATATTCCTTTTTTTTTATCTTGTGAATTTGGACTTTAAAAGCTGTTTCACATTTTTTATGTTCTACAGTTATATGGTTAATTTTTATCTTTTTTCCTGCTGCTGGACACAAATCTATCTATTAATATTTTGAATTGAAGGTTCTAAACTATGTTCACTATTTCCATCTAGTACATTAAAGAAGTAGTGGGGTACAGACAAATGGAGATACAGTGTCAGCCTTCTGGGTGGGATGGTTAATTCCTGTTTCATAGAAAAAAATGACAGAAAAGAAAAAATCTGCTTAGGGATATACATTTGGGTGAGATAGGAAGGAAAATAAGAGGATCCATTTGCATTTTCTTTTTGGTCTTTTTTCTTTCCCCATTTTGCGTTGCTTTGCTTCCCAACTATATTTTTGTCTGTTCCATGAAAGCAACAGCTAATAATCAGGATCATTTGCAAACTATGGCGATATAAGGTCAATAACAAATTTAATCCAATGATGAAACCATTTGTAGAGTCTAGGCGCTATATTTATTTTGTAATTGCTGCCCATGGCAAGTAAGGTAAATTCCTGCCTCTTCCTGTCAGAAGCCTTAAGTTTGCTTCCATGTTTCCTGTACCATTGTGTATATTACCAGGAAATTTAAGAAGCATAAAATAGGAAAATTTGTAAGAAAATAAAAAACAAAAGCAAAACAAGAACAGTATTAGGCAAGGATTTGGATATGTGTATTATCAAAGACAGGTGTTAATAGGAGGGAAGTTGTAGACCTTTTGTGTGGTTTTGTAAACATAACATGATTAATTTGTAAATATTAATACAACTGAATATATAAAGTATGGATAATTAGGTATTTCTGCCTCTGACTTAACATGCTTTTTTGCTAAATACTCTCAAAAGATTATATCATAAACAAACAACTGGAGAAATGATGTCAAAACATGTACTAAATTCAGGTATGATGCTTATTCTCAGTGGCAACTTAACTACATCTGTAGTTAACTAAAACCAGAATGACTGTGTACACTACCATTTGAGGGTATTTTCTTAATAAAATAAAGTGGGAAGACCTACCTTTAATTCAGATATATTCAAGGTGGGAGGAGCAATCATTGTTGGTTTGAAGGTTCATTTTTAATCTTGGCCACACCTTCTATGGCAGCCTACATAAAGGACATAGAGGAAGGAAGTTTTTGTTCTTTTCCTGTTTGTGTTCCCTTTGCTAGCAAGTTCCCACCTTCATTGTTCCTGGAGGCTGTCTCTTCAGGATTCTGGTTTGTCCTGAAGACCAGCTGAGACATCCAGCCTTGTGGGCTAAACATCTTCTGAATTCTTAGACTTTCTGTTGGTAGACAGGCATTGTTGGAATAGCAGGACCACATAATAGGAGAATGAGCTGTTTGAAGGGCATATTTCACAGATTCAGAACATTAGTTCACAGACTAAAATTTCTAGGATAAAAATCAAGGTCAAAATGTGTTCCTCTATCGTGAAAAAATTTTCATTGTTTTTCGTTCCATAATTATAATTTATGTAGTAATCCAACCAAGCCTCTCAGCATGTGTATATGTCAAGCGTATCTAATATGTGATTATGGTGCATGAAAATGTCTCATAAACAGCAATGAATCCTGAAAATAAAAATAAAACATAAAACGTTCAGTGATAACAGTCCCCTCTGTGTCTAGCAAAATCGTTAGACTTTAGACTAACCTCAGTCTTGAGGAAAGGGATCTTATGCCTGTAAATTCACTCAAAGGTTGTATGGTTACTGATTATTTCCTATATGGTAGACTTCTTAGGAAAAGTTGGAGAGATTAATGCTAATATTTACCAGGCAGTGGAAACACAGGATAAGCTATGTGCCTGGCAGGACTGGAGACACCCTCTAGAGGCACTTTGTACTCTGAGTTTAGATATCTGGCAATTGAAAGATTGAGCCCCATGAAATTGAAATTTCCTAGAGAGTCTCTTACTGGGAGAAGAATTGGTTGAAATCCTAGTGGTTTCCAAAGAGAAATTTCTCATCTAGAGAAAGAATTTATTTCTGGGAGAAAAAAGTTCCAACTTGTCAGATGACTTAGGAGGAGTCTCAGAGCTCAGACCATGGTCATTCCATGCAAGTTCATCATGCACATTTTCTGCTTTCTGTTTAAACGCTAACATCCTGTGAGGTCAGCATAGCCTGATGTAGTGAAGGGCATCAACAGATCATTGTCTCTCTTCTCAATACGAGCACATTGAGTGAAGTTCACATTTCTACTTCTCACTCTTATGCTGGCTGTTTCAGTTGGCTTACTAAGGATGAGTGAACTTGGGTTGTTGGGACACAGACTCTAATCCACATGTGTGTAGTAATCACAGGTTTTAAGGATTCTCTCCAGTTCTCGTAGCTCCAAACAGCGTCAGCAGCAGGCTGGAAAGTAAGGAGCAGGTGTCTGCTACTCTGTCTGGTGGTGATCTCCAGAAGAAAAATGTTTCTCTATTATATATACATATGTATACAATTTCCTTACTTTAGAACTATTCTAGTATAACTTCTATCCCTACTAATCAAAACTTTGTCCACAATGAAAGCCATTAGATGAATATCCATCTTCTCTCACTTTTCAACATTTCTTTTTAAAACAATAAGTGAGATTCTGTCTCAAACATTATGCATATTAAATTGAAGCAAAGTCCAGCTTTTCCAATAAAATAATTTTGGAAATGCTGATGTGAAAAGATCTGTGAAGAAACATGTCTATTATAATGAATTTGTAATATTCAGAGAAAGTAATCTTAAATATTCTTAATTCTTTGAAGGAAGAGATAGTTTTCTCCAATATTTCTATATTTTAGCTAAGTAACACTTTGAAACCCGACATTAGCATTAAAAATCTATTTCTCTTGAATGCATGAATTTTTATGAAATGCACTTCTAGTCAGGTCACATATGATAAAGTTTAAAATCTTTTAGACTGCTACTACTTTTTACTAGCATTAAATATTGACAGGACTACTTAATCTCCCTGTACTTCCCTTTTCATACCAGCAAAATAAGACTAGGTATCACTAAACCCCACAGTGGATCTTAGTAGGATAACTCTTGAATCCCCAGAAAAATAATGTTGTTGCCTCATATGTATAGGTATATATTACTACAAAGCAGATAAAAATTAGTTAGCAGCCAGGCAGTGGTGGCGCACGCTTTTAATCCCAGCACTTGGGAGGCAGAGGCAGGCAGATTTCTGAGTTCAAGGCCAACCTGGTCTCCAGAGTGAGTTCCAGGACAGCCAGGGCTACACAGATAAACCCTGCCTCGAAAAAGAAAACAAAAAAGTTGGCAATTTAGGTACATAGCAAATACTTGGTTCTTCCCTTTATGTACTGCAGTCACAACCTTAAAAGTATAGTAAAGGTTGGGAACTAAGAATAAGCATTCCATTTTCTGCCTTCCTTGGTTGCAGTGTCTGTCTTACAGAAATTCTCTCATAAATTCTCAGGGATTGACTTGCAAACATGAATTTATCAAATGACTTTATGTGGTTTTCATGCCCAGATAGTTAGCCCAACATTATTCTATATCTTTCTATGAAGATAGCTTTTAGATGATGTTAAAAATTAAAATTGTTTTGAATGAAGAACATTAATCTCTATATGGTCAGTGTGGCCCATTTAATCACTGAAGGCCTCAAGCAGATGACTAACTGCTCCTGTGCAAAAGGACACACCACCAGTCTATTTTCTTTGCAGGCCTTCTCTGGGTCTTCAGGCATTAGATAGCCCTTTGAAACTTTGTATTTCCTCCTCTGTGATCAAGTTTACAAGCTTCTTTTTTTCCTGCTGCCCTCCTCCCTCCCTCTCCCTTCCCTTCCTACCTCTCTTCATCTCTCTCTCCCTATCTACCTGCTTCCCTCTCTTCCACCTCTTTCTCTTTCTTTCTCTCTCTAGTCCTCCATTGGGTTCTATTTGCCTGGAAATTCCTTTCTTTTATGATGACTGAGCAGGTCTATCTATATTGAGTGGCAAAAATTCCCAAACTATTTTCATTCTTCCATATGTAGCTATTCAATTTTCTCAGCACCATTCATTGAAAGAGTATGTTCAAAATTTCTGCAACATGGACTGTTGCTTTCGTTGTCAAAGTCAGATAGCTATAAGAGTGTCGTTCACATGTGGGTCCTTAATTCTGTTCCATTATTTGGTATATCTGTTTTTATACCAAAACAAAAGCTCCAAGTCTTGAGATATGAGATGGTTATATCTTCAGAATTTTTTTCAGTATTGTTTTAGGTATTCTGCATCTATTTTGTTTCCATATGAAGTTTAAAACTATTTTTCTTTTCTCTGAAAAATTCTTTTTGGCTTTTATGAACATAGTGGTGAATCTATATTTTGGTTTTGTAGGCTGGTCAATTTAGCAGTATTAATTCTACTAACCAGTAAGCAAAGTGGGAAGAGGGTATCTTTCTATGTTATTTGTATCTTCTTCTATTTTATGTGTGTGTATGTATGTGTGTGTATATGAGAGAGATATTTTCATTGTATACATCTTTTTACTTCATAACAATATTTATTCCAAAATATTTTATTTTGTTTTTGAGACACTAAGTATGATAGCCATTTTACAAATCTCTTCATCTGTGCATTTATAGTTTTTATGTAGGAAAAATACTGATTTGTGTGTGTGTGTGTGTGTGTGTGTGTGTGTTAACTTTTTATCCTGATACTTTGTTGAATTTGTTCATTAGCAATCAGACTTCACTGGTGGATTTTTTAGAATATTTTAAGTATAGAATCATGATATCTGACAATAAGGATTTGCAGACTTTCTCTTTCACTATTTTGTAGCTCCTTTGTATCCTTGTTTTAGATAAGACTTTTCTATAATGAACAGGAGAAGCAGAGTATGGACATCTTTGTGTTTTTCCTGATTTTAATGGAAATGACTGGAGTTTTTTTCTGTTTAGAAGAATGTTGTTTGTTTGCTTCCTATATAGCTCTGCTAAGACAATTACAATGAAGGGATGCCAGATTTTTTCATAGTCCTTTTCATAACATGAAGAGGGGAAGGGAGGAATTTACACCATCAACAGTCTAAAAACCAATCAATGAGTTATTGGCAATTCATAGTTGCTGAAGAGAGGGGTATCAGTTTTCTTTAAAATTATACTCCCTGGCAAACTGACTCCACCAGAGTGGAAAGCTAACCATAAAAGAGCATATATCAGATCATTGGATAATTGGATTTAATGGATGAAAAATAAATAAAAGGGAAAACGTGTAAAGTTGTTTGTGTAATTGTGGAGGCTGATGTTGGATCTGGAAGTGTTGGAGAGGAAAAAAAATCTCCTGACAGATAGAATATCCTCCCTTTGGAGGCAGGAGGTATCTAACATACAGGTAGTTCTGGTTCAGTCACTTTGGCTAAGAGACTACCACTAGGAAGGCAGGCTCATCTTAAGCTTTGGTAAAGAGATAAGCATAATAATTAGCTCTTTTAGATCAGATTCTGTATACTTCCTTTCCCAAATCTTTACGTCTAGTACAGTAACTAACAGGCTGTATCTAAGGGCCATAATTATGCTTTTCCCCTGGATGTTTCAAAGGTGTAACTTTTCCTTTTCTATTTCTCTTTTGTAAACACACTTCTCTGCAAAATTTGGAATTTTCCTGTAAAACTTTGCCCATTTTTATTCTTTCTGCAAAGTCTCCCTCTCCCCTTGGTTGTTGCCTGTCAGTCATGTGTCTGAACCCCGTGGCAGCTTAAGTGGCACAGCCTTTTCCTTCCCTCCTCCAGTCTCTCTGGACAGCATTTGAGGTTGTACAGTTTGCTTGCTCTGAGATTTCTCTCTTGAGCTCTAACAAAATTGTCTTGGTGCTTTATTTGAGTCCATTCCTAAATTATTTTATTAACGAGTCTAAGAACCTCTAAGGGATCCTGACTTTCCCTATATCAAAAACCGTTAGGGGAAGGGATAAATTCGATCAAAACACATTGTACAAATTTTCCAAGGAGGCAATACTATTTTAAAATATAAAAAAGAATTGAATTGAGCAACAACAACATGCTCAAATTAGATCAAGATTTTAAAGCATTCAGCATGTTTATAGTTACAGGGCTTTGTCTCATGATGCTCTACAATATGTAAATCTGTAGGTGATGGGAAAGATGTATTAAGCTAGATTCTATAATGGTCTTGCCTTTGACATTAGCATTTTTATTAAATGTAAACTCATTTCTCTAAAACAGATGTTCAAAAGGTCAAAATATGTTTTGGATCAAGAGGATAGCCAACACTGTAGGAAATAATAATGATGAATCTCTTCCCTCAATTACAATACAGTTTGTGTTCACATAAGAAAATCAAATCTTTTTATTTCACTACCTTTTTATTTCAGTACCTTTTAAGAGTTTTATGGAAATGTTTATGTTGCTCGTATCCAGTAAAACATTTTTGTTTACACAAAGTTCCACTAATGTATTCTGTGAACTTGATTATTCTTTTCATTTTGGAGGTGCCTTTCCCTCCTTTATTGTCTATGTGCCGATTCTTTTCATACTAGCCAATCAGATAGGAAGTGAAGTGTCACCACAGCTAATGGGGGCTGGCAATTACTACGTGAGTTACAGTAAAACACCAAGTATACATTCTGCCTTATGTATACTCCTGGTCAGTGGCTCAGTCTCTGAAAGCTCCCTGGGGTCTGGGTTATTTGAGTCTGCTGGTATTCCTATGGGGTTGCTCTCAGTGTCTTCAATCCTTCCCCTAATTCAACCTTAGGTGTTCCTGACTTCAGGCCCATAATTGGATGTTAAGTATCAGCCTCTATCTCAGTGAGCTGCTGTAGGGCTTCTCAGAGGACAGCCATCTCAATTCTCCATCGGTAAGCACATCATAGCATCAGTAATAGTGTCCACCATTAGATGGATCCCAAGTTGAGCCAGTCATTGGACCACCTTTTCTTCAGTCTCTTCTCCATAAAATGTCAAATATATCTAATAATATTGAAGTCTTTATTATATATATCTGACTCTATGTATAACATATAGTAACATTATACCTATTAAATGAGACAAATCTGTAGACCACAGGCCTTACTAACCCCATATACTATTATATTTCCATTGCTGAAAATGCCAGACTCATAGTGAAGCAAAAATTACATGTGGACTGAAATCATGAGTGCACACATGAAGGATACTTCATGTTCATTCTGGTGTCCATGAGTGTGGTCATCATTAGATAAAGACATTGCAGAAATGGTATTCATAATAGATAAGATTTGTATTACCCAGAACTATTTTGATTATGCAAACCAAGGACCAAAACTTATACTGAACTTTTAAATGTATATGAAATCTAAGTTGTTTAACATGTACTAATGTCCCTTAGATTATGTTATAAGTATGGACTAATAGGGGGTGAAAGAAAACTTCATAGTATACCAGATACAAATTTGTCCTAAACAAATCCCAAGGGCTAGTATTTATCCTTGAAAGTAAATTATATATTTTTTCTTAAATATTTCTTAGTTTTTCAAATCAATTTTCTTACTTTGTTTTAAAAAGCTTTCTTCAAATTATGTCTGATCATGTCTGAGTTATAGTATAATTATTAATTTCTTTTCCTAGTTTATGAATATATATTTTAATTTTATCAAAAGCTAAAGTTTCTTTTCTCTTTATTTTTCCTTTTTTTTCCTAAGTATCTCTATTAAGGATTTTGTTTGAAAGAAACTGAAAAAGTGTCTTTTAAAATAAAGTTACTCAAACATAAAATACAAAATAATTTAGATAGTGAAAAATTAATGACATAGGTACAATGACATTTTAAAGTATATTATAAAGATTATATTCATTATTTTTCAGAAAATAATTTTGTGACAAATGTAAGTTAAACTACATTAAAGAACTAAAATGTAAAAATGAATTACAAAGAGACCACTGTATCTACATTTTGGAGCATCATCCTCATTTTTTTTTTTTTTGGTTTCCATACAAACCCATATGTACATTTTGGAGCTTACAGTATGAACATATCTATCTCCAGCATTGTAATTTGACATTATGTCATGAAGTATAATTCCAACTTTAAAATCTGAGCAAAAAATGATATATATATTATCACTAGTGGTGCTTATCATGTTAATATATGGATATGTCATTTGTTTTGCAGCCCATCTTCTGTTGATAGATATTTCTGTAGTTGTAAATTGTCTATTATAATTAATGATATATATGAGTCCTACGTGTAATTTAGACAATAAATTTTCCCAGGATAACTATTGGTAAGTGGAATTGCTAATTCAGTAGATATAAATACATTTGGCTTTTTGGTTCATGTAGTAAAATTTCTCAGTTGCAATCATGGTAAAACATAAGTTCTCTGCATCTTACAGTGGAAGATCAAACCATTTTGAACTATGTTGTTTGTTAGTTTGCCTGTCGTGGTTGCCAGTAAGAATGAGGTCTTAATGTGTCTGCCCTTCTAACATGCACATACTGAAATTCTAGCTTCTGAAGTAATGATGATGGGATGTGGCCTTTGCCACAAAGTCATGAGAGCTCTGCTCTGTAAATAAAATCACTGTCTACATTGAACAGCTTGCTGAATCATTTTGCCATCTGAGGTCATAGCAAGAAGACAGCTCATGTGACAGAAGCTACCTTCTCGGAAGCCCAGTCATGTTGGTGTGTGTGGTGTTTTGAATGAGAATGTCCCTCATATACACATATAATTGAATGAGAATGTCCCTCATATACACATATAATTGAATGCTTCCTTCCCAGCTGGTGACTTTTTGAAGGAATTGAGTTGTGAAGATTTTTATAGAAGGTGTGTCATTAGAAGTAAGCTTTGAAGCTCCAAAAGTTCAAACAGGGCTCTGTTTCTCTTTCTTCTCTATCTACCTTCTGTTTGTCTGTCTGTCTGTAACTATCTATCTATCTATCTATCTATCTATCTATCTATCTATCTATCTATCTATCTATCTTTTCCTTCTTTCTTTCTTTCTTCCTTCCTTCCTTTCTTTCTTTCTTTCTTTCTTTCTTTCTTTCTTTCTTTCTTTCTTTCTTTCTTTCTTACTTTCTTTTTATCTGTCTATCTATCTACCTACCTAACTATCATCTATCTATACATCTATCATTGTATGTATCTCTCTCCTTTTTTCCTCTCTTTTCTGCCCTCTCTCTGCCTGCTGAATGTGGATCAGGATTTAAAGGTCTCAACTCTTTCTCTAGCACCTTGCAAATCTGCATACTACCAGGCTCACTATAAAATAGTAGTGGATTAAGCCTCTGGAACTGTAAGCTAGCCCAGAATTAAATGCTTTCTTTTATAAGAATTGCCTTGGTCATGATGTTTCTTCATAACAATAGAACAATAATAAGTGAATGTTATTATCTTAACTCTGAAAGCCTTCAGAGCTGTCTGAGAATAATTTCTGTGGTTTATAGGTGATCTTATTTAGTCTATTTTGCCATTGTTGTCTGAATGGGAAAAAATTAGAACTTGTCAGAAATAAGTTAGGTGACATAGATGGCATAGTGTTCCCTCTGGGTTATATGATTAGGGACTTCTCTTATTACCTGACATTTCCATATGCTGATTGACATAAATGAAAATAGATGAATATAGAATCTTCTCATTTATCCTGTGGCCATATATAGCTACTTTTCTCTGGAATAGTGTTTTTTGATTTTGGGGTGGTTGTCTTTGATTATTTTATCTATTTATATTCCAGCAATTGTTTTTAAGGGATCCCACTAAAATGTTCTGCAGTTATTTCAAGTGCAAGCCTCAGACCTGTCCTGATAATTTTCCTTTGATTATACACAATTATACACAATCCAGATTCATCCTTTAGAGAATGAACCATTAGGAGTTAAGTGCAAGCAATGACCTTTGTGAATTGGCTCACAAGTTGTGCCATGCATTTAGCCTCTCCACCTTGAACATTCATCAGAATCCTCTGAAGAGTTTGTTTAAAACAAAGTACTGAAACCCCCACCAATTTCTGTGCTCATTTCCAGAATTCTTTATTCATTAAATATTGGCTGGGCTAGAAACAGTGTGGTTTTTAACATACTCCCGGGTAATGTTGATACCACCTGTTAGTCATCTCCTTTGAGGACCATTGTGCTAAATCTGATTGTTCCTATATTATGTAGGCATTGACATTCTCCAGCGTGTTCCAGAACAGCTGCTATTCATCTAATAAAGAAAATAAGGACCTCTTTGTGGTTCAGTTGAAAGCATCAACCCCATCTCCATTTTTTTGTTTTGTTTTGTTTTGAAAATTTCAACAAGACTCTACAAGTGCAGACAGATGACTACAATGAAAACCCTTTCACACAAAAGACATTTTTCATATAATTCAAACATTGCCTATACTCCTTAAATTCTACCTTATTATTAATCTTACCTAAGAGAATTCCAAATAAAGTTAATAATTGATTTAAAGCAAATCTGATTCTTAAGGACTTAATATTTTCAAAAGAAATATTTTTTACTCATATTTACTAACAAGTGAAGAATGACAAATAAAGAAAAGAAAACTGATTTGGCTGTGCACTCCTAATATTTCACAATTGCTTTGAATAAACATTCCCAATGTATCATGATCTGTTCACAGTCCTAATGGCTCAAAGTTAAATTGCTCATATACCCGTATTTATTTTCCTTGTAAAAAATTAATTTTGATTCAACACTAATTTCAAATTTATAAAAAGTGGTATGCTTGAGGGTTTGTGTGTGTGTGAGAGAGAGAGACAGAGACAGAGACAGAGACAGAGAGATAAATAAATGAGAGAGAGAAAGAAAGACAGATAGACCACAAGACGGACAGAAACTTAGAAACACAAACAGAGATAGAGAGAGGCTTGGGAGAGAATGAATTAGTTTCTTTCCATGAGTTATTAAATCCTAAGTGGTCAGTCCTAAACACATATGGGTAACACTAAAATGAATTGTGTAGACTCTTTTTTTCTGTGTGTGTGTGTGTGTGTGTGTGTGTGTGTGTGTGTATGTGTGAGTGTGAGTGTGTTTGTATGTAAATAACAATAATAAATCAGAGAATAACCATGAAATCAGGAGTGTTTGGAGGGAAACTGGAGGAGTAGGGAGAAGTCAGAGAGCATGAAAATGATGTAAACACAATATTAATATGCAACATTAAAAATTCATTAAAGATAAATCTCATAAAATTTATATTCATTTTTTAAATTTTCAACATACATGTTTAAAACCATTAAAGAACACAAGTTTAATATTTTAAATGTGAATACTCGCTGTAGCACTTTACTGTTGAAAGTATATGGAGTGCAAGTGAACATATATAAATATCTAGTCATTAAGAAGTTAGATGTCACTGAGTCTTTTTGTGTGAGAATCTATATAAAATAACTCAGAAAGCCCTAAGTTCTAATTAAGATAAAATACATAACGAGACTAAAGATGCAAAGCAATTATGCCATTTGCAAATCAAAACTATCATTTTAAATTCAGTAGGATTTTTCTTTTTTGCATTTATTTAACTCAAAAGTGAAAAAAGAAGTCAGAAGGAACTGTTATTTTTATTTGTGAATAAGAATTTTCAGATAGTCTCAAATATGTAAATTCTGTTAGCAGTTTTCACAACATTTCTTACTACCTAAATTTGTTCTTTGAGGGTTTCAAACATGTATATAAGGCATTGTAATTTTTTTGGAGCAACTAAGATATTCTAGTATAGAGTGTAATAAAAGAGTGTAATTATTATTGCATGTCTCAACATTTTCTCAAGTGAGTAGTAACTCTGTCCATACAAAAAATTCAATGAAAAATATAACAGCTTTATTTTTAGGACAACAACTTTGTAAACAACTGAAGTATTTATGGCGTGGTGAAATGACAAGCAAATTGTAGCACATTCTCCTTGTAGAGTGTTGCCAGGACACAAAAACATTCAAGCACTCATCCTTCTGCCATTATCACAAATAAGAAAACAATAAGGTAACATGTTAATTCTACTGTCATTGCAGTTGCATCTTACAGAGATGTATCTAAGAGAGACATAACTTGAAATATAATACTACATCATTTGTACAGAAATTCAATAAAGACATAGATAACCCTAGCTTTTGAGGTGGAATTGAAAATGGAGAGATGGACTCTATCTAAGATGCAAGATGTCATGTTCTCAGTGTAGTTTAACACACATGCAGACAAACAAGAAGGAGAAGAGTCAGAGAAATTTCACTCTTAACAGAATCATGGAAGTGGGAAAAGGAATTGCCCATGCAAGGAGTGTAATCTCTTTTTGCCTTTATGGTGAGTTAAGGCAATTGCAGAATGTATGGATAAAAACATTAAGGAGTGTTGCGAAGCAGAAACTCTGCAAAATCAATGAAAATCAAGATTTAATTATAAGTCTATGTGTTATTTAGAAAGAACAGTTAAAAGATTATCCAGTTAAGGATGTAGAAGAAAAAATATCCAACTGTGGAAAGAATGTATGAAGGATTTTTTAAATAAAAAGGATAAGTTAATAGCTTGTTGTTGTTGTAGAGTAATTCAGGAGAAAATAGTTCAGAACAATGTTGCTGACCTGTATTTAATCCCTAGAATGCACAGGTAGATTCATGGGGTTTATTGGACTACCACAGCCTAAACTTTGTGCTTTAATTCTGTAAAACTATTTTCTCAAAAAACCAAGTTGCACAACCTCTGAGAGACAGAACTCAGTAGTCCTTAAGATCATGGTATTCTGTAACCTGTGCCTGAACTGTACAAGTATTTCTCTCCATATTCATCCTCTGTGAATTTAGCACAATGTCATCCCCTGTGAATTTAGAACAATGATATCATATTAAATAGAGCATTCACATCCCCTGATTTGTTGTGTTCTTATTGCAATGTTATCTCTGATATCTCACCAAAGCACTGTTTCCTTGAACTATTTTATTATTAACTTTCTAACATCTAGTTGTCAAAAAATAAAATATTTATAAAGATGTTCAGATAAATCTTTGTTTGAGTGGAGATTTGATAAAGAATAATATTCAAAAAGGCTCTGGCAGATGTAGAAATGGTAGTTGTCACTGATGGAAACCTGAACATTGATTTTTTTTTTATCTGATTCATCTAAAGGCTCAACAGAAAATGTCACATAATTTGATATCTATGAAATTATTTTATTTTTCTATTAATACTAAACATAAAATAAGTTCCAACAAGATTTTACTTAAAAGTACTGAAAGCTAAAATGGACTAAAATAATTAGAAAAAGGGTGTACCTGATGAAGTCATGCTTCAAAGCAGGGGAAAAAAGAAACTTTTTCCAAATGACTCTTAACTAAATGTCTTGGAATCCAAGCTCACCACCAAATTTTAGTAAATATGATGCTTCTTTTACAAGTTGATTTTTAACTTGCAAGTTAAAAGTCAGTAATCTTTGTGCAAATAATTCTTTGATCAAAGAAATCCCACAGAAAATAAAAATGTAGGACTTAATTTCATCTTAAATGTATTCTTCCATTAATTTGACTTATTGTTACAAAATGATTTGTGATGAAATAAGAGGATTATATAAAAGGTATAGATTCATGTAATAAAATGGAGGTTCTCTCTAAGAACAGCTTTTACTTTGTTCTCTGCATGTCCTAATGTTGTACTGTCCAACATCTGTCTGTACTGCTGCTGGACTGTCTGACCTCCATGTCTGTAGTCATATTCCTCTAATCTACAAGATTTTCTAAAGCTTCTTGCACCATGCTCCCTTTGATGCCCTACATCACAGATAACTCACTTTCTAAACGTTCCAGAGGGACAGTGGGATCTGAGTCTTCATTTTCCTCTCCACAGGACTTATCTGTTCCTTGCTGCTGGACTTATCTGTGTTTATGACCAAATTCTCACTTGTTTTTCACCCATCAATTTGCACTGGGAAAGACTGGCAAAGGAAGACTGGATGTTACTAGTTTCCTTCAATATTTAAATAAATGTCAAGAGTGGGTGCTCTTTGAAATACACTTGAGTTATGCCACTTTACGACATCAAGACAGAACCTTGAAATCTAAGGTATTTAACCAGAATCCAGAACAAGTTATTTTAAATAATAACACATCACTGTGAACGAGATATGATATTTGGAAATTTAGCATCTATAGGTATTATCTAGATATATGAATCATTACCAAATGCTCTAAGAGAGCCCATGGTTTCTGTTAACTAGAAGGGAAATTGTTAAATTACTCATGACTCTACATCTTGGTGCAGCAGTCAAATAGACTGTGCACAAAGCTGAATAGGAACGTCACAAAGACAACAATGATACTCTGAGATCAGCCAAGGACCCTAGTGTCATAAAAAGCAAAGCCACAGTTACTTTGTTGGTTACACCACCAAATGTGATTTCTCATGGAGTAAGAATACTTTTGGTTGAGGCAGGGGAAGTTAAGCAATAGATACCCCATCAAAGGTAAAAATTCTGATGGAACATTGCATGGAACAATTACTAGATGCAACAATAATAAACTATTTCTTTCAAAAGGCCAGCAGAAAAGCATTTTGAGTATTTCTACCATAAATGACAAATATTCAGTGAGAAAGAGATAATTAATCTGAATTAGTATCACAACATACACACAGGGATGAAAACAACAGATGGCATTCAATAAAATGTACAACTTTTAAGGTTTGATATATCCTTAAAAGCTAAAATAATAAATAAGTATATTATATATAAATAACTAATATATAAATATAAATAATAAATAAACAAATAAATGAATAAGCCAATACTCCTACCATGATAAAACAAAAATAACTTCAAATACAGGTAGAGATTTTTCACCTTTTGAATAATGAAAGGAAATTTCAATGTTGAATAAGACCTGTATAAACTTTTTTCTGAGACAGCTTATTGCTTTCTGACACTGAATACTTTAATCACCTGATATTTACCAAAAATCCTGTCCACTTAATTCATGCATCATGGCAAACTCAGAATATGACAAAGATATGTTAACTCTGTTTACTGCTGTGTTTCATTTCTTTGCAGGTCACCAACTGGTCTTATATCTCTATCCTCTCAGTGACCACAGAGAGTACCATACAGTACCAGATATAGTCAGCATAGAGACTTACCAGAGAGCTAGCATGGTGGCAGAGCTCCTCCTACTTGCAATGAAACATCTGTTTTAGGCATTTACACAGAATGTTGGCACACCTTATCTAGGAAGCAGTGCATCTGGGTCCTTTTCTATTTTATCAAAATGGTGTTGTAATTCTAAAGTTTCAGAATATCAAAAATGTTGGCCTAATGCCTTCCCAGGCAGAAACACTACAGAGCTGGTGTCAAAGCCATGCAATCTCTGCAGGCAATTTGATCAGTGTGACAGTTCCAGATGCTGTTCCAGTATCCAAACCTCCTCCATGACATCAGAAAATCTGTGTGTGTTTGGTACCCCACTGTCTTTCACATCCATTAAATTTTTTTCCTCTTACCAAGGTTTACTTGAATCTTATTTTTGGTGGTAATTTACTATAGTCTAAAAGTACATAAATTAATAATTTTTACTCAGTTCTGTAAGCTATGTATACATTTCTTAATTTTCACATCTAAAAAATATGGAGTAGTTTACATTTTTAGGAAAGAGATTTATAGTCAGAGCAATCAATACCAAGGACTAGTCTGCTCTGTTTATTAGAATATTTGCTGAGCAAGATTATTGATTAAATGATCTTTTGTTTTTCTTAAATTTTACTGTTCAGATATATCTATTGCTATTTGATTTTATTGTTGATGTCTTATCACAATATTGTCATATTAGTCCCTGATATTTATGTAGCATGATGAAAGTTGCTGAAAATTTCTATACCATTGTTTGGGGAAGGTGTTTCTCATATTAAAGAAACACCTTACCTTCTATGTTTATTTCACCTATAGCTGTCTTTCTTAAAAACAGGATAAATGAAAAATCTAAGAGGTGATGAAAGTATAAGCAACTAAGTTTGCAAAAGTGTCCAAAACTACAACAGATCAATTATCAAGAAGAACTACAACTCAGCCATACACAGAATCCACTCAGTTGTAGCAATGCTGATGCAATTGGAGGGAGAACCTTAAAGTGAATGAAGGAAGTCAAACTGAAAAAGAAAATACTATCTTTTAAGGAAGTCACCAATCAATGTTATATAAGTATGGATTGGAAGTGTGGTCACCAGACATTGGGAAGGGCAAGGAAAATGGAAGGCGGGAAATAAAAAGACAGAAACTGGAAAGAGTCCTTAGGAAAAACAGGTGTCTAAGCATGGCAGAGTAGACACACATGACTGGTGCCTTATTGTCCATGTATGGAGATGTTACCACAAACACATGTTACATTTTACAATGAATATTTTTAGGAAGTAATAAAAAGTATGCTGCTGGAAAAGTAGAAAAGAAAATATTAATAATGTGAGTTAGATGGAATGGGGTTCAAAAACAAGGAAAAGAACAAGAATATAGGTTTTTGCAAGAGTTTATTGTTATCATAGTGTGAAAATGCATTCCTATCTAATATCATAAAATTCAAATGCAGATCAGTAAAGAGAGTCAGACTTAACCTGTGAGATACTGAGACCTGATCTGTGTTTGTGACATTGAAACTTCCACTTTGTACACTCAATGATACCATGAAGCATGTGTAAACTTTCTGTAGAGTCTGTCTCAAGTACACCTGTAGTAATCCTGGATATATAAACCTTTCCTCCATATTGCCATCATATCAAACAAATGGCTTCTAAGTCACATGCAGTGAATTTTTAGTGATGGCTAACATGGTAGACTTCTCACTGTAGCAAATAATTATAGTTTAATCAAATAACATTGTAGCTTAAAAAAGAAAATAGCATATTAGCAAATTTATTAGGAAAAATGTTAATAACTAGAGATTATACATTTATAGTATAAAATGCTAATGGAACTTGGAAAGTTTACTGTGGAAAAAATAACTCACATATATTTGAGCATGTCCTGACATATAACATAAACTCAAGGGATGTCTTTATCCACTCATGGGTATTTAATTGAGGTTAATATGAAGGAGGTACAGAACACTGTTAACAGTTTCCTGGAGCTACAAAACACAGATAATTTTGATTTTTTTTTTTTTTTGGAAAAATATGTGGAGCCCGGTCTCATTTTGTTAGTTTATTGCATGCAAATATGCACACATGCATACTCACACACATATATGTATGAGCACTATTTATTCTATTACATCCATAGATGCATATATGCACAAACACACGCACGCACACACACACACACACACACACACACACACACGTTTTTACTAGCAGTATTTGCTCATCTAGGTGTTAAATACCACATAAATGTGGTAAACACGATAGATTGTTTCATTTATTTACTGTCAATCTATGAGGAAGCTCGTATTATTACTGATAACATATGCAACATCTGGGTGCATACCTACTTTCTCTGTTGCTTTGCCATTTGGGACTTTTGACAATTTCTACATTTATCTCCATTTTAATAGATATGTGAATGTTTTGAAAACTCCTTGTGATGTCCTTTGTTTTCCTGGAGTGCAATCCTATATGAGTGTTCTCATTAATAAGTATGAGTATTCCCCATGCTGGGTACTGATAAGAAAATCCTTGAATCACAGATTTCACAATTTCAATTTGTTTGAAAATACTGCTTTTACCAAAGTGAGTAGGTCAACTTCCGTTTCAGAGAAAGTGGAAGTCCTGTGACTTATTTGCCAGCATTTCAGAAATAGATTTCATACTGCCAACTTTTGATAGGTTTTGTTAATGCGAAGAATATTTAAGTTTTATATAATTTGCTTATGTTATTGAATAGTCCTATATTGTTTTTAAAAGTTGATTTTTTTCCTAATATGTAAAGTTTTCTTTCTTTTCTGTTTTCATTTTTTTACTTTATGGTTTGTACTTACACAAAAGAATGGCAAAATATATGCAGACAACAACATAAACTATTATAAAAATAATAAAATAATAAATTTTCTTATACATCCTTTCTGGAAAATTAATTATTTTCAAATACAGTAATGTGTCAGTTTCTTCCACATTGTCTGCACTGTGTCTTTTGTGGATCCAGAGAATTTTCATTGTTTTGTTTTCAAACAAGATGAAGCATATTTTTGTGCATCTTGATATTTACCATCTCTTCCACCATTAACTTTCATTGTTACAGCTAACATATAAAATCTAGTTTTAATATTTATAACATATGACATCTAAGTTTAGTATTTATAATTTCCCATTTACATTTCTATGTTAGCATTATGAGGTTTATTTTGTATATGGATACTTCAGAAAATATTTGATAATTTGCATAAAGTGAACATTTTTTTTGTTGTTCCATGATCCACTGACTAAGATTCTCCCCAACTTAAAGTAAGCACTATTTATGATGCAGCCTTACATCGAAATGTGATTTTAAGGAATACTTCAATTTCTGTGCTGTCAAAAAATAGTTAAAACAACCTATTAGACAAAAATATTTTTATTAGATGCTTTCTTTATGTACATATCATACAATATCTCCTTTCCAAGGTTACCCTCCAAAAGAAAACGAAAAAAGAAAACAAAAAACAAAAACAAAAACAAACCCTGTTCCTTCCCACCTCCCCCTACTCACCACACCACTCTCTCCTGCTTACTGGCCCCTGGCATTCCCCTACACTGGGGCATAGAACCTTCACAGGGCCAAGGGCCTCTCCTCCCATTGATGACCTACTTGGCCATCTTCTGCTATACATATGCTGCTGGAGCCATTAGTCCCACCATGTGTACTCTTTGGTAGACAAAAATATTTTGAATATCTGCCAATTAAGTCTCACAAAAGCAAACTTTGAGGTTTTACACTGGAGTTCATTATCTTTTTATAATGACTACAGTTTCCAACCCAAAGTTTTGTCCCCAAATTAAAAAATAAAAAATGCTTCAATTTGTGTGTGCATTTTTTAATGTTTCCTTTTTATTTTTAATGTATTTGTTTATTCACCATATAGCTCAAATCAGCTCTTCCTCTCCTCCTAGTACTCCCTCACACAAACCCTCCCCCAATTCCTCCTTCACCTTATCTTTTGAGAAGGAGAAGCCCCCTTCCACCAGGTATCGCCTCCTACTAACATACATACACACACATACACACACACACACACACACACACACACACACACACACACACACACGGCCTGAAGAATTTACTTATTCACTGTTCTTAGAGGACTAGCTTGCTGCTCCCATGACTGATGTGTTGGCACACAGCTGTCCTTCTGGTCTTCTGTTCTCTGTGGACATTGCATTCAGATGGTGTATTTACATACCTGCAGGCAAAATACTGATACACATAAAATGATAATAAATACTTAAAATCTCAATTATAAAGTTTTGCCAGATTTACATCTTCACACAGTCAAATATTTTATAAGATGTTTTATACTATCCTGATTGCTCTTCCATTTTAATAAAATTAATTTTTAAACCAAGCTAGTTAATGCTATTGGCCCAATTCAGTATTTGTATATACCTGGTATCCTAATTGGCTTTGTCATCTTTCCACAGCCTTGGAAAACTGAATAATGTCTTTACTATGCTGTTTTCTAGGCACGTGCATGAAGAATTGTCTTGAGTATTATTTGGAGTAGGAGGTTTCAGGCATTGCTGGCAGCAGTATTCCACTAGCAAATAGTTCTGGGCAGAATAAGAAACTAAGTAAGCCAGCATGAAGACCCTCTTCCCTCCACAATTTCTACTTCCACATCCTTCTTGAATTCCTGCCCTGATTTTTGACAATGATGTATTGTTATCTACAAGTTTGAGCAAAATAAATCCTCTTCTCCCCTATATTGCTTTTGGTTGTGACCTTTGTCACACCATCAGAAAGAAAACAATAGTACTATTAAGCCAGCAGTTCCCTTTATTTAAGTTATATGTAGTTCTTACTATGTGTTTCAAGGCTGTAGAAAGACGACAAAGTGAAAGTGGCAGTCGAAACACCTAAGCATCTCCACTTGCTGCATTTTTCTGGCCTACACATTCCTACTACTTAATTTCTATAATGTTATTATCAAGATATCCACTAATTCCAGGCCAGTGTACAATAGTTTATAGCTACTGATTCAAAATATAGAGCAAGAAAAAAGAAAAAAGTATAGAACAAAATATAGAACAAGAAAATCTCACTTCATAGACTTGCAACTGCAACTCTGGATTTTATATTTTTGATGCAGTAGTGAATTATGAACAACTGTGAGGTTATTTTTTGTTGTTGTTTGGTTTTTTGTTTTGTTTTTTTGTTTGGTTGTTTTGTTTTAGAGACAGGTTTCTCTGTGTAGCCCTGGCTGTCCTGGAACTCACTCTGTAGACCAGGCTGGCCTTGAACTCAGAAATCTGCCTGCCTCTTCCTCCCAAGTGCTGTGATTAAAGGTGTGTGCCACCACTGCCCGGCTTAGGTTACTTTATTTTATGTACTATCTTCAAATAACTTTTGAAATGTATATATTTGGAAAGTTTTTTATTATTTAGAATGTTTGTATTTGATTTTCAAAATCAAAATTTATGTATCTCAGTGTGTTTTGTCCCAATTGTAGGGTCCATGCAGACCACTAGAGACCACTTCATATGCAAAAGCAAAGAATCTTTATTTAAGCTTGAGCTCAAACCTTTCCAACCTCTCTGAGGCAGTGGGTGGGTGTGTAAGGTCCCAAGCTTGTAAACCCTTGCCTATTTATCACAGTTTCAGCAAGAAAAGGGGCTTTCCAACTTAGTAGTTACATGATTGGTTAACATTGGAAAATTGCAGCTTGGAGCATATTTAGTGGCTAGTAATGATTTCAAACTGTTATGAGCAATCATAGTTAAGTAATCTATTTCAAAACATCTAGTATATTAGGTAGTTTCCTCTGGTTGTTACTAAGTGTAGAGTCTGTTGCAAGAGGTGTCTGTGTTCCTGGAAGAAGCTGGGTTTTTTTTCCAGAATCTAAGTTCAAACTAAGGGCCAGCTCAACATAAGAAGGAGCCTTAATACAAAATGGAGTTTGAAATGTTAGTCTGGGCCATTTGAATGATATAAATGTGGTCTCTAAAGGCATCCTTGCCTCAAAAGGAGAAAGAGATAAAGAGAGAGAAAGAGAGAGAGAGAGAGACAGAGACAGAGACAGAGATACACAGAGAGACACAGAGAGACAGAGAGAGAGAGAGAGAGAGAGAGAGAGAGAGAGAAGAAGAAGAAGAAGAAGAAGAAGAAGAAGAAGAAGAAGAAGAAGAAGAAGAAGAAGAAGAAGGAGAAGAAGAAGGAGAAGAAATTGAGAATTTGTATGTGTGATATTTTTTATGTTATTTCTATATTTTCTTTTTCTTCCTTGGCCACTGGAAGATTATAGTATATTCTAATCTGTTACTATTTCTAAAGAACTAGCTCTTGATTTGCCTGATGCAATTAGTCCTCTTGATGTCTTTCATTTCTCTCTACTTAATGAGCACACTTTGCCCTCCATATTCAAATAAGGATTCTGGTTTCATCTTATTATTTTTATACCGGAGGCTTGTTATATGAAGTGTTCACAGTGTCTCCTATTTTGATAAAATATTTCATCATAAACCTTCTATTTTAAAGTATATTTTCTTCATTTTGTAGTTTTAAATGTATCTCAGGCTTTTAGTATATTTTTTAATAGAATTCCTTGGGATGTAACTAATAATATATCCAAGATACAATTTGAGTCTCTGAATTCTAATAAGTCTGTTTTTATATGTTACTTGAATTTTTGTCCTTACAGCTTTTAATATTCATTCTTTTCTCTGCATTTTAGTGTTTTGATTATTTTGTTGTAAAGGTATTGTCTTTTCTGTTCTAGTCTAGTTGATTATCTGTAAGCTTCTTGTACCTATTTAGGGATATCCTTCCTTTGATTCAAAACCTTTCATTTCTGATTTTATTAAAAATGTTTCTCTGGGCCTTTGATCTTGGATTCTTCTCCTTCTTCTATTACTATTATTCTTGGGTTTGATTTTTTCATACTGTTACAGATCTGGATGTTTTGAGCCAGAAATTTTGTAGAATTAACATTTTCTTTGACTTGTGTAGTTATGTGTTCTGTCACATCTTCAATGCTTGATATTCTGTCCTCCATTTCTTGTATTCTGTTGGTGATGCTTGTTTCTCTTCACCAAGTTTTCTATCTTCAGGATTCCCTCAGTTTATATTTTCTTTATTGCTTCTATTTCTATTTTCAGGTCATGAACAATTTTATTCATTTCCTTTACCTATTTTTTTTTACTTTTTCTTGGTTTTCTTTATGGGATTTATCCATTGCCTCTGGTTGTTTTTTGTTTGTTTGTTTCTTTGTTTGTTTTTCTGAATCTCTTTAAGGTACTTACTTATTCATTTCCTCTTTAAGGACCTCTATCATAATCATAAAGTTGTTTTTAAGGTACATTTCTTGTCAATTACCTGTGATGAAATCTTTAAGGCTTGCTGTAGTAGGATAGTAGGGATCAGATGGTATTGAATTGCCCTTGCTGTTTGTTGATTTTGTTCCTTACACTGGCATTTAGGTATCTGCTGTTGTAGTAATTAAAGGCTTATGTGGAGATTTCTGAGTTGGTCTTTATTAGATGGGTGTTTTTTCCTTGGTTTCTTGGTTTCTGTTTCCTTTTTTATCTTCAAACATGAGTGGTGGTTGGGTAGAGTATCAGTTTGAATTGGAGGTTGGAGTTCTGGCTACAGGCATGCACTGTGGTCCAAGTGGGGGTCCTCCATGCCTGAGTGAGGTTATTCAGATCCAGAAAGTCAAACATAGTATGTACTCACTTAGAAGGGGATATTAGCTGTTAGGTAATGGATAATCAAATTACTTTATGATCCACAGATCAAGAGAGATTAAGTGAAAAATAGGACTCAATGGGGGCACACTGAGATCTTTGGAAGGCAAAATACATTGATATCCCTGGGCTGGGAAACTCGATAGATTTTTCTGGGTGGACTCTGGGTAAATGGGGATGAGAATAGGAGGAATCAGACAGGAACAGGAGAGAATGAGAGAAGGAAATCAGAGAAACTGGAATTGGAAGCATTTGGGGAGTATTTTGTAGAAACCGAGAGCAAAGGAAACGCCCTGGAATCCAGGACAGTGACCCAATCAAACTCTCCTATAATTGGTCATCTCCTATCATCAGGCAAGAATTAGAGCAGTAGGACTCAGACATCAGTCTAGCCACAAAATATTAGAACTTCAATTTGTCCTGCCTGCAAAATGTGCTGAAGTATAGATGACACAGAATTTATGGGAGTGAGTAACCGATAACTGGTCAAACTGGAGGCCCATGCCAAGACAGTAAGCTTATGCCTGACAGTACCTAGACGGCCAGTAACCAGAGGCAGGACAGCCCAGAGACCCATGTTCTAAACAAACATAACTGACAAAAAATGTTTAAATTTTGTAAACATTTCTCATATCCTTGTCAGTGCTTCTTATTCCCTTCTTTGTCCTTTAAGACGTCTCTTCAGTCAATCACTTCTGTTCTGGTAGGAATTCCATGCCACAGTCCTCTAGCAAGTATTCACTGGAGGAAAATCTTCTGAGTCACTGTTTGCTTTCAGCTGGTCTCATCAGGAAAAGCTAAGACTAAGGGAGTGGATCCTACCCAATTGCTTTTGGATGCTTTGGCAGTACTCACTGAGAAGTCATCAATGTCCAGCTGGCCAGGGGTCTGCTGACTCTGGTGTTTATCATTGAATTGTTTAGTTTACTTTGAAGACCATCCTTTTTTGCTTTCCCTTTATTCTTGAGATATTTCTCCCCTTTTATGCTCTGTACTTTCCCTTTGAGGATTCAGTTTATTGGACTTTCTTAGCTATATGCATCTCTCAAAGTTTGGCAATCATACACTTTATCGGACTTGCAGAAATTTGCAGTACTCTCTATTGTTCTATGTTTTGTCAGAAACACAGAAAAACATGTCCACATTTTCTCACAATGCCAGATTTTACTTAATAACTATAAATTCACAAACACTATGGTTTGGAATGCATTGGGAGCAAAGTGGCAGAAGATCCCTGCTTTCCTCAGGAACTTTGGCCAGTTGCATAAAAGTCCCTTTTCCCCAATTTTAATTGCTAATATTTATTCTAAGAACATATATACACATAACACAGTATATTTGTGTATGTGTATGTGATTGCAGACTACAGAATACTTGAAACTATTTAAAGAAGGGATTTTAAAGCATTTCTAAGTCTTGAGAACCTGATGCTATAAATTGATGTTATAGTCTTTGTATTGAGAAGCAAACTCACTGAAGAAAACTGGAGAGAAAGTTAGAGAAACTGTGGATGCTGCATTCGGACAGCTGCCGGTAACAGTTTGAGAATAAAGCTGAGATTTGAGTCCAGCTGTAGAAGTAAAAGGGGAAAGCAGCTGCAGTTTTCAGATGGGTCTCATGATATGCTTGAGGTTTCAATTTCTTGGAAACCAGTGACTTGTTAATACATAACTTTAAAGATTTTTGTTCTTGGTGAAATTTTTAACAGTTGTGTGGCTTTCCTTGCTCTGGAGCCTCATTTAACAAGAGATAGAAAAGCCGGGGAGTGGTGGTGTACACTTTTAATCCTAGCATTTGGGAGGCAGAGGCAGGTGAGTTTCTGAGTTCGAGGCCAGCCTGGCCTACACAGAGAAACCCTAACTCAAACAGAGAGAGAGAGAGAGAGAGAGAGAGAGAGAGAGAAAGAGAGAGAGAGAGAGAGAGAGAGAGAGAGAGAGAGAGAAACTAACTCTGTTCTTCAGGCCATTCGTTTTTTTTATCACTGGAAGATATGTAAGCTGTTTATATTTATTTGTCCCTATTTTAATTGCTGTTTAATATAGACATCTGGTAGAAACTTAACAATCTAAAGAGATAAATGAGGGAATCAAAGGCCTGACTTGTGAAGTATAAGAAGAAAACAGGACTCTGTCATACTGTGGGAGAGTGGCCATTTATGAGATGCTTTGACCAAGAATCTCATTTTATTCTGCCTGTATCCTTACAACTTGAGTGAAGTTGAACTTGAAGATTAGGGAGTAATTTGTTTGGCAGAGGAAATTTCAAGACAGAAAAGAATCTAAACTAAACATCACTGATGAGAAACATGTACAGCACTGGAATTGGAAAATGTTTGGTGATTAACCTCACCCACTAGAAGCTACATTCCGAAAGTTTCTAAGTTGTACTAATGGAGAAGGCCTAAACTGAGGGGGTTCCCTGCTCCTTGAAGCTAACAGACCAAAGAAGTATTTCCTTAGAGTAAACACAAAAATAGAAGTAGATGGCCCAAGTATGAAGATCCCTGTGCATGGAACCCTGGACCATCTACAGTGGAGAGAATGAACTCAATACTACCATATATTCACTACTCTGTGTTCCTTAGCTTTCACTAACTGTTTATTTCTGTAAATTTCTTCACCATCTGAAGTTGTAAATAGCTAATTGCATTACCCCATCATACATTTTCCCTGTGCCCAAAAGATACTGTCAAGACTTCACTTCAGGTTAAAAAAACAACAAAAACAAAAACAAAAACAAAAAACAAACCAAAACCAAACCAACCAAACAAACAAAACAAACAAACAAACAAACAAAAACCAGAAAGGGATACTAAAGGTTACATGAGGATGAAACATAGTCTTACTCCCTCTACAAATTAACTTCATCTTTTTGTATGGTATATTATTCCTGAATAAATATAATGTTGGAAAGTCATCTATATCTTGCATTTCTAAATGGTACTTTCTCAGAATATTGATCAATGTGGCATCATTCAAATTAAGCCTATGTTATTATCTCTGAGATGCCTAAGTATATTTGCACAAATGGCACTTTTATTTTGAAAATGAGTTAAAGATTTTACAAGAACTGAGAATACTTTCTCATCTTACAGAAAAGTTCTAAAAAAAAACCAACAATATTCATTGAAAATAACCTACTGCTCTTTGTATAATTATTCTTAGCGTAACACTTGTCAAAGTTCTTATTTATAAAAATAATTAGTTAACTTTCATATTCTGATTTTAGAAAGCATATATTTTTACTGATATTAAATGTGCTTTGGGGAATGTTTAGCATGCAAATCATCAAGATCTAGGCCTCTGAGGAAAAAAAATGCTTTTTTATTATACAGAATCAATGCTCTTAGCTGAGTTGAATTGTAACACACACACACACACACACACACACACACATACAATGTTGAATGCATCAGTGCTTATTTTTAGTCTGTGTGGTAGATCTGCTTTGAGGCTGTGTTTGGATTATAACCCCAAAAATTTGCATGAAAAAACAACATGTTTTGCACCTGCAGGTTTCCCTAGAGTAATTTAATGTTACAGTTTTTGACAAGATAATTCCATCTTGACTGGAGTTGAGTTTTCAGTAGGCTACTGGGAGAAAATAAACAGAACCTATATTGGAATATATTTAACTGAACTTAGTACACAGCTCAGAAATCCCAAATTGGAAAAGAACAAGATGAGATACAGAATGAAAAACTTGCTTCTGTTTGGCTTCACTTCCCAAGGCCATGTTTGTTCACGTTAAGTTTTATGAGTCCAGCTGTTATGTCACATTTCCTATGGTTACATTTTTTTTGTTCCCTGAAATAAGATCACATCCCCCTACATTTTGTCCCTTGGAATAATAAATAAATACATACATACATACATACATACATACATACATACATACACCAGATACATAGTTGCTAAGTTTCAAAGAGCATTCATATCTCAGCAAGAAAATTCCTACCACTTGCAATTTCAAGATAATTTTATGGATTAACCTGGCTCCCTGGCTCCTTGGCATATGGGTTAGGCCTGGCTAAATTACATGATTTGGAAGTTCCCATGGTTACATAATAAAAGCTCTTTTGGAGAGGTCTTCTCATGTCAACTCTATCCCAACTTGCTTTCTGTTTATAAATAACCATGGGTTTTTATGTGTGCTCAGGCGGTTTAGTCCACTTTATAAAAGGAGACTTGATTGTAAGGAGAACACTGCATAGTGGCACACTCACAATTTAGGATGAGATGAAGGAAGCATTGTGCACTTGTTCCTGAGTGTATGGTGGACTAGGGACACTGTGGAAAAGGGATGGTAACACAATAGTTTCCTTCAAGCAAAACATGGGCCAGGGAGACAGGGACAAAGAGAGTCAGAGATAGAAAGAAGCCAAGGTAGGAGTCAGAAAAAGTTAAAGAAAGACAGAGGCATGACAAAGACAGAGACACTACCATTCATTTCCAGTGCTCCAGCAACAGAATCACCATCCATTGTCCTGTCTCATGTTACTCCGCACAAGTTAGAATTCCTTTTTGTCTTTCTCTAATATGTATTTGCAAAGCTTTCAATGGAATCCTAGTCCTTTCAGAAAAGCTGTAGAAAGTTTGTAGAAAACATGTTCAGCATTGAAATCATATTGTTTCTGCTCAGGAGCAGGCTTCAGCTAATCAAAATGTGGAGGACCATGATCTCTCTTGCTAGGAAAGCCCTTCATTTTCAACCTCCAGAGACTGCTGCTGAAGGCATCTTCGCTCATGATTCTGTACTGTGACTTGGCTTCCAAATTCCCACCCTAGTGGCAATACCTGTAAAGTAAATCGGCAATCTCTACAGTGGTATTTTCTTTAGCTATCTAATTTTATTGTATGAGAATTTGCTAATTCGTTAAGGAGACACATGATGTAAGCAAGATTAAAGAGATGAGGGAAGTACCATCCTCAGATACCCAAAGACCTTCCATTTTCATTTTCTTTTTTTCCCCCCACTCCCAGAACTATGCAAACTTAGTTATGATTAAACTGGGTCAAACCAACGCTATGTTAAACCTTGGGGTTGTGCAAGTTGGAAATTTATGTAAGAACCTGTGGTCATCTCAGAGAAGAGATAGTTAAAAATACACAGGCTAGATATATTTTTATCTCTCTAAACTTCAAAATTACATGATCTGACTTCCATCCTCCAGAATACAGAACATTTGCTCAAGAATGGATATTTTAATTTTATACTGATACTATACTTTGTAACTATTATTAAATTCACAGAATCATGAGCTTTGATAAAATTTCTCTAATTAGCTTACTCCATTCTTTCAAAGCTGATAAGCTTACATTCTTTTAGCAGCTAGTGGCCTGGGACAATCCTTCACACAATAAAATGGCCTCATTATTATAATGGTGATTTTATAATGTCCAAGAATCAGTGAAAGGAAGATTCAAGAAAATAATTAATATGATAGATTGATTCAAATCTGAAAAATATTAGTTGATAATTTTGCAATAATAAAATATGAAAGATTTATGACAGGAGCTTGTGGATCATACTTCTATTTCTAACATTTGGAAGACAGAAGTTAAAGGATCATGAATTTAAGCATGACCTCAGCTACATGGTAGAACTCTGAATCTAAAAACAAAACTTATGTAATAGAAATTCTAGCTAAAATAAGCGTGTTATAGGTGGTCTTGCTATGTCCCCACTCATGGTCATGTTATAGGCATGGTTCATCCAGGTTCTTATCATCTTATTAAATGAACCAAAATAAATCACTCACCAACTAAAAAGTAGGAAGAAAAGTTTACCCTAGACCAAAGACCCAGAACAGATCAAGTATACTACAAATGAATGACTAAGTGAGAGAATATTCAAGTCTTCAGTTATTGTTCAGAGTTAACCCTCATGAAGCTAGATAGAAAAATTAGTTTGGTTATCAGGGAGCATACTGTGATTGGTTTTAAATTCTGATGAACAGGCCTGGATTATGTAAGCCTTTGTTCATTGTGCATGTTCTTTCTCTTCATGTATTTAAATTTGATAACATGCATTCTCAATTATTCACAAGAATCCCTAAAATTCTAGTAAGAGGATCTAGTTTTGTTGTTGTGTTCTCTTACTCAAAATAAAAAACAGTCTAAGCCATATTGCATCCTAACTTCTTAGATTTAAACTTACCAAGGAAGATGATTGACTAGAAACTGATCATGAAGGGGGAGTCAGGAATGATTGTTAGTGACAGAGAAATTTTTTCTATTCTTTGTAGTTGCATTTAGGTTCTGTTAGATGCAGGTTTGAGTCTTAGGTTAACAACAGGGTATTAATTATATTGGTATGATAGACTTAGATGTTATGCACAGAACATTTAAGTGATGTTTCTAGTTTACCATGTGCATTGTTAGGAGAATGTTTAGATAATCAAATTTATGTAAAGTCCAAAATTGTTAAGTGATTCGTTTTGCTCATCTGCCTCACTATAATCTATTAACAGTTTGTATTGCAAGACAAAGAGATGATAATTATACATATATTAACCTCAAGGAAAAAGAACATCCCTGATTTTATCATCTACTTATGCCCAATGTTAGGTTTATAGAAACTAAAGAAAGATACATACAAGATAATGGGAGATGAAGAATAGAATGACAGATAGCATAGGTCACAGAAATGACCACAAGCCACAAAACCAGTACTGGAGGTAAGACTTTTGAAAGATGACATTAACTAGGAAGTGTTCATGACCTCAGTAGACATCAAAGACAAGGAAAAAAACTGACACTGAGGCACGCTGGGAAACAGCACTGTTGGAACATTGACTGTAGCCAAGAGAA
The DNA here is from genome assembly GCF_008632895.1 of Mastomys coucha. Classification (NCBI taxonomy): domain Eukaryota; kingdom Metazoa; phylum Chordata; class Mammalia; order Rodentia; family Muridae; genus Mastomys; species Mastomys coucha. The sequence goes on from NW_022196905.1 coordinate 16,883,205, forward strand.
GACCACAACAGAATTATGATTTCAGAAAGTAAGATAACAAATTTCTACTGCTGAAAGATATATTGTTGTTTTTTAAAAAATAAAATCAAGAAGGTACATACAATTACAGGACAACATGCATATAACAGAACATTTAATACTTAAAAATTTTTAAGCAGTAATACATTTTTCTTCTATATTGTGGCTATACAGTATTGGAAGACTAAGGAGGCAAAATTAGGACTTACAGATAAAAAAATAAATAAATCAGATAAGGAATTGAGTAATAAAAACACAGTGACTGAATGAGTTACTTGTTTCATTCTTGTGATAAAACACCTCAAAAGCTGTTATTCTGCCTAAGTGGTCATGATGCATGTTATAGAAGGATGTCAAGGGAGCATGGGCTTGAGGCAACTGGTCATGTGGTCTCTATGCTTGGGAATCAGAAAACAGTAGATATGATTGTTCAGGTCACTTTCTCTTTTTCATTTTTTTTTTTTATTCATTTAAGGCCTCCAGAATAGGAAACAATGTTGTCCACAGTTAAGAGGGTTCTTTCCACCTTAACTAACCTAGTCTACATTGTCTCTCAAAGGTGTGCCCCCAGACTTATCTCCTAGGTGATTTTAGATCATATAAAGTTGAAAAATCCCTTTTAAACAAGAGATTGAATAAAATATATGTTCATTTAAATCTTAGTTTGTGGAGAGAGCAGCAGAGAACAATCTGAAGATGATATTGGTATGGGAGGTGGAAGACAAAGTACAGGCATCAGCAGCCCTTGTAAAACAGAGAACCCAACACCCATTATAGAGCAATGATCACTAGAAACTGAAGACAACACTTAACTAACAGAAGCTCCCAACCAGGAAAATAATAGAATGGTATATAGAGTGGAATTAACAGATATGAAATAAATAAAGAAAGAAAGGTGGAGGCAACTTTTCTTTCTGAATGAAAACATGAAAAGACTCGGGTGTGGAATAACAAGTAGCAGGAAGGGATGATTGGCTTTTTTTTTGGAACTGATAAATTGAACATTTTTTTTTATTTAGAATACTTTTAGAATTTGTACTTACTGATATTTATCTCTTCAGATTTGTGTTGAAATAGGAAGTCATTTGATACTGTCTGATGATACTTAGCATCAATTCTAGCTTACAACAAATATGTATTCTTTAAAGCAGGATACAAAATGTCATGAATCAAAGGTGTTTAAATACGTGGTAGTTGTAGTTATTTCATCATTGTGGTTAAAACAGAAAGAAGGATTGAGTTATGGTCTCAGAAACTTACCTAATCCATCAAAATAAAGTGAATTTTGAAAGGTGCAGATGTTTCATGTAACCAAAACTAGAAAAGCTTTATTGTTGATCATGGGACTGTGAGAGAGCTTCCAAAGTTTAAAGCATATGCCCCTATGGAAGGAAGGCATAGCTATGGAAGGGATGCATGGCTATAGAAGGAGAGTATGAATAGGGCATGTGTGGAATACCCTGGGAAAATGACAAACTTCCTAGTATATGGTCAAAAAAGGAAGAAGGAAGCCTATTTTAGCATTGCTATTAATAGATGGGATAGACAAAGATGTAGGTATAGATACAGTTGACATATGTGAGTATAGCAAGTCAATTAAGGTTGGTTATCATCTGAATTAAGTCATCTTTGTCATCTTTTCGAGAAGACTAACTTTGTATAAAAATTTGAGTATTAAAAATTATAGAAATTCAACTTCCTTAAAAGTAAATGAACTATATTATATGGCTAATATCCATTTATAAGTGAGTATATACCATGTTTGTCTTCCTGGGTCTGGGTTACCTCACTAATGAAGATACTTTTTACTTCCATTTGCCTGAAAATTTCATGATGTTATTGTTTTTAATAGCTGAGTAATAGTCCATTTGAAAATGCACCATATTTTCTTTATCTATTTTTTAGTTAAAGGATATCTTGTTGTTTCCTGTTTCTTGCTACTATGAAGAAGGTTGCAATGAACATAGTTGAGCAGTATCATTGTGGTATGGGGAAACATCTTTTGGATATATGCCCAAGAGTGATATATACCCAAAAAGTTTGAAGTAGAACTATTCCCAATTTTCTAAGAAACCTCCAAAGTTTTGAAGGGATTGTACATTTTTGTATTTCCACCAGCAATGGAGTGTTTCTCTTGCTCCATATCTTCACTAGCATATGCTATCACTTATATTTTTATCTTAGCCATTCTGAAATACATAAGATGAAATTACAGGGTCATTTGGTTTTTATTTCCCTGATGGCTAAGGATGTTGAATATTTTTAAAGTAATACATTGCCATTAGAGATTCCTCAATAGAGAATTCTGTTTACCTCTGTACCCCATTTTAATGAGTTATTAGGTTTGTTGATGTCTAATTTCTTGAGTTCTTTATATATTTCAGAGATCAGTTAGCCATGTTACAATCCACAGACCCAAAGAAGCTAAGGAAGGCCAAAGGGAGGATGCTTAAATCTCAGTGAGAAGGGGAAATAAAATACACATCTGGGAGGGGAAAACCTGGGTAGGAAAGGAGGTATGGATGGGAACAGGAGGGATCAAATGTGGTGTGTAGTGAGGAAGAGAGAACTGGGAGTGAAGACTAGAATTAGTGAGTGAGGGGGCAACCAGGGACATTCCCAAGATTCTATGAGGATGGCCCTATCTAAGACTCCAATAGTGGAATGGGCACATCAACCCAGCCACAAAACCTCTGACCCACAATTTGTTCTGCCTATAAGATAAAGTTAAAACTGGAACAGAAATTGAGAGAACTCCCAACTAATGACTGGCCCAACTTGTGACCCGTGTCATGAGAGAGATAGCACCTCTGACTTTTAAAGTCATTTTGCTATACAGCTATACATACAGGAGCCTAGCATAACTGCCATTTGAAGGGCTTGACCTAGGACCTATGGAAACAGATAAAGAAACCTACAGCCAAACATTAGGAGTGTTCTGAAAATACTACGGATATGAGGGAGAAGGGATTGAAGGAGCCAGAGGTATCAAGCACACCACAGGAAAAGCTACAGAATCAACTAAACTTAGCCTATAGTGGTTCACAGATACTAAACACTAAAGAGTATGTATGGAATAGACCTAGGCCCTCTTCATATATGTAACAGATGTGTAGCTTGATCTTCTTGTGGGACCTCTAATAGCAGGAGAAGGAGCTGTCTATGAGTCTGTTGTTTGCCATTGGATCCCTTTCTACTAAGTGGGCTACTTTGTCTAGCCCTAATAGGAGAAGATGTGCCTCATCCTACTGCAACTTGATATAGCCAGGTGAGTGGATATCCATGGCAGGTCTCTCCTTCTCTGAGAAAAAAGTGAAGGCAGATACAAGGAGGGGATGGAAGAAAGAAGTTTTGTCCAGAATATAAAGTAAAAGTTACTTCATTAATGAAAAAGAGTAAATAAAGTTGTAAATACTGATGACTTGATAAAATATTGATGCTAACAAATCTATTATGTCATTCCATGTCTATGGTGTTAATATATGCACAGCCCTTGTGTTCTAAGATTGTCCTGTGACTGATTTAAATTGTAGGGGGGATGTTATGAATGGTCCTTTATGAAGGTGAGTATGGCCTAAGACATACCACACACCTCCTCCTATTTGTTTATGAATATTTGTTTTGTAAAAAACTAGGTCAAATTTAAATATCAAAGAATTCCACCACTAGTGAGATTGCTGTTGGGCCTGCATCCAAAAGCAAGCCCTCCCACACCATAGGGTCAGTTCCAAGCTGTTGGGAAACATCATTTGCCATGTTTTCCATGTCTACCCAAGCTAATATTCAAGTGATACTGGACTGTGGAAAAAGAGATATATTAAACAAGACTTGCATCACTGGTTCTGTCCTGTTAAAAACAAAAGAATTATTTCCAAAATGTGTAATCAGAAACATGTTATATTGCCTGGTACATTCAGGCAGTAGGTCATTTGCTTGTGTCATTGAAAGAAGGTGAAGGTATACAGACACATACATGAATTCATCTTTTACTGCTTAACAGCAGAGTTCAGGAGAGTTGTCTCAACTAGACATTCATTTCCTTCATTTCGCTATCTTCAAAATAGAATTTATACTAATAAGCAACTGTGTTATTTTTCATAAGAAGAATCCAACAGAGCAGAAGAAAATAAAATTTTTGCAGTGCCAAATACTCAGGATACAGACCTGACATAGTTATTCAAGCCTCTATATGCACAACAAAGCCAATGGTTTACATTTAGAGAGGAAGCAGTTTCTTTTTAATACCGACTTTCACGCTGAGATGTAAGCTTTTACTTTGTCTACAGGAGCTTGCCTCTGTGCTCTTTCCTTTTTTTGGAAAAAAAAAGGAAGAAAGAAAATTTTAGGCTATATGTTATCTCATTTATTTATTTATTTATTTATTTATTTATTTATTTATTTAGAGACAGGTTTTCTCTGTGTATCCCTGGCTGTCCTGGAACTCACTCTGTAGACCAGGCTGGTCTGAAACTCAGAAATCCACCTGCCTCTGCCTCCCAAGTGCTGGGATTAAAGGCATGAGCCACCACTGTCCGGCACATGTTATCTTTTTACTCAGCAATTTAGTTGTTGAAGAAGATGATATTGAAATATTTCCCTTTACCAATGGAGAGATCTTATCTTATTTAACATATGAAGACATTGCATTTGATATGCATTTATTATGATGTGTTCTATAACTGAGATACGAAAATATCCTTTCCTATGGCAAATGTAATTATCTATTCCACATATAGTTCCCTAGCTTTTGCTCAGGAGAATATAAGTTCTCTCTCCAGGTCTCTCTCTCTTTTCTCTCTCCCCTCCCTCAACTCTCTCTCCCTCCCTCCCTCCCTCTCTCTCTCTCTCTCTCTCTCTCTCTCTCTCTCTCTCTCTCACACACACACACACACACACACACACACACATACACACACTCGCACAAAATTTAAAAAAGAATCAATAGAACCAAAGGTAAAGATTATGCTTATTTATTTAAGGGCAGTTGGGGAGGTTGTTTTCTTTCAGGGTTTACATTCTCATTTCTTGTGAAAGAATTTGGAAAAGTATCCATCTCAATTTGCTTCAATGTAGGTTCTGTATTTTTAAGCCAGTAAAAAATAGGTCAGCTGTCAGTTTTCCTATGACAGTACTTGTAACTCCACAGAAACTGATTTTGTTTTTGTTTCTCCTCAGATAAGGTTTAAAATTAACCTCATATGTGAAGTACAGAAGATACCCTCTAAAGAGATCAAAGCATTATTAGAACATTGTTTTCTGAAATGGCATGTTTCAAAGAACTAGGTACTTTCAAAATGTTAGTGTTAAGAAACATAATATTTACTTATATGTGTATTTGTGAAGTCAAATGCCAGCTTTAACACATCTCATAGATGAGTATTTACTAAGGAGTAACATTCACAGACATACTGTCTCCGAACCAGATGCTTGATACTTATCTTGGAAAGTGCAAGGGAATATGGAAAATTTCAGAATAGACAGAGCTTAGTAAAACAGAACCAGTCTCATAGTGAAAGATGAATTCCTGAAAGAGCACAAAGTCAAGATAAGTTAATATAGAAAATGTCTACCAGGTCTCATTTTTAATCATACAAAACCATGCTTCTTCAGTAACCAAAACATTCAAAATATAGGAAGCACCTTTTTAAAAAGGTTAAGCACCAATTTGACTAAGAATTGACTCATCTGACTTAAAATTGTATGTGCAGTTGTGTTAAGAATTAAATTAGTAACAGAGTAGGTACATATCTGGTTAGAAACTTATCTTAATTTACTTAGCACCTGATATATTCTTGGTGTTTAAACTATCAAATCAAGCTCTCCAGAGAAAGTAACTAGTATTCATGAGTTAAACTCAAATTCACACACAAATCTCTAAGGACTTCTATTTACCTATGCAACCATTGCATTTTCTGTAATTGGATTGAGCTAATTAAATATCAACTATTTTATATTTACTGATTATAATGTACTTTTTTATATTCAATAAAATATTACAGAAAAGTATATTTGTATTTCAATAAAAAGACCATCATTTTAGAACAGGCAGCTAAGGGCAAATGTGCAGTTAACAGGTTCTTGTGAATAAATTTTAAGAGACTATTGCCTATCCTTAAATTCCTTTTTCTTTTTATTAAAAAAAAGAACTATTAAAAATGATCGACAAGTTTTGATTTAAAAAACTGTTAAAACATTCTCTGTTTAATTTCAACTTTATAATAGATTACAGGAAGATGCTTATGAAACAAATACAACATTTGTTTCAGTACATGTCTTCAAATGGTAGACTTATAAGTATGTGAACAACTATATAATTAAAAGTTTCCAAATGTAGCCTGAAGGAAATCAGGCACATTTACCATAAGCAAACTTTCTAGACAATTTCCATAGCTGCACCAGCCTGGCAGTAAACTTCCAAACAAAAACAAAACAAGCAAGAAAATCTACTTTTCAATTTGCTGCTGCAATAGAGAAGTTAGACAGACTTGATGGAATTATGACAGTCAATATAATTTAAGGAGAGATAGTCCTAATAAGATGTACGGTTCTCGTGTTTAACAAGTAGAACTTTGCTACTCGCTCAGTTCTTTGGACACTGCATGATTTAACACATGGAAAAATTCATCCTAAAGCCTAGCTGTCCACCACCTGGGTGCTGGACATCGGAGGCAGGGCAGCACTTTGTCATTGTCACTGGTGTGGGTACAGTACAGTTTTCTCAGCAAACCCAGCAGCAACTGTTGAGGGGCAAAATAAGCTTCAAATTCAAAAAGGAAAGGAAAGAAAGAAAAAGAAAGAGAGAAAAGAGAGAGAAGCCATAAAATCCTAAAAGGTAGATAGAGGCTCTGCATTAGCATGCTGGCTTCACCACACATTCACAGCTAGGCTCAAACTGTGCACTTCTTTCTTGGAGCTGCACATCTAACTCCAGAACTTGCAGGTACCTTCTTGGGAGTAGGCCAAAAAGAACAGAAAGCCCCATGTTAAGTTTCTTTTCTCTATACATGTATTTCCTGAAGCTGATTCGAAGGGGAGAGGAGTCTACGGTTTGACTGATCAATCCTCCTAGTCGTTCTCACTAAAGTCATCGTCGTCCACCATCATCCTCTCCAACGTAGGACACAGGGGCTCGACCCTAGAGCTGCTGTACTGAGACCCATTGGAGCTCATGGCCATCATCCCATCTGCACTATTGCTCAAATCACTGGCAGAAAGCCTTGTGCCGTTGGTTGTAGAACCTGTTGTCGTGACGAACACTCCACCAATGGATCCCTGAGCCATTTCTGTCATGTATGGTTCTAGAGCTTTTGGTATCAAACTTCTCTCCACCTTGAGGTGTTCAGCCGAGCAGTTGCCAAATTCCAGCCCGCACGCCATACCCATGCGCTTGAGCACCTCAATGTCATCGTGGATTTCAAACGTGTTGTCAAAGTTAAACAGGTACTCAAATTTGTCATTGGAGATGCTGCAGTCAATGACTGTCTTCCTGCTGGTGTTGACAATGATGAAGGGCAAGTGGATGACAGAGTTGGGAGGTGGCGGCCTGAGGGCCTGCTGCTCTGCTCAGCTTGACGATTTTTCTGCACCAAGTTCTTGAAGGCAATTTGCTGCAGGATGAGCTCCTGCAGCTGTGACTGCTTCTGTTTGAACCTCTCCAGCCTCCGCTGCCTCTCCACCTCTAAATTCTGGCACTCTTGAGCTAAGTTGGTGGGCAGGCCTATCCATTTGATCTCCTTCTTCTCCTTGGAGATGATGTTCATGGCCATTAGCACATTTAAGGCATTGTAGAAACGCCGGATGTTCTTCTGGTCGTAAGCTGATTCATTTGGTAGGATGTGGTCATCGGCCGCACAGAACTTTGCCACCAGCTCGTCGGCCACCTCGTTGTAGGAGGTGGTGCCCTTCCTCTGCACCTTCTCGCACACCTTCATGGAGAAGTACCGCAGCCCCTTGCCATTCTTCTCGCCTTTCCTGTTCTGCTTCTCAGCAGACCAAGGTGAGGAGTCAGATGTCTGGTTCTGGGACACAAACTGAGTGTTGAGAGTGTGTGGGCTTCCTACCACAATAGTGTTGGATGCTGCAGGTCTCTGAGGCGTGCCAATCACCACTTGCTGTGTGATATTGACATTGGGCTGTCCGAAGGTTTTTGACAAAAGCTGCTTTCCAAGTGTGTTCACTGTAGATGGGTGTACAGCTACGAGAGACACCACACCTTTCCCAGGACTCAGATTCTGGTCTACAAAGACCTTTAGTTCTCTGTTGGCTTCAATTAGACTGGCATCTTTTGTCATGTTATCAGATTCAGGAAATAAAGGCTTTAACTGCGTACCCTCCACAGAAGAAACTGGGCTTATCTGTCACTAGCCCGTCCACCTGACTGGACAGAGCCGCCACTGCATCGAGGCGTACTTCTGGCTGAGTCTGGGTGGCAGGCTGGATGCGACTGGACCCGGGAACTGGGCTGGGGCGGGAACAGGGCCACATGCCTAGCCTGCGCCCTCCCGCCCCGACAGGCTGGGGCCCCCGCCACACCTGGCTGGCCCGGGGGGCGTGCAGGGCAGATGACTGGATGCGGGGGGCGCTGGCCAGGAGGTCCGGCCCTGGCAGTCCCTGCCCTGAGCCTAATGCACTTTTTATTTGTGTTCAGATGAGTTCTTTTTAAAATCTTGTTTAACTAGAGGAATCCCTTAGGTTTTTTTTTTAACCTTGGTTTTTTTTTTTTTTTTTTTTTTTTTTTTTTTTTTTTTTTTTTTTTTTTGTTTTTGTTTTTGTTTAAATTATGGCCTCTGCAATATATATTTTTATCTTCTTTGAATAATCCCACAATAATCCTAACTTGATAGGCAAAGCAAAGTGATCCTCTTTTACATATAACACAAAATATAAACATGTCCAGGGATTAAAGTGATTTGTTAAAATACAGATTTTATCAAACTCACATATAGTCTTTCCATCAAGTTTTATTAAGAATAATACCTAGATCTTAGATTGCTAGACATGTATAAATAACATGGACCCTAAGTGCAGTAGGAGGTGAGAGCTCAAGAAACAAGGGCACAGTAACACAAACTAACAGGGGTGTCATCTGGGTAGAGTTTGATGATCTGTAGTTAACTCATAATCAACATAGTTTACAACGGAAGTAACATCACAGATCAATTCACATGTATTGTACATTAAAACCTTTGCTTTTCAGACAGAATACGACCAGAATAATTGAATTACCTTTTACAAGTGTTATTCTTGCTCGTTTTAGCTCCTGTGTCATTCTTATGGAAGGAAAGTATAAGAAAACAATTATGAAAAATATTGCATAAAATAAGAAATGAGAAGACAAATCAAATTACTTACAATAGGTACTCACAATAAATGAATCTAAGAGCAGGAATACTTAATGACTTACAGAATTAGTATGCCCGCAAACTAAAAGAACAATAAGAGGAAAAAACACTGAGGTGAAAGCAGTGACAGTTGCATGGAAAAAAAAGACAGGCTTGAGCATATTTCAGATACAAGTGTACAATGTTTTCAACAGACAAATCAAAGCAATATAGAGAACCAGAAGTCCTAAGCTGATATATGGACATAAAGATGCCAGAAGAAAGAGATGGGGAAGCCAGATCATTACACTATACATTTCTTGATTTATCCCATTTCTTGCTATTTATTAAACCTGTAACTTGAAAAAAATCTAACTCTATCTCTAAAAGGAATTATAAATTCCAGCTTGTCCATATAGAAGACTCACAACCCAGTTATTTGATTTTCAAACCATAAACTTAGGCTGGGCAGGTTATGGAACTAATTATCTCCCAAACATATGTCCCTTGTGATTGGCTTCCTGGCCATATGCTCTTGGTCTATCTTATGGCGGCCTTTTCCGCCCTTGGTCTCCTTTTTCTTGTCTCATCTCCGAGTCCTTTATTCTCTTCCTCTGTCTCTACCTGAGACTCCAGGCAGGTAATTGAAAACCCATCTACCTCTATTTAATGCCCAGTCACAGGCTTATCCTTTATTGAGGAGTTAACTTGGGAAGCAAGGTTTGCACAACAAAGCTTAGCATAGGTGAGAATTCCCTTGTTAGAGATAACCAGATATTGGGTCCAGCATTTAGCATTTGAATACATAGCAGAACCAGACAAACCTCCATGTTTAAAGCAGTTCTAAATAACCTTCCACAAGCTTATCTGAGCAATTAATGAATCATATAAAAGAATTCAATTCTTAATTTAAAAAGTGTTAGTCCTGTATATATATAAATATATATGTATGTATATGTGTGTATACACATTTTATATATATGCATATGTATCATGTGTGTGTGTGTGTGTGTGTGTGTGTGTGTGTTGGGCTCCCACACTTAATTGTCTGTGTATCTTATCCACAAAGAATATACATAAGTCATTGATGGTATTCTTGTTTTAACACCGGGATTTAAATATTTTCCTCAATGGTATCCAATTGATTTCTCTATTACTGATCTTTAAATTACTGGGGGAAATATTATTTTTATTTATAAGACTGCTAAATGGATGAAGGACATTGTCAAGACCATATGCAGAAAAAATATTTAGAAATCAAATTTATTGTATTTTGTATTTTAAAACTTCAATAGATTGATAAAAAGCTTATATATTTATTTGAAGTCCCATACTTTAAACCTCAGTAACGTTTTCCACAAGACAGAAATCATTTATGTTGACTCTCTCTTTGAGATTTTTAAAGGATATGTCCAAGGCTTCCTTTTTTCCTTATATCAGATCCATTTCCCTTTTTTGTATATCATGAACTGAAAAGTCTGCTAAGCAAGTCTTCTTGTTGCTCACTTTCTTACATATTCTGAAGCTCTAAGTGTACATATACACTCAGTCTGAATATTCCAATTTTCTCCTTTCTACTAAATATAACTTAAACATACAAAGGCTTTACTCTTATTTTAGAATAGACAAAGCAACATGACAAATAAAGTACATTTCCAGTGGAGAGAAATGTCACTCTGAATGCCTAGTAAAGTTATGTGTGAACCTTGGAATGGAGATGTCTTTGCACTGTATGTTCTGCAGTACACTTAATTCATAGGAATGTACATTGACTTTTTAACATTAAAAGAGAAAATGGTAAAAATAACTAGTGATAATTCTCTCATCTCTAAAAGTAATATATAATTTACAAGGCAATTAGTGAAGACCAGAACACATCACTTAGAAAATGTAAAGACTGAATATAGTACCACACTTTATGCTCACACATTCAAAATACAATATTGAAATCCAAGTGTCCCGGAGGATACCTATCAGTTCACATTGATTCCTAGTCCATTTTCATGGAGTGACTCTTTAAAATACACAAAAATGAGGATACATAGGAAGCAATGCTAAGGAAAAAAATCAGTGTAAAGACAAACTTATGCCAGTCACCACTTACTGCAAAGCTGAAATAAGGAAGACAGTTTGATATGGGTGCAAATTGGACACAGTGACCAGTGAAACAGAATAAGCGGTGCTGAGATGAGCCCATCATTGTTTGATTTCCCAATTTAAGGCAGACACTTCACTGAATTTCAATGCAATCTTTAAAGTGCTGAATCCTTGGAAAGAGAACAAGCCATGACTTTGATTTCAAGCATACAAAATGATCAAGTTGAGATAAAGCATAGACCTCAACCTATTGAGTTATAAGAAAAATATATAGAAAAATTCTTTCAAAAACTGGAACAAATATGACTTTTCAAATAGGATTTTAAATAAACATTTAGAAAGAAAACTAATATTAAAACTGTAAATTTCACTGAACTGAAATGAATACTTCTTTCAGCGAATATTACTAACATAAAAAATAAAAGCTATGGGTTGATAGTACATATGAATAGTACATATTTAATTGAACAGACTCACATAAAAATACCTACAAATAAAATGTTTCACATACAACATCAAATTAATAAAACAAATTAAAACCCATGTGTAGCATGTAGTTATAAAAAACAATCTATCATAAACTAGAGAGAGCTCAGCAGCTAAGATCACGTACTGATTTTTTTTTTTAGAGAAGTTTAATTCCCAGATGCTCAATTGGCGGTTAGCATGTAGAAAAATGCAAATCGATCCATTCCTATCTCCTTGTACAAAGCTCAAGTCCTAGTGGATCAGGGACCTCCACATTAAACCAGATACATTGAAACTAATAGAGTTTATGCTGGGTCCTCTGGTAGAACTATGGCCAATTTCCGGTGGAACCGCCATACTGATTTCCAGAGTGGTTGTACCAGCTTGCAATCCCACCAGCAATGAAGCCGTGTTCCCCTATCTCCACAACCTCTCCAGCATCTGCTGTCACCTGAGTTTTTTATCCCAGCCAATCTGACAGGTGTGAGATAGAATCTCAGAGTTATTTTGATTTGCATTTCCCTGATGACCAAGGATGTTGAACATTTCTTTAGGTGCTTCTCAGCCATTCAGAATTCATCAGTTGAGAATTCTTTGGTTAGCTCTGTACCCAATTTTTAATAGGGTTATTTGGTTCTCTGGAGTCTTACTTCTTGAGTTCTTTGAGTACATTGGATATTAGCCTTCTATCATATATAGGATTGGTAAAGATCTTTTCCCAATTTGTTGGTTGCCACTTTGTCCTATTGACAGTGCCTTTTGCCTTATAGAAGCTTTGCAACTTTATAAGGTCCCATTTGTCAATTCTTGATCTTAGAGCATAAGCTAGTGGTGTTCTCTTTAGGAAAATTTCCCCTGTGCCTATTTACTCAGGTTTTTCCCCACTTTCTTTTCTATTAGTTTCAATGTATCTGGTTTAATGTGGAGGTCCCTGATCCACTAGGACTTGAGCTTTGTACAAGGAAATAGGAATGGATCGATTTGCATTTTTCTACATGCTAACCGTCAATTGAGCCAGCACCATCTCTTGAAAATGCTGTCTTTTTTCCACTGTATTGTTTTAGCTCCTTTGTCAAAGATCAAGTCACCATAGGTGTGTGGGTTCAAGCAATCAAAATAAAGACGTGACTAGCTCCTTCATCACTGTAGATGATGCTTACTTATTGAATAAATGATGCAAAAGATGCTCCTCAAAGTCACTTCATGGAGAAAGACAATGCCATAGAGGAAATTGTGTTTGTTTCACTGCCTAAAATGGCCAGGCACTTATCAACTGTTAGTTCTGTATGTATTTTTTGGAACATTCCTGCTTTCCCAACAGAGTTAAGTCTGAAAAAAGAATTTCAGCATCTGGATTAAAGCATATGTGTGTGTGTGTGTGTGTGTGTGTGTGTGTGTGTGTGTGTGTGTGTAAAATAAATATCTGAACAATATCCTTATGTAGCAAATTTACAATAAAGTACTAAATTTACATTTCTGTGTATCCACCTTTTAGCTATTATTGGTCATCTCTCTAGACACATATACTTTAGAAGATAATATTTTAAAATGTGCTTACAAAGAGAAATTCAGCTAAAATAAAGATGTAGAGGCTCACAGCCATCCATCGAACTGAGTACAGGGTCCCCAGTGAAGGAGTTAGAGAAAGGACCAATGGAGCTGAGGGGTTTGCAGTCCCTTAGGACGAACAACAATATGAACTAACTAGTACCCTCAGAGCTCCCAGGGTCTCAACCACCAACCAAGGACTGCACATGGAGGGGTCTGATTGTTCTGGCAGCATGTGTATAGTAGAGGATTGCAAATTCGATCAATAGGAGGAGAGGACCTTGGCCCTGTGAAGGTTCTGTGCCATAGTGTAGGGGAATGCCAGGGCCAGAAAGTGGGAGAGGCGGGGGTAGCAGGCATGGGGAAGGGGGAGGCAACAGGGGTTTGTTTTTGTTGTTTTTGTTTGTTTCTTTGTTTTTTGGAGAGGAAACTGGGAATGGAGAAATTTACATGTAAATAAAGAAAATATCTAATAAAAAAACAGAAAAAACAAACAAACAAACAAAAGATTATGATCTGCCTTGTAATGCTATGCCATTACAGATTATTTCTTTTGAATGAAATTTCTTTACTTAAAAACCAGGAGTTACTTTAAAATGAAAGAGGAGATGTTTAGCAGTTAAAATATATCTTGAGACAAACTGTGATCTAAAGCCTAAATTTATATAGTTCCTCATCTAATCCTAACTATTGATAATAATCAGAAAATCAAATCCTCTGAATATAAGATATGATTATTAAAATCTCTGTGATGTTGTAAGAGAAGATCTAGATGACCAGCACTGACAGGATTCTAGTACGTGAGGACAATGGTGTGGTTTTGGTGAAAGTAAAAACTCTAATCATCTCTTGACTTTCAAGCAAGTTGTTTTGAATAACTCGAGCCATATTTATTTATACAGTCACAAGTCTGCTTACCTAAACATTGGCATCATTGGTTATTTTCTGTAAAGGGATCATAACATCACAAAGCTCCATCATTACAAAAAGCAAAGCAAAAACAAAACAAAGCAAAATTAATAGTATCCCTTTCTCTTTCCTTCTTCTTTCTGTGTCAATAACCACCCAATTTATTTTGCAGTACAAAGCGCAATTTCAGCAACATAATTAAATTCTAACTAGGTATGTCCTGTGGACATGAATCCATACTCATCTGATATGAAATGTGGTTACACAGTTGTACAATGTGAAAGACAGATTAACCATTTGTAGGTATAAGTCTAACCATTTGTAGGTATAAGTCCATTAAACAAGTAGCACCCCTCTATCTATCAAAATACATTTTAAATTGTAGGCAGAGACAATAAGGATTTATTGTACTAAGCAAACTTTCCTGATATACATTTGTCAATTTCAGATAACATCTTTTTAAGAATCATTTAAATCTCTGTTGATCAGACACAGGTTCCTCAGAACAGTTTATGCAAGCAGGACCCATTGCTTTCCAAAACTGCCATGGCCTTACTCAGAGTGCCTATAGCAGTTTGTTTAGGGACATGTCTAGCTATTTTTCTTCCAAAAATACCCAGAATTAACAGTCCCATCTGGAGGATCCATAGAAGCAGAGAAAGGAGAGGAGAGTTTTACTGCTCAAAGTAGTATTGAGAAAAACACAGAATTATCCACAGGGTTTCCAAGATACATGATCCTGGCCTTGCCCATGACCAACAAAGTGAACTTAAACATTTCTATGAGCATAAACAGCATAGTGAAAGCAAGGACAGCTTGTAACACACACAATCTAAATAATAAATCTAGAGGTCTTCAAAAGTACCACAAGTCCTTGTCAAAAAAGATGATGTTCCCTTGCCACAGTGGAGTACCATCAGTGAAGCAATCATACACTAAAGATGCTGCATGCCCACCACAAAGAAGAGGTACAGATTAAAACCTCACCCTGTGGAAGATTCAGAAGCTGCCAGTATTTCAGTATACCTTATTGGAAAGGTAAAAGTTCAATTATAATTAAGAAGTTGAACATGTTGGAGCATATTTTAAAATTAGAAAAATTTTAAAGCTGAGATTTTGGTATTCAGAGATATTCCAGTGGCTTCTTGCCACTTCTGCAGACTTGAGCTTATTGGTAGAGCCTAGCTGACTCATGAATACTGCTTGTGAATTGTTTGATTTACTATTTAAAAATAAGTGTACATTCTCTTTTGTCATATTAACCTTTCTTTCCTACTATCTTTGGTGAGTGGTGAGCTAGAAGGGAGTTTAAAGCCTTTAAAAACCCTTACTAAAAATTGTTTTTGAAAAATGTAAGCATACACCATAGTCAGTGATTAAAATGTTGCACTGGTTTCTTTTTCATCTATCCTAACACTGGGTGGATTCTTGAATTTGTTATTTTCTGATTCTCAATATAAAACTTTCTATATGGACATATCAGATTATTTTTTTTCTTTTAACCAAAAATCTTACCAGTAAACTCAAATGTTCAGATGGAGAGGATAGTAGTGATTTAAGATCTGCTGTATCATAATATTCTTAGAGCAACAAAAGGATACCTGTGACATTTTAAGGGTGCTTTGTATTTATACATAACCACTGAGGTGGTGGGCCCTCGGTTGTCAAGGATTTGTAAGTTAAAAGTAAACTTATGCCACTTTATGCCTTAAGTGTTAGTGATTTCTCTACCGTTATTACTATCAGAAACCTCACAATAAAAAGGTCTTGGTAATCTTAGGATTAGACTCCTGTATGCTTTATTAGTTACCTGGCTGGATATCTTCAGTAGTATCATCTGGTCTCCATAATCCTATCAAATGATGATTCTTAATCCTCAAGCTTGACTCTTCTCATGTTTCTTTAAGATCAGCCAGCTTGAGAGTTTTGACTTTTTGATCAGTAAAGTCTGCTTCTCTACTTACACAGAAGAAGCTGTAGAAAATGGATATTTCACCTTTCATCAACCCTTAAGATTAAGGAATCAAAGGCTCAGAGGGTGAAATTGAGACAGGCAGAAAGAAAAAGATTACAGGACATGGAAAGAGGGAGAGGACCCACACTTAAGAGCCAAGTAGAAACCATTCACCAGCTGAGTCAAGAATGCCAAAGCAATTAAGAATGTCTGAGAAAGATTTTAACACAGAAAGAATATTACTTCTATATAAAGATTCTTTTTTTTTAACATTTAAAAACATATTTTAATTAAATAGAATTGAATTGCATTCTTGTTTTCCTTTTTGCACCACCGCTCCTCCCAGAGACCCCCCTTCAATAGGTATTGAATATCTTCAATATCTTTTTTGTCATATTCCTTAAAATTTATAAAATATTATAACAATAAAAATAAGTATTATAAAAGCTGTTTGTTCTCTGTGGGCTAAGAATGAAGTCACTTACTCAAGTCAAATAGCTTTGACCATAGCAGGAAGTCTGTACCCAAAAATCAAGCCTACAATTCATTGCTTGGTGCAGCAGAACTATCAACTCTCAGCTTAGCTATGATGGAGGTAAAATCCTTTGGTGATGTGAGGGTCATTGAAATACAGCCTTATTACGATAAAACACAATGTCTAAAAATGGTTCTTATTTTGGGCTTGTACCAGAGTAAGAGCTAAGATTTTAAACTCTACTAAATACAAAACAAACAAAAAGGCTTTATATATTCATGTTCATTTAAGAAAATACTAGTAGTGATGTGTTATTTTTAAGTATACAGTTAATATGTTTGGAGTTATTTAAAATTTATATTGAGTAAAGATTCTTTAAATAAGATTGTTAATATAATAATGACTTAGGCTTAGGGCCTAAACATGCATCTTCATTTATTCTGGCGGAAAACATTCCAATTTTACCTGCCAGACAAACCACTTAAGGTAAAAACTATGTTTTAAATCCTTGTGTAACAACTGTAACTGCTAGTTCAAGTTAAAAAATAATGATCAAGGACCTCTGGACCTGTTCTACTTTCTAACTTATAAAAATATCCTTCTAACTGTGTAAAACTTCAGTGAGGATATTTGGATATAGTTAAACTTGGTGTATGATATTTCTATGTAATTGCAAGTTTTTTGTAATAAAGTTATGAAAAATGGGGAAATTCTAGGCAATGCTAAGCTTTAACTGAAAGCAACTAAAGTGTTTTACCATAAGCTCTTGCCAAAATGGCCAAATGCGATTTGCTGTTGAGAAATCTACTTCCACAGTTTGGAATTTTATTCTTGTCCTGACTTTCTTTCCATCAACTCCTATGTTTGAATATATCTTTAAATTTTAAAAAATAAACCCCAACTCTGTTTCATGTTGAATCATCCTAAAATTCTTTTTCTGTAGCCAAGTAAATGATACGGTCTTACCTGATTAGATGTCCTTGAAGTAATAAAAGAATTCCTTAACAATGGTTTGTGTTGTTTTTCCTATAAAGTAACACCACATACATGCATACAAATAGATACATACACACAGAGACAAATACATGCACACACACACACACACACACACACACACACATACATACATACACACACACACAGTTTTAGGGACCATTTCTTGTTTTGTAGTTCAGTATATTAATAGCATGATTCTTGATGGCTGGAATAAAATGTATGTACTGCTATCCTCCTCATAGGACATAGGAATATGTATTATAAATATTGCATGCTCTTTTTGCTCTTTTTAATTCCAATGTAGTATTTTTGGAATTTTGGTTATGTGTATATATAAACATATATATGTATATACATATATATAAACTTATGTTTATTCATATATTTATGCATGAATAAACATCAGCTTCACATGTCATTTCTAGAAGGAATTTATATTTTTATTTTTATCGTTCTTTAATTTTATATTGAAAAGGTTCATTCAGAATAATATTTTTATTTATTTGCAAGATTCCTTCAGAGTTAGAGAATAATTATTAGTACTAACAAATTCATGCCAGGTGAGTATTTAGAATTTGTTTTACTTATAAGTTTTTGCTATCCCAGTGATGGTAAACTATATTTAATTTTTGTTATGTTTAATTTTTCTTAAGTTAAATGAAGTTCCAAAATCAATGTTATTTTATAATACTGTTATATTCTAATTTTACTGTATTTTTTTTGTCTTATAATGAGTTACCCTGAGTCCTTTTTATTATTTTTATACACTGGGAAATGTTCATTTTTATCTTGGTGCTCATAGCAGGAATTTTAAAACATGAATAAATTCTTGGCAACACTTCTGCTATCGAACTTGATTTTGCAATCTCTACCTCAAGTTGCTAAGTTCAGTGACCTGTCCTCCAGAGGCCAATTAAAACAGCAAATAAATATTTAAAAGCTACAAAAAAAGATTTATTAAATATGGCTACATTGGAAAGAAGGACAAAGAGATCTAGTGATTCCACACAGCAAGTAATTCTGGGCCCTGAAGTAAGATAAAAGTTTAAGGGGAAGGCTAGGGACATGCACATTTTAGCACTCCACCAGGGACCTATTAATTTTCTTGACTCCGGTCTCATCTTGCAAAGTGATCTGGCAAGTTGCTAGAACTGTGTGAAACCTCTTTTGGGGGTGACAAGTCACCCCTGAACCTGGTAGGTCTTTTCCTTCTATCATGGTGTGCTTCTGGATAGAATCCACGTGCCTTGAAGTCCATTGTATTAATAATTTGATAGGTTAATGTGTATGGGTACCGTTTAGAATACCCTTTTCCCTGCTAAGACAGTTAATACATGATTTTATTTTTACCCCAGGTAGCTAAACAACCAGCACCCACATGAAGGCTGTATATGCTCTGCTACCTAGGATTGGTCCCTTGCCTGATTTTCATCGTTTTCCTCAGCTTGCTAGAGTACCTGCAATATTCCAGCCTTTCCTGAATTTTATTTCATGGCTTAATGGTTTGTGGAGAATTTCATGCCAGTTGAAATGAAGGACCTTTTCACACCTTGGATTCAGCAAAAGGGCACCTTCTAGGAATGAAGTAGCTAATTTCTTATCTCAGAAAGATGAATAATATCCTTTTTCCAAGAGGAAAAAAGCTATCTGTTTGATTAGTCATACCTTCTGCATTAAATTTTCAATAGGTTCTCTTAAAGCTAATCTCCACATTGGAAATTAAAACCATGTGTGTCATAGTAGAAACATTCCCAAATGTATTATTTTACTAGCCTGGATAATAAACACCTAATAAATGGTTATTTTAAAAATAACTTACATATGTATAGCTATGAATTCCATGGAGATCTAATTCTGATATGTTTAATAGAAGCAGCAATATATTGAGGAATGCAGTATGCTAGAGTTACTTCTATTTTCTGAATGCAAAATTCATTTAATTATGATTTTATGTACTGTAGACCACAAGTGAAATTTTTAAAAATTCCCCCAACTATACACTGTCATTATTATGAAAACTATACCTAGAATGCATTCTTCCTATAGTACATCATATTTGTTGTATAAAAATGTTTAGAAAAGAAGAAACATTTTTATTCAACAACTATAAACAATGATCATATTTTAAGCATGAAATTTTAGCATATTCCAAGCAATGTTTAGAAAAACCTCAAAGGATAGATCCTTCTTTTTTCATAGATAGAACTGAGTGGAAATACTATTACCATAACAGTTGCTAATTTACACTAAGCAGATTTTGCAAATGTCTTCTCACATTGGATTTTCACAAAGATCAGACAAATAGTAAGATTTGGAAATGGATGGAAATAATATGTTTCTAAAATACTTTTAGTTTAAACAAAAAGTGAACTATTTCAAAGTACTTGCATGACCTTAGAAATCTACTAAATCATTGTAAAAATCACGTTTGGGAGATCACAGAGATGTCACTGCCCATCAGTACTGCAATCTCTGCAGAAATTCAGAAGCAGGGCCATTAACAAAGTTAATGAAAACAATCAGATCATCTTGAACTCTTCTCATTGTGGGATAATTCTGATTGAACGATGCCTCAAAGAACTTGTTAATTATATCAGGAGCTTAAATGTATAAATTTAAAAAAAAAACCTTTTAATACTGGATCTGATATTTAAATGTTTGAAATAATGAAACTTTTCAGTTGATACAAAACTTCCTAAATATAGTAAGATGAAATCTGACTATATGGTCATAAGTCCTCAGTATTAACATTTCTTGATCTTTATTAGTAAAATAGTTTTGGTTTGATCAAGACAGTAATGGATTTACCACGAATGCAGTGTGTGCTTTTGAGCATCTCTCTTTAAATATATAGAGTAGGCCTTTTGTGAATATATTTTACAAAATGGTGCAATAAGATTATATCATATCATATGACATCACATTATATAATTCTCCATTGGTCTAGGAAAAACTGATAAATCCAGGATAATTCTGGATTTACTGCAAAGACCCTTAAAGACGTACATGCTCTCATTTCTCAGAGCCTTTCTGCTCTCCATTTATCATCAGTAAAACAAAGGTGACAGTGTCACTCTCATAAGTTTGTCATGAGAATAAATCAGATCATGTATATGATAATGACTTGAAATGTATGTCAAGGGGAAAATTTCCAAGATAATCATAAAATAAAGACTTACCATTTAAAATGAAAAATTCTTTAGAGGGTTGCAAGGCACAGCAACAATGCACTTACTATTGGGTTCCTGGCACCTACGTTTTGTATCTGTTCTCATGAGAACTGAAGTGCACTGGGTCCTGACGCAGATATTCATCAGTTGTACCAAAGAGCAAGCAAGAGTTTAGAGATAAATGAGATTGTTGAGATCTGAAACATAAAATCAGAACCAAACACAAACCAAACCAAAAAAATCAAAATCAGAAATATATTCATGATTGGATAACCTGAAAATAGATGGTGTCTCTCACTTCAGTAATGTGGAAATAAAACCAGTAACTCTCATCAATAATTAGATGATTACACCATTATGAGGGCATAATAGATTCAATTTTCTATTTTTTGATTAGACACATGATAAAGACAACTTATAAGGAAAGGTTTATTTTGGCCTATGGTTCTTTAAGCATAAATCTATCACTATCATGCCAGGGAATCACAGCAGCTAAAACAGCTAAGAGTTCTCTTTTCAATCTATAAGCATATAGCAGAGAATGAATTGGTAATAGTGTGTGACATTTGGAACTTCAAAGTCTGTCCCCATATTTTCTAACATACTTTCTTCAGCAAGGCCAACACTTTTTTTTTGAGACAGGGTTTCTCTCTATAGCCCTGGCTGTCCTGGAACTCACTCTGTGGACCAGGCTGGCCTCAAACTCACAGTTCCGCTTGTCTCTTCCTCTCAAGTGCTGGGATTAAAGGCATGTAGCACCACTGACCAGTGTAAGGCCAACACTTCTAAACATATCTAGACAGTGCCACAAACTGGGAAACAACTGTTCAAATATCTGAGACTGTAGGGGTGTAGGGCTTTCTCACTCAAGGCAACATAGGAGACTTGACTAAAAAGGAAGGTTGTCAAGGTTTTCAAGGAACTCCATGCTGTGTTATAAGACATATAATTCTACTTGGTGGATCTATCAAATACAGCAATTACATCACAATAAGTTGCAGATATATTATATATGTTTCATATTATTTATTGTTTAGTGGGTTTTGCTTACAAGTGATATCATAATGTGAACTAGCAAAGAGAAATTGGTTTATTGCAGGATTGTTGCAAAAATCTAGTCCAATTCCATTAGCTTCATCAGATACTTCAAATATGTAATACTGTTTGGCAAAATACAGGTAATAGTCCATTGTAGGTTGTTTCAGTGTTTTGGAAAAGTATTTAACATTTATAGAACAAAGAACAAAAGTTACCCATGTAGTCTCTTTCACTCACTCACACACACACACACACACACACACACACACACACACACACACACTGTCACACCAATGCTGCATATTTTGGTAAATTTAATTAGGTTACTGTGTATATCTGACTCCAGAAAAAGCTAAAGCTATTTATATTTCTTAGTGAAAATTACTCACTCTTAGGAAAGCATTTTGATATTTGTGAATTAGTTGATTAAAGTGGAATCTCTATGCAAACATATGGATCATTCATGTGTGCTGCTATGTATAGCCTCTATAAATGATATCTCAGTGTTGACAGTCAGTATGCACATACATATTTCTGACATGTAACATAGTAAAATCATCCAATAGATGACATTAATAATTTCAGGCACAACAAAGTAAGACCATCACAGTGTCCTGCCCACTTGTGGCTTAATTATAGAATTGCTTCTTTGGGTAGTTTGTCTATGCAAGGAAAAGTCTAGTTGGGGCATCCAGTGCATCTTTTTTGTCCAAGTGCTTCTTGTCTAGGATGGATATCCCCTTTCTTGGGAAAACAATTCCAGTAAAACGACTGACATTTGTTGGACAATGGAGAAATAGACATTGAGCTATAAGGCAGGTAGATCTGTTGTATGACCTTGTCCTAAACTATGACCCAAATTGATAAAACCTTGATTATTGACATGGTAAAATCAATATCATCATAATATAATTCTGTACTGTAAAGAAGCAGAACTCCCTTATTGCTATCTTTTTAAATTTTTCTTCTCTTATATATTACATCCCATCTGCAGTTTCTCTCCCCTTCTCTCCTCCAAGTTCTTCACCACCAGTATCTCCACTCTTCCCCAGATCCACTCCTCCTCCATTTCCCTTCAGAAAAAGTCAAATCTTCCAGGGACATCAAGCAAACATGACATGTAAAGTTGCAATAAGGCTATGTACCTCCCCCATATTAAGGCCAGAATGGGCAACCCAAAATTGGAAGAAAAGCATTCCAAAATCAGGAAAAGACTCAGAGATAGACAGTTCTTGCTCCCACTGTTATAAGTCCCACAAGAACACCAAGTTACACAAATATAACGCATATGCAGAGGGCCTATGTTAGACCCATTCAGTCTCGCTGATTGGTGGTACAGTCTCGGTGAGCCCCTGTGAGCACAGGTTTGTTGATTATATGGGATTTGCTTTGATGTCATTATGCCTTCGGAATCTTACAGTCCTTCCCCTTCTTCTGCAGGATTTCCATTGGTCTACCTACTGTTTGTCCATGCATCTCTATTTTTACTCCCATCAGTTGCTGGATGAAGCCTTTCTGGTGATGATTATGCTTTACGGTAGGCCCAATCTACAAGTATAACACAGTATTATTAGGAATCATTTCATTTACTCTTTATTTTATTTTTTTTATTTAGTCAGTTACTTAGGTTTTTTTTTTGTTTTTTTT
>NW_022196905.1:16907392-16909051 GCF_008632895.1 Mastomys coucha
TCCCTGCCGCCTGGCGGCGGCTCCCCTGCGCCTCGTGGGGCCTGTGCCTCCCTGCTGACTGTTCACATCTTTTAATATATGAAATTACTTTCTTTTTCCAGAAGACATCTTTCTAGAAAAATCCTTATTTTTCTTTTAAATTCATTTTATTTTCAAATGGTGTGTGTGTGTCTGTGTGTGTCTGTGTGTCTGTGTATGTGCAGTGTAATGTACCTGAAGGTGTTGCTCACTTAAGACAGAAGGTGCCAGGTTACCTAAATCTGGAGTTACAAGTAGTAAAAACCACCTTACATGGTTACTGGGAACCAAACTTGAGTCGTTTGAAAGAAAAGGAAGAGTTCTAAACTGCTAAACCATTTCCTGCCATCACTAGAATGCTTTTAGGAAAAATAACTGTCCCAGAATCTCTGTAAAGGGAGGTGATATTTTTGATGTCTATTGCTATTATTCCAAATGATTCCCAGCATCTGATATCCTGTCTGCTGTACTGAAGACTTTAAATTTTATTTAAGATTGAATAGGAATTGAGACGTTCTAACTGTCAGTGATTTGTTTAGAGGCTCAACAACTATCCATTTAGTGTCATCAGTGCTGACTATAGGTCCATGGCCAACTTACTCTGTCACTAAATAATATCACATCTTTATCTCACTTCTTTAATAATTTTCATTAAAAGTAATAAAAAAGACAGTTTTTAAAAACCAGACATATATTTCATTATAAACAATACACATTTAGGAAATACTGAAACCATACAACAATGTTCCATGAATATGAGAGATTGCCAACTGTCTTTGTCTCTATATTTCAGTTAAGTCCATGGTTTTGTTTGTTTTTAGTCAAAGCCTTGGTATGTATACATGCCACCCTCAAATGATGATTCTCCTGCCTCAGAACAATACCAGAAAGTCTTTGTTGGCTTTGCTTTCTATGAAGTCTCAACAAACAATGACCAGCAAAGAGTGGCAAGATAAACCAACACCACAAAGTATCCTCAGAAAAGACAAGACTTAAGATTGAACATGTAAGCAGAGTTAGGTTTATGAGAAGTAAGAAAAAAGGCACAGCAGAAAAGTAGAGCACACTAAGAGAATGGCTGTAGGATTATCAAGAGAGTTATATTTATTTATCATATATGTGGGCATATGCATCATTTTGGGAGCTTCAAGTTACAACTCAAAGTTTCTTGAATCTATACATGAATTCATAAAATTTACACAAAAATGAAGACGTATCACTCACTGTAAATGGTGCTTCTGGTGTGATTTATAGAAAAGTGCATCAGGTTCCAAAAAGAAAATATATAACATAATAAACATCTAGGCTTTAAGCATGCTCATTTATTATAACAGTCTCCTTTGAAATATTTTTGGGAGAAGAACTATTATAAATAAGGTTGCTATGAACATAGTGGAGCATGTGTCCTTATTACATGTTGGAGCATCTTCTGGGTATATGCCAAGGAGTGGTATAGCTGGGTTCTCTGGTAGTACTATGTCCAATTTCCAGAGGAATCACCAAACTGATTTCCAGAGTGGTTGTACCAGCTTGCAATCCCACCTCAAATGAAAGAGTGTTTCTCTAACTCCACAACCTTGCCAGCATCTGCTGTCACCTGAGTTTTTTTTTTTTTTTTTTTTTTTTTTTTTTTTTTTTTTT
>NW_022196905.1:16909238-16910945 GCF_008632895.1 Mastomys coucha
CCATTCTGACTGGTGTGAGGTGGAATCTCAGGGTTGTTTTGATTTGCATTTCCCTGATGACTGAGGGTATTGAAGATTTCTTTAGGTGCTTCTCAGCATTTTTGGTATTCATCAGTTGAGAATACTTTGTTTAGCTCTGCACCCTATATTTTACTGGGGTTATTTGTTTCTCTGGAGTCTAACTTCTTGAGTTCTTTGTATATATTGGATATTAGCCCTCGATCAGATATAGGATTGGTGAAGATCTTTTCCCAATTTGTTGGTTGCCATTTTGACCTATTGACAGTGTCCTTTGCCTTACAGAAGCTTTGCAATTTTATGAGGTCCCATTTGTCAAATCTTGATCTTTGAGCGTAAGCTATTGGTGTTCTGTTCAGGAAATTTTCCCCTGTGCCTAAGTACTTGAAGCTCTTCCCCACTTTCTTTTCTATTAGTTTCAGTGTGTCTGGTTTTATGGGGAGGTCCTTGATCCACTTGGACTTGAGTTTGCACAAGGATATAGGAGTGGATTGATTTGCATTCTTCTACATGCTAACCACCAGTTGAGCCAGCACCATTTGTTGAAAATGCTGTCTTTTTTCCACTGGATGGTTTTAGCTCCTTTGTCAAAGATCAAGTGCCCATAGGTTTGTGGGTTCATTTCTGGGTCTTCAATTCTATTCCATTGATCTACCTGTCACTGTACCAATACCGTGCAGTTTTTATCACAATTGCTCTGTAGTACAGTTTAAGGTCTGGGATGGTACTTCCACCAGAGGTTCCTATAGCCAGAAACTGGAAACAACACAGATGTCCCTCAACAGAGGAATGGATACAGAAAATGTGGTACATCTACACAATCGAGTTCTACTCAGCTATTAAAAACAATGAATTTATGAAATTCTTGGGAAATGGATGGATCTGGAGAATATCATCCTGAGTGAAGTAACCCAGTCTCAAAAGAACACACATGGTATGTATTCTCTGATAAGTGGATATTAGCCCAGAAGATCAGAATACACAAAACATAATCCAAAAACCACAAGAAACTCAAAAAGAAGGAAAACCAAAGTGTAGATACTTTGTTCCTTCTTAAAATGGG
Source organism: Mastomys coucha (assembly GCF_008632895.1). Classification (NCBI taxonomy): domain Eukaryota; kingdom Metazoa; phylum Chordata; class Mammalia; order Rodentia; family Muridae; genus Mastomys; species Mastomys coucha. The sequence continues at coordinate 16,910,320 of NW_022196905.1, forward strand.
GAGCAAAATACCCATGGAAGGAGTTGTAGAGACTAACTATGGAGCAGACACTGAAGGAAGGACAATCCAAAGACTGTTCCACCTGGGAATCCTTCCCATATTCAATCGTCAAATCCAGACACTATTGTGGATGCCAGCAAGTGCTGGATGACAGGAGTATAATATAGCTGTCTCCTGAGAGGCTCTGACAGTACCCAACTAATACAGAAGTACAGGCTCAGAGCTATCCATTGGACTGAGTACAGGGTCACCAATGAAGGAGCTAGAGAAATACCCCAAGGAGCTGAAGGGCTTGCAGCCCCTTAGGATGAACAACAATATGAACTACCTAGTACCCTAAGAGCTCCCAGGGACTAAACCACCAACCAAAGAGTACACATGATGGGACTAATGGGTTCAGCAGCATAGGTATAGCAGAGAATGGCCAAGTAGGTCATCAATGGGAGGAGAGGCCCTTGGGCCTATGAAGGTTCTATGCCCCAGTGTAGGGGAATGCCAGGGCCAGGAAGCCAGAGAGGGTATGATAGTGTGCAGGGGGATGGGGAAGGAAACAGGGATTATTTTGGTATTTTGGTTTTTGTTTTTCTTTTCTTTTCTTTCTTTCTTTCTTTTTTTTTTTTTTTTTT
>NW_022196905.1:16911163-16988493 GCF_008632895.1 Mastomys coucha
TGGAGGAGAACCTGGGAAAGGAGATGTTGTAAATAAAGAAAACATCTAATTTTTTACAAAAAGGAGTAAGGAATGTTTACTCTAGTTGAAATCTATTTATAGTGAATGGTGCGAATGGTGGAACTCTTGATTGTCAACTAAAGAGAAGCTCCAACCAGATGCACAACAAGATGTTATGTATTCTTCCTTTCCAAGTCTTTATAATTTTCCTGTTTTTCTATCCTACCTCACAGTTACTGAATTTAGTTTAGAAAAATTATATTTGTTAACATCAAATACCAATTCTGTTTTAAGAGAATAGGATAACAGGGTTTCTTTTCTTTTCTTTTTCTTTCTTAATATTTTATTTTATTTTTTACTTTTATGAGAGACCATGTCCTCAAACCATGAATTCTATTTTCCGTAAATGCCATGATTCCTAAATTAGAGGTTAATGAGGAAAAATGTTACTATTTCTCATTGTACTTTGTCAGCGTTCCAATTTATTTTTAGGGTTTTAAAAAATATCATTTGATTATCTAACATTACACAACCAAACATATAATTGATATACCTTTCAAAGAATCAAATATGAGGTTAAAAATTATATTTCTTCTTTCATACCACCTTTGAGTTTATTTTTCTACCTTAATTCAGGTGTATTCAATCCTTGCACCTATATTTCCAGCCTTTCAGTATGAAGTGTAGTCTATATTCATCAAACACAAATCCTATAGATAGGATAAAATACCTGTTCATATTTGCTGTAAATTTGTACTGTAAAATTCTCATCTTTGGAGTCTAAGTCCCTCCCCATCTGAATGTATTTCACTCCTTTTCTCTTCCTCTTCCTTCTGGAATTTCTATAACATGTATATTTAAAATTTGCTATTTATATCATATGTTTGTCACATTGTATCTTTGCTTAGTATGGTATAACCACCTTAATCACCACAATTTCTCTTCCATTATTCAGAGTAGTCAGCATATCTATTGATATTTTTAAATGAAGTCATTAAATTTACATAGTTTTCATATATTTGTTCAACAATCTTTATTAACTCTACTATCATAGTTATGAAGTATATAAAGGATAATCAGATCACAATTATCTTCTAATTCCTTATCACTTTTGCCTTCAAGTGTTAGCTATCTCATTTCAAAATATCCTCCCTAAATTCATTATGATTAGAAGCTGGTGATTTGTAACTGTCTTTCAAACATGTTCTTGTGAATTAGTTTTTTGAGTGTTCTTAGGTCATTATCTATCCCAAAGATTTGGCATTTGGAGTCAAAAAGGACTATTATCCTTTGGTTTAGGCCTGGGATATCAAGTTCTCTGTTGCCTTAGAGGTTTGAACCCTAGATGCATGAATACTTCCTGTATCACTTATTTACACTTCAAGTAAATAAAAATGAAAAGCTTTCATTTAGCTCCAGTATTTTCAAAAGCTGACAGCCATCTACTGTAAATTTATTTTCTTTCTTCAAAAATTGTTTTTATTACCTCTAGACACTGAGTTTGTCACTTGTTTTCCTCCCATTATTATTGCTGAACATATTTCTACATTTTCTCAAAACTTCTACCTTATAAACTTTGTCATTTTTAATGTTTCCACATCAAGCCTGATGCTTTCTATGCTCTGTCTAAAACATTTTCAAATATCATACAACTTTAAAAGTATATGACAAAGATTCAAAAGCACTGACTTTAATTTTTTACTGAAATAGGACAATAAAAATTCTGGCCCTGTTCCATAGTGTAGCGGTTATCACGTCTGCTTTACACGCAGAAGGTCCCGGGTTTGAGCCCCAGTGGAACCATGTGGTGTGCTAGTCATTTGCCGGGAGGTGGTGGCGCACGCCTTTAATCCCAGCACTTGGGAGGCAGAGGCAGGTGGATTTCTGAGTTCGAGGCCAGCCTGGTCTACAGAGTGAGTTCCAGGACAGCCAGGGCTATACAGAGAAACCCTGTCTTGAAAACAAACAAACAAACAAAAAACAAACAAACAAAAATTCTGTGTAAAATTAGAAAACTCTCAATATACTATTGAGTAGTAAGTTGTTCCAGTATGGTTCAAGAACATATGTTACTATATTTCTTTGTACGGATGCATGATCACATAGTCTTTGTTTGGGAATATCATTAAGTATATTCTTAAATGAATTTTTATCAACATCATTGATACATAGAAATCTACCAGATTAAATGTGATGCTACCTTCCTTTTGGAGAACTTGAAGTTATACAATTATGGACTAATTTATTACAATAAAGTTTGATAAATTTTCAATGGAAAAATCTTAAGAAAGCATAGTAGAGGCTATTTTGAGTGCTAAGACATGTTAACACTGATTATATTAAGATAAAAAATAAAACTCTTGAATCTGGTATGCTTTTATTATTATTGACTAAAAATTGACTAAACGTAACAATTTTAAAAAAGAATCAGCTATTTTGCTCATAAGTCTGACTTCTTGGTCATTGGCCCCATTGATCATGGCCATGTGTATTAAAGTGTAACAAGATATTGCCAGGAGATTTTTATAGAGGAGCCTTACCACATAATGGATAGGAAACAGAGAGTGAGTAAGAAACCTGGGGACCTAGTATTATAAAAAAGCATATAAAAGCATCCAATACAAAGTATCCTATTATTCTAGCTATGCCTCCATACCCTAAAGTTTCCACTATTTTTCAAAATAACACTACAATCTCAATTGTTTGAGAAAAACAATTTAAATACTGAACATAGAGTATATTACATAATCAAATCATAGCAAATATTAGCAAATCATAATATTCTTCAGTATTTTACTAGGGGCAATTTAATTAGGAGAAATAATTGCAGCACTAAACTTCATTTCAAAGAAATAGCATCCATGATATTTCTCTGCAATGATCTCTGGGGTTATTCTTGTTAACATATCCTTTTAAAACATTGTTTTTATTTTTCTCAAAATTGTAGGAAATGTGTATTCTTTAAAGAGTGTTTTTTAAATGAGGTAGAAGCAGATGACACTAATGAGTGCCAGTAAGTCACTGCACTCATTATTCAGCACCTGGACATTGGTTCTTCTTCATTCATATAGCACTTTGGTCACTAAGGCGATCAGCAAATATATTGAAAACTGGAAAAGATGTAGATGCTTACTACATCAAGCTCTGGAGATTATAAAAATCAAAAGTGTTCAATAAGCTAAAATGTCCTGACAGAGTAGACAATGGACATATAATTAAATGTGTTTGATAAATGCTATGGGACTATGAACTAGCCACTTTCCAGAAGATAATGGATTAGAGCAGATAATATTCTTAGCTGCAAGACTCCTGATGTGGACAGTTAATAAAGAATCCCAACACCAGGTCACAGATCTAATTCCTTATAAATAATCTTAGAATTCAAAGAAGTTTCTCTGTGAATTGATTAATTACCAGTGCTGTTTTATGAAGTCTCCAATATGCAGACACAGCCATCATAAAACAAGCATTGCCACAAGATACAATGATATCCAGGGATGATTTGCCATGAAAAGTTTGAAAAGCATAATCCTCAGTTCATTCTGTGCCTCCGTTCTTAATTCCAGCTCAGTGCAGTCAACATTACATTTACATTGGGAGTCCATGAAATCATGAATAGTAATATCTGGAGGTAGGTTTTAGCGTCAACTGTGTAATATAAACACATATATACACTATCATTTTACTTTTACCTATGCCCCCAAGTAACACACAGGTCATAACACAATTTCAGTTTGTTTTCTCATCACTGTGAACAAAGTATCTGACAGAAAGTACTTGATGGATGAAAGACTGATCATACTGTTTCAGAGTCTACTTGTCTTTATGCTCAAGGACATGGTAACCCTAGAATGCAGAAGGAATAGTTTTTCTTCAGAAGCGACAAGATGGGAAATGGCACATAGTGATCCAAAACAGGGCCCAGTGTAACTTTAATATTTTTAAACCATATTTTTACAACAGTTTTCAAATACTTTAACCTCCCTTGTAGCTCATCACTCACCAGAGGTAGTGGAAAAGAAAAGATACAGAGGAAGTGGACCTATTTAAAAAGGTTCTTTGGAGCAACTCTTGTCTGTGTTGTCTGGAAATCAACAGTTTTTAGTTCAGAGGTTAGCAAGCAGCTACAGCTTAATCCATTCATAACACTTTCTGGATGCATCAGCAGTCCAGTTGAGTGGAGTCAAGTTAGCAACAGTGGAGACATGACCTAGCAGAGATAACAAGGCCTTCGCCTAGGCTCCAGTATGCAGGAGGTACTAGCAGGAACACTAAGAGCAATTCTCAGCTGTGCCTCTCTGATGGAAACAAAGATGATAGACCCACAAGCTTTGCACAGCTAACTATACCAACAAGCCAAGCTCTGTCTCTGTCACTCCTTCGAATCCTGTTTATACCATCTAAACATCATATGTACTCCACATGCTTTGTCTCAGCATGTATCTTGTCTCAGTATGTGTCTTCCTCAGCACAGATCTTGACTTATCACATGTCTTGTCTCAGCATGTGCATCTAATAAGCCAGAGTCTGCGAAGTCCTAACAAATGTAAGAGACAGACCAATGTATGTGTGTTAATAGCAAAGAATCCTTTATCACATTTAATTTCGTGGGTTTACTTTAGCAACACATCCTCTCTTCTGTGTCTGCTTCAGTCTTTTACCTGTATATACTTCAGGAAAGCACTTCTTCACGTGTTTGCCACAGCAAAACACCATCCAACACAACTGACTCTTCAAAGAGTCCTTAAGTTTCCAGTTCAACTCAGTCCTAAAAAATACTCCAGTGACCTCTTGCTTCTAGGTAACCACATCTCAGAGATATCCCCAAAGAGACACGCCTGTTGGGAAGCATTCTCTCAAAGTAGAAGGCATTAATAAATGTTCATTCCCTTTCTTGCCGTATCTTTAAGTTCCTCTCACAACACCAAATTTGATGAAATGGTCTGTGCTCTATGTTGACACCCACACAATTCTCCTTTTTCATTGATGTATGAAAAAAGAAAAAGTAATATGTAGCATGTCCCTTATTTAACTTTTCATTGCACTGAGTAATATTTCTTCATAATCACAATGAATATATTTCTGTAACAAAGAAAAATTAAATAATACATAACAAAATCTGACAGTAAAATGAATAAATAAACTCTGGTATGCTTTTCTTAAATACAAAACCTGATAGCAATGGGAATAAATAAAGGGTTATTATTCACTGTGGCATGAATGGATCTCTCAAATATAATGTGGAGCGAAAGAAGCCAAGCAAAATAGATGACATAATTACATTAATGTGGCAAACATGCTAAACGATCTATTATTTTTGAAGTCAGAAAGGTGGGCACATCTTTATGTAGCACTGTGACTTGGTGAGCTTCTAGTCTTCCGTTTCTCCATATGAAAGCTAACAATGTACATGTGGACTATATGGGAAATATTTGGCTATAAGCTTCTATGTTGAATTTTAATAAATTATGTACTTAAAGTGATATCAAAAGCAAAGAGCAGAGAGTAACACAGAAGTAAAGCAAACACTTCACCTCAGTGTAGAATTGCAGATGATTTTGGACCATCAGCCAAAATATTACTTGAAATATGTTTTAAGATAGAGATGTTCTTCTGCCCTAAATCACAGAAAGGAATAATAAAGTTATGATTGAGGTGTTAAAAATAAAGTCAACCAGGAGGTGGTGGCACACGCCTTTAATCTCAGCACTTGGGAGGCAGAGGCAGGTGGATTTCTGAGTTCGAGGCCAGCCTGGTCTAGAGAGTGAGTTCCAGGACAGCCAGGGCTACTCAGAGAAACCCTGTCTCTAAAAAGCAAAAATAAAAATAAAAATAAAAATAAAGCCAGAGAACAATTAACAATGCGTAAATAGTTGTTACTGGAATATATATCTATATCTATATCTATATATATATATATGAGAGAGAGAGAGAAAGAGAGAGAGAGAAAGAGAGAGAGGCTCATTACATCCAGCATTCATGTTTTGGAAGTTTATTAAAATATAAGGAATAAAGATTGTGCAAAAGTGGTGAGAAGCAATAGTGAGAAGTATGGATTCCAGTGAATTCATTAAAGATGTTCATCTTGTTTGAACAAATCAGAGATATTTATTAACATGAGTATATCTGCCAAATATAAGATGACCTAAGTAATAGAAACATACAATTACTTGTGAATGCAATAAAATGGAAAAGTAGCATAACGAAAAATGGATTATTTTATAGGAAATCAGAAATAAATCAAAAGTTTATTTAAAAAAATTAAAAGTATAAAAATAAGTCCTAAGTATAGAATTACTTGATTAATTAAAGAAACTTATTTGAAAGCACAGATTTTCAGAGTGGATAGGTGAAAGTTTATTATAAGCTTATTTCACAGAAATTGAATACAAAGTATCAAAATGTTATAAAAATTATATACACTAAATAAATTCAGAGCAAAAGAAACAGAAATACTTTGATAGAATGCACACAGAAAGTGCATGACATCTAAGGATAAAATTTAAAAAGAATCTATTACTATGCTAAACATATGAATAAAAATTTAAAACACAGTTCTTCAAGTTATTATGCACCTAAATTGCAATCTCAAAATATATAATTTAAAAGAAATTGCAATCAGATTGAGAAAGTTCAACATATAATAAAAGATTTTACATTATTCTAGAATAACCCAAAAGATCAGACAATGAAATACATTTTTCAAATATGTGTCCTGGAACTACATCAGGATTTAATGATAATGGTTATTAAGAATGCTTATAGTTTACGTAAAATACTACCATGTGGCTCCATGAACATTTATTTTCATCAGAGAAATGTGATGAGGACTATATTATTACTGTCCGTGTTTTTTGTTTTCTTTTCTTTACTTCTTTTATTGGATATTTTCTTTATTTACATTTCAGATCTTATCCCATTTCCCAGTTTCTCCTCCAGAAACCTACTATCCCATCCCCCTCTCCCCTGCTTCTATGAAGGTTTTCCCCACCCATCCACCCATTCCCACCTCTCCACATTGGCATTCCCCTATACTGGGGCATGGAGCCTTCACAGGACCAAGGGCATCTCCTTCCATTAATGCCCAACAAGGCCATCCTATGCTACACATGCAGCTGGAGCCATGGCACACTCTATGTGTACTCTTTGGTTGGTTGTTTAGTCCCTGGGCACTGTTGTGTGGGGGCAGATTTGTTAGTTTATATTGTTGTTCTCCCTATATGGTTGCAAACCCCTTCATCTCCCTCAGTCCTTTTTTCTAACTCCTCCACTGGAGACCCTGTGCTCAGTCCAAAGATTGACTGCAAGCATCAACCTCTGTATTTATCAGGCTCTGGCAGAACTTCTTAGAAGACAGCTATATCAGTCTCCTGTCAGCAAGCCTTTCTTGGCATCCACAATAGTGTCTGAGTTTGGATGCTGTATATGGGATGGATCCCCAGGTGGTGCAGTGTCTGGCCTTTCCTTCAGCCTCTGCTCCACACTTTGTCTCCACATTTACTCCCATGAGGATTTTGTTCCCTCTTCTAAAAAAGACTGAAAGCATTCACACTTTGGTCTCCCTTCTTGAGCTTCATGTGGTTTGTGAATTGTATCTTGGGTACTATCAACTTATCAGTGAGTGCATACCTTGTGTGTTCTTTTGTGTCTGGATTATCTCACTCAGGATGATATCTCTAGTTCCATCCATTGGCCTAAGAATTTCATGAAATCATTGTTTTTATTAGCTGAGTAATATTCTATTATGTAAAATGAGTATGTGAAAATACACATTTTCTGTATACATTCCTCTGTTGAAAGACATCTGGGTTCTTTCCAGCTTCTGGCTATTATAAATAAGGCTGCTATGAACATAATGGAGCATGTGTTCTTGTTATATATTGGAGCATCTTTTGGGTATATACAAAGCAGTGGTTTAGCTGGGGGCCTCAAGTACTGGGTTCCTGGCCAGGTCCTTTCAGAAATTTCTTTTCCCCCCTAAACTGTGGTGTTCAAATGTTAGAAGGCTGAGAATAAACCTTTTGAATTCTCTTCATTTATAAATTGACTATCTACATAAGTCATTTTTCCATTTTCCTGGTGTTAAGATCAACACATTCTCCTCCAACCTCCTAGAAATCCACAATTCAAATTTATATTATCTTTTCCCATTATTCCATGGATTTCCTATGGCCATCTGTACAGTATGAGTTCATAGGAAAAGGTAGGGTTCTTTATTGAACACCTGTGATTTAATTAATACAATGAGAAATTTTCCAAAACATATAACAAGGCATTTAAAGTTGCACAGCATAGATATAAGAGAGTTTGTTAATTATCATTTTTTATTAAATTAATTTATTTCTTACACTCCATATTCCATCCCCCACACCCCATCTACCCTCTGACTGCTCCACATCCCACATTTCCTGCCTACCCCACTCAGTTGCCAGTGGATGCCCCTACCCCCTAGCCCACCTGACCTCTAAACACCTTGGGGCCTCTAGTCTCTTGAGGGTGAAGTATATCATCTCTGAATGAACACAGACACACAAGTTCTTCACTGTATTTGTGTTGGGGGCCTTATATCAGCTGGAGTATGCTGTCTTTTTGGTGGTCTAGTGTTTGAGAGATCTCAAGGGACCAGATTAACTGAGACTGCTAGTCCTCCTTGAACTGGATCCCACATTGGGCCTGTCTCTGGACCTTCTTTTCCTCAGGCTCCTCTCCATTTACATCCCTGTAATTCTTTCAGACAGGAACAATTATGGGTCAGAGTTGTGACTGTGGGATGGCAAACCCATTCCTCACTTGATGCCCTCTCTTCCTGCTGGAGGTAGGGTCTACAAGTTCCTTCTCCCCACTCACTGTAGGGCATTTCATCTAAAGTTCCTCCCTTTGATTCCTGAGAGAGTATTACCTGCCAGGTCTCTGATGCATTCTAGAGGATCCCTCCAACCTCACATTTTCTGAGGTTACCTGTTTTCATTCTTCCTGGGGTTTAGTCCTTTAGGTTTTTTTTTGTTTGTTTTTGTTATTTTTTTGTTTATTGTTTTTGTTTTGTTTTTGTTTTTGTGTTTGTTTTTGGTCTAATATCCACTTATTAGCAAGTACACACCATGCATGACCATTTGGGTCTGAGATACATCACTCAGGATAACATTTTCTCATACCATTCATTTGCCTACAAAACTCAGGATGTTCTCATTCTTAATAGCTGAGTAGTATTCCATTGTGTAAATAAACCTCATTTTCTGTATCCACTCTTTTGTCATGAGTCATTTAGATTTTTTCCAGCTTCTGGCTATCACAAATTAGGCCACTATGAACATAGTGGAATGCGTGCTCCTGTGGCATGGTGGGGCATCTTTTGTGTATATTCTCAAGAGTGGTATAGCTGGGTCTTCAGGTAGATTTATTTACAATTTTCTGAAGAACCTCCAGATTGATTTCTAGAGTGGTTGTACTAGTTTGCAATCCAACCAGTAATGGAGAAGTGGTCCTCTTTCTCTACATCCTTGTATTGTCTGTCACCTGAGATTTTGAACTTGTCCATTCTGATTGGTGTAAAGTGGAATCTCATGGTCATTTTGATTTGCATTTCTCTAATCGCTAAGGACTTCGAACATTTCTTTAGGTGTTTCTCAGCCATTCCAGATTCTTCAGTTGGGAATTCTTGGTTTAGTTCTATACCCCATTTTTCAATTGGGTTGTTTGGTTTTGTGGTGATTAACTTCTTGAGTTCTTTATATATTTTGTATATTAGCCCTCTATTGGATGTGGGGTTAGTGAAGATTTTTTCCCAATCTGTAGGTTGCCAATGTGTTTTATTCACTATGTCCTTTACCTTACAGGAGCTTTCCAGAAAGGGGAACACTCCTTCATTGCTGGTGGGACTGCAAGCTGGTATAACCACTCTGGAAATCAGTTTGGTCATTCCTCGTGAAACTGAACAAAGTACTACCTGAGGACACAGCTATACCACTCCTGGGCATATACCCAGAAGATGCTCTAACATGTAATAAGGACACATGCTCCACTATGTTCATAGCAGTCTTATTTGTAATAGCCAGAAGCTGGAAACAACACAGATGTCCCTCAACAGAGGAATGGATGCAGAAAATGTGGTGCATTTACACAATGGACTATTACTCAGCTATTAAAAACAATGAATTTATGAAATTTTGGGGACCTGGAGAATATCATTCTGAGTGAGGAAACGCAGTCACAAAAGAAAACACACAGTATGCACTCACTGATAAGTGGATATTAGCCCAGAAGCTCAGAATATCCAAGATACAATGCACAAATTACAAGAAGCTCAAAAAGAAAGAGGGCCAAAGTGTGGATACTTTGGTCCTTCTTAGAAGGGGGAACAACATACACATGGAAGGAGTTGCAGAGACAAAGTGTGGATCAGCGACTAAAGGAAAGACAATCCAGAGACCGCTCTACCTGGTAATCCTTCCCATATACAATCACCAAACCCAGACAATATTATGGATGCCAGCAAGTACTGGCTGACAGGAGCCTGATATAGCTGTCTCCAGAGCGGCTTTGCCAATGCCTGACAAATACAGAAGTGGAAGCTCACAGCCATTTTTAGACTGAGCATAAGATTCCCCAATGGAGGAGCTAGAGAAAGGACACAAGGAGCTGAAGAGGTTTGCAGCCCCATAGGAGGAGCAACAATATGAAGTACCTAGTACCCTCAGAGCTCCCAGGGACTAAACCACCAAACAAATAGTACACATGGTGGGACTCATGGCTCCAGTTGCATATGTAGCAGACGATGGCCTAGTCGGTCATCAATGACAGAAGAGGCCCTTCATCCTGTGAAGGGTCTATGCCTTAGTGTAGGGGAATCCCAGGGAGAGGGAGCAGGAGAGAGTGAGTTGGTGAGCAGGGGGAGGGAAGAGGGAATAGGGTTTTTTTTTGTCCCCCCCTTCAGAGGGGAAACTGGGAAAGGGAATACTGTTTGAAATGTAAATAAAGAAAATATCTAAAATAAAAAATTGTTTTCACTATTCTGGGTTTGCCTTTCCAGATGCTTTTGAGAATTGCTCTTTCCATGTCTTTGAAGAATTGTGTTGGGATCTTGATTTGGATTGCACTAAATTTATAGATTGCCTTTGGTAGTACGACCATTTTTACTATGTTAATTTCTGCCAATCCAAGAACATGGGAGATCTTTCTATTTTCTGAGATCTTCTTCAATGTCTTTATTGAGAGAGACTTGAAGATATTATCATACAGGTCTTTCACTTGTTTAGGCAGAGCTACCCCAAGATATTTTTTATTATATGTGGCTATTGTGAAGGGAGTTGTTTTTCTAATTTTTTTCAGCCTGTTTATACTTTGTATAAAGGAAGATTAGTGACTTATCTGAGTTAATTTTATATCCAGAAACTTTGCTGAAATTGTTTATGATTTGGAGAAATTCTCTGGTAAAATTTTTGGGGTCGCTTATATATACTATCATATCATCTGTAAATAGTGATAGCGTTAATTCTTCTTTGCCATTTTTTATCCCCTTGATCTCTTATTGCTGTCTTATTGTTCTAGCTAATACTTGGAGTACTATATTGAATAGATATGGGGAGAGTGGGATCCTTATCTTGTTTCTGATTTCAGTGGTATTGCTTCAAATATGTCTCCATTTAATTTGATATTGGCTCTTGGTTTGCAGCAAATTGCCTTTATTATGTTTAGGTATGGGCCTTGAATTTCTGATCTCTCCAACATGTCTAACATGAAGGGGTGTAGTATTTTGTCAAATGCTTTTTTGGTATTTAAATGTAATTTTTTGAGTTTGTATATATAGTAGATTATGTTGATGGATTTTTGTGTGTTAAACCAACCTTGAATGGGATGAAGTCTACTTTATCGTGGCGAATGATGGTTTAGATGTGTTCTTGGATTAGGTTTGCAAGAATTTTATTGAGTATTTTTGCATTGATATTCATAAGCGAGATTAGTCTGAAGTTCTCCTTTTTTGGTTGGGACCTTGTGTGGTTTATGTATCAGAGTAATTGAGGCTTCATAGAACTTTAGGTAGTGTTCCTTTTCTTTCTATTTAATGGATTAGATTGAGGAAATTTGGTATCAGGTTTTCTTAAAGGTCTGGTAGAATTCTGCATTAAATCCATCTAGCCCTGTTTGGTTTTTTATTTTTTTTATTTTTGTTGTTGTTGTTGTTGTTGTTGTGAGGTTTTTAATGGCTTCTATTTCCTTGTTTGATATGGAGCTGTTTAGATAGTTTACCTATGCTTGATTTAACTTTGGTATGTGGCATCTGTCTAGAAAACCATCCATTAAGTCTAGATTTTCCAGTTTTGTTGAGTATCTGATGATTTTTTTTTAAATTTCCTCCATTTCTGTTGTTATGTCTCCCTTTTCATTTCTGATTTTGTTAATTTGGGATACTGCCTCTTGGCTCTTTAGTTAGTTTGGCTAGGGGTTTATCTATCTTGTTCATTTCTCTAAGAACCAGCTTTTGGTTTTACTGATTCTTCCTATTGCTTTCTTTGTTTCTATTTGGTGGATTTTGTCCCAGAGTTTGACTATTTCCTGCCTTCTGTTCCACTTGGGTGAGTTTGCTTCTTTTTGTTCTAGAGCTCTCAGATGTGCTGTTAAGTTGTTAGTGTAAGATCTCTCCAGTTTCTTCACCAGGGCATTTAGTGCTATCCTTTTAGCACTGCTTTCATTGTGTTCCATAGTTTGGGTGTGATATGTCAACTTTTTCATTAAATTACAGGAAGTCTTTAATTTCTCCCCTGACCAAGTTGTCATTGAGTGGAGAATTGTTCAGTTTCCACTTGAATTTGGGCTTTATTTAGTTTTTGCTGTTATTGAAGACCAGACTTAGGCTATGATGATCTGATAGGATGCATGGCACAATTTCAATCTTCTTGTATCTCTTGAGGGTTGTTATGTGACCAATTATAGTTTGGAGAAGGTACCATGAGGTGCTGAGAAGAAGGTATATTCATTGTTTTAGTGTGAAATGTTCTGTAGATATTTGTTAAATCCATTTGGTTCATAACCTCTCTTAGTTTTACGGTGTCTCTGTTTAGTTTCTGTTCCAATGACCTGTCCATTGGAAAGAGTAGGATGTTGAAATCTCCCACTATTATTGTATGGGGTTCAATTTGTATTTTGAGTTTTAGTAGTTTATTTTATGAATTTGGGTGCTCTTGCATTTGGGGCATAGATGTTTATAATTGAGACTTTCTCTTGGTTGATTATCCCCTTGATGAATATGAAGTGTCTTTCTTCATCACACTTGATAACTTTTTGTTGAAAGTCTATTTTATTGGATATTAGAATGGCAACCCCTGCTTGTTTCCTGGGACCATTTGCTTGGAAGGCCTTTTTCCATCCTTTTACTCTGATTATAGTGCCTATCTTTGTTTTTGGGGTGTGTTTCTTGTATGCAGCAAAATGCTGGATTTTGCTTGTGTATTCACTCTGTTAGCTTATGTTGTTTTATAGGTGAGTTGAGTCAATTAATATTAAGAGATATTAGAGATGACTGTTGATTCCTGATATGTTTGTTTTTGTTGGTGGCTTTATGTGATTGTGGCTCTCTGCTTTTGACTTTGTTGTGAGATGCTTAATATTTTCTCCTTTCTTTGCTGCAGGTATCTTCCTTGTGTTGGAGTTTTCCTCCCAGGATCCTCTGTAGGGCTGAGTTGGTTGGTAAATACTGTTTAAATTTGGTTTTGTCCTGTAATATTTTGACTTCTCCATCTATTTTGATTGAGAATTTTGCTGAGTATAGTAGCCTGGGCTAGCATTTGTGTTCTCTTAGAGTCCGAATGACCTCTAACCAGGCTCTTCTGGCTTTCATAGTCTCTGTTAAGAAGTCTGTTGTAATTCTAATAGGTTTACCTTTGTATGTTACTTGGTCTTTTTCCCTTGCAGCTTTTAATATTATTTCTTTGCTCTGTTCATTTAGTGTTTTGATAATTATGTTTCAAGAAGATTTTCTTTTCTGATCCCATTTATTTGGTGTTCTATAGGCTTCTTGTACCTTTATGGCCATCTGGCCATCTCTTTCTTTAAGTTGGGGAAGTTTTCTTTTAACCTTTATTTTTTAAGACATTTTTAGGTCCTTTGAACTGGGAATCTTCTTTCCCTTCTATTGCAATTGTTCTTTGATTTGGTCTTTTCATTGTGTCCTGAATTTCTTAGATGCTTTGGGTTAGGAGATTTTTTTTTTTTAATTTTCTTTGACAGTTGTTTTAATCTCATCTATGGTATCTTCTACACCTGAGATTCTTTCTTCTATGTCTTGTATTCTGTTGGTAATACATAAATAGTTCCTGACCTCTTTCCTAGGTTATCGATTTTCAGGTTTGCTTTTATTTGTGTTTTCTTTATTGTTTGTACTTCCACTTTTAGGTCTTGGATCATTTTATTCAATTCCTTCACTTGTTTACCTGTGTTTACTTGTATTTCTTTCAGTGAGTTATTGATATCCTCCTTAAAGTACTCTATTATCTTCATGAGATAGGATTTTAGGACAGATTCCTGATTTTCAGGTATGTTGGTGTATTTAGGGCTTGCTGTGGTAGAATAATTAGATTCTGATGATGCCCACATATTTTGGCTTCTGATGCTTATAGTAAGATACTTCTTGCCTTTTGTCATCTGGATATCCCTGGTGTTTGTTGTTCTGGGTAACTGAATGGAGTCTGACTCTTTTGTCCCTTGGTTGTTTCAGGTGTCCTGGTAGGCCTGTGACCCTGGCTGTATCCAACCACCTGTGGGACCTTCCAACTTAGGGCTCGTCACCAGGGCAGAGAAGCTGCTTATCTGTTGCCTTGGCTGCAGTATATCTGCTGGGAGGCCTTCAGTCTGCTCTGAGTGCAGCAGGTCCCCTAGGATGGATCTGGATATGGAGTCTTCATGGGAGCAGACCAACTAGGCATCTGCCCCAGCAGAAAAGACAAATTGCTCTGAATGCAGCAGTTCCTCTAGGATGGGTCAAGATATCCTGGAGTCTTTGTGAGAACAAACCAACTATGGGTCTGCCCCAGCAGCGAGGACCAGGCAGAGGGATACTGTCAGCATTTTACATATAGTAAGTACAAGTCATTGAGTTAAAATGACTACATTAAATGTTTTTAAAAATCATTAGTGATAAAATTAACTGATTAAAATCAAGCATACTCAGAGAACATGGAGTAGTGATATGCTATTGGCCAACATTCAAACCAGTATACATATCTGATTCCTAAGTAAACATTTAGCTGTATTCAAGGTTGAGGGTCTTGATGAAACAGCTGATACCCAGATGAACTAGAGTAATAAAAGCCAAAAATAAAATGAGTTTGTAAATGTTCACGAGTGGTACACTCAGGGGCAGTAGGCTGTACAGACAACCTGGTCCAGGTTGAACCATAGGTCTGGAACCCCAGAGACCAGTTGGGTGATAATTTCTGCCTGCATGGAACAGAAGGTGTTCAACCATGCTTCCTGGTCCCCTGGCTCCCATTGCAATTACAACCCCCACATGGGGTTCATCAAACATTGTAATCATATGTTTGATGAATGAAACATATGTTTCATTCCCTTTCAATGATGAGCTAACCCTTTCTCCTTAATTGTAGATTACAGTTGGCAACTCACTTCCAAAGCAATGGGGGAACCTAGCAAGCAATCTTTGACTTAGATGGCCATATGTGCTGTATGTTCCACTACTATTATATACCTCCTCAGACCAGGAACTATTCTTGTAACCATAAGTGTTCGAAGCCCAAGTAGAGAATTAGTCAATATCAACTGAGAAACAATGTACAAAATACTTGACTTCAACCAAGGTAGTATGGTGACAAAAATTGGGAGAAAACCCCAAGAAGCAGAAGACTATGAAGTTTCGATGATGTGTGGAGTGTGATGTGGTATCTGACAGTGGTCATAATCCATAAAAGAAACATGAATGGAAATTAGATCAAATTCAAATAGAATGCATAATTGAGCTTTCAAGAATGTCCTTACATTTTTCTCTCAGTTTTGCAACAGGCTTATAGACAAAAGTTGATAATAAAGGAGGCTGAGTGGAGCAACACAGGTATCCCCATCCTCTTGATGTACTCCATGCATTAGCAAAATCATAATAAAACGAATGATATCTCATAAACATGAGGAAAGCACTATTAAAACCTTGAGAAAAAAGCTAGAGATGGAATAAATTATCAGCACAAAAATAAATTTCACTAGCTAGAACATTTTATAATTATTAAAGAGTAAGAACATGTGTGACCTAGCTAATTTATAGAAAAATGAGCAAATGGTATTCAGTACAATAATAAGTAAACTGTGATTTGTTATATAAGGAAGTCATGTCACCTGACTATGAGATATTTGATTATAATTTAAATGCCATGACATTTTATTTATTAATTGGAAAGTAATTAAAGATTTACAAGTGTGACATGGCAAAAGGAGAGAGGACATATTGTTTGCTGCTTAATAAATGCTTAAAAACTGATCACTTTTTTGCATGTACAAAAATATCTACACTGACTGCCCTGAAAGCTACTCTTTTAGCCGTGATCAGTGAACTCTTCTAAGCCACAAAGTGATAGAAGAGTATGTGTTTTATCCATTATTCTTGCCACTCAAAACGGAATGAGAGTTTATGTTGCAGCTCATTGGTAAGAGTCCTTGCTTAGAATGAGAATGACCTTGTCTTCTATTCCTAGCACTATAACTTAATAGCGAGGATGAATTTGAAAAGAATAGAGAAAAGGAGAAGGGGGAAGGAAGAAAAATAAATAAAATAAGAAGAAAGAGGAGGAGAAATATTCCATCACATCAAAAGGATGTGAAAAATGTTAAACACTCTTTCTATGTCCTTTAAAAAAAGCACATAGTCTGTGGAATATATACACATGAAGTTATTAAAAATGTTATAGAACAATTAATATATATGTATGTGTATAATTTTACAAATAGTATAAATATTTCTGAAAAAGTATAATTTCATTGATAAACTGTCTTAGTTAGGGTTTTACTGCTATAAACAGACACCATGACCAAGGCAAGTCCTAGAGGAACAACAGTTAATTGGAGCCTGCTTACAGGTTCAGAGGTTCGGCCCATTATCATCAAGGTTGTAGCATGGCAGTGTCCCGGCAGGCATGGTGCAGAAGGGGCTGAGAGTTCTACATTTTCATCTGAAGTCTGCTAGAGAAAACTGGCTTCCAGGCAGCTAGGATGAGGGTATTAAAGCCCATGCCCACATTGACACACCTACTCCAGCAAGGCCACACCTACTCCAATGAGGCAACATATCCTAATCATGCCACGCCCTGAGCTAAGCCGTCATATAAGCCAAGTAGCAAAAGTATTTAAATCTTCAAAAAACACAAAAGTAAATGACTAAGACAATAATTGATAGTATCTTTATGATCAATACAGGTTGTTTTCAATGTCATTTTAAATTTTTTGCATATGTAAAATATTTCAACAATTCAGTAAAGTGCTTTATGCCATCTGACTCATTCCCTTTCCTCAGACAGACTTTGCTTGCTTGTGAATCAGAAAGGTCAATGACAAGAGGAAGACAAAATTAGACAGGACATTCCATCTTGACTTCACATAAAAAACAAACCAATGTTCTTTTTTTTAGTTTAATCTTTGGGTTAAGTAAACAAAATCACCAAATCTTATCACAGTTTGCAAAGGTCAAACATATGTACTTAATATTTGTATTTCTTTTTTAAAGGATTCAAAAGAAGTATCATTAAGTCTCAAAATGGTGTCTTATTTATTGTAAATGAAGAACTTAAACACATTTGCAAGTAAGTAATGGATCAATAACAGTTGGTATATAATATAACCAATTATGAGGTTTCTGTTTGTATAATATATAGATATGTTTAGATATAAAATAAGAGTTTAGTTTATAAAGTATTTGCTTGTCTATGATTTATTTTAAGAGCTTTTTTGATTCTTCTATATTTTACTGTTCATAAAACTTCAGGGCTGAGACTACCATGTTCAACCATTTGATTGTTGCTTCTCCACCAACAGGTAATAGATTATGTTGATTATTAAGGTCAAACTCTTCCCTATATAGGATAAAATAAAAATCATTCTGAGCCCAATGGCAACATTTACAATAATCTTGAAATCCATACTATACTCTGCATATGTGTGTGGCACTTCTTGATATGGGGCCCAAAAATACAACGATGTTAAGTGCATCAACAAATGAGATAATACAAAAGCAAACAGTTGTCTTAAAGGTAATTGTAAATAAATGGACTTGGAAATAAATGAAAATTGACCACTCCCTGTGTTACTATTTATATTATCTCTGCCACTCATTCTTGTCTTTTTATTGGTTATTTTAATTATTTACATTTAAACTGTTATCCTCCTTTCTAGTTTTCCCACTACACCCCCCATTCCTTTCCCCCAATAGTGATTGACTGATAAACAACTTTTAGCTTTTTGTAGTGATAGTTTTCAACATCTGTCTGCCTAGACAAATAAAATTATTCTTTGTACTACAGCTGCATGTAAATACACAATCTTCGTATCTGCCTGTCTTCTATTTATCCATCACCATCACTAGTCAATCAATATCACATATTTAATCTATCATATTATGAGGCAATAACCTCATAAACAAACATTCAGCCTCCTATTTATAAAAAATTGGATAGGTTCAATTATAATTTATCTTAACTGAAGAGACACTTGGTTGTGCCCAACTAATTTACCCTCTAGCTCAAGGTAGGTCCATTTTGAAGAATTTGCTTTCCAGGACAAATGTTTGTGCTCATTTTTATACATATGTATTTACCTTAGCACAGTCTCCATTATTTTCCAGTCAACATACATAGGCACACACACACAGACACATGCATACACACACATGCACACTAAAACAACGCACTCACATGCACACTAAAACAGTAACACACACACACAGGAGAGGGAGAGACAGACGGATGAATGGAAAGAAAGAAGGAAGGAATGAAAAAGAAGGAAAGAAAAAAAACTAAATGTTAAAAGGTAGCCAAAAACTTCAGCAGGATATAAATTGAAAAGGTCAAATTTACATATGTCCCTAACAAGTAATTCATCTCAGAAAAACCTATTTAATGACAAACTAGTATCTTAAATTAGCTGTTTTATCCATTTTGTCTCTGTGTCTTACCCATGCTTCATAAACCAAAGTCACTACAGTAATTATAGGAGGTTCTAGTATACTGTGGTGAGAACTAGTCATTTAAAAGGGAATCCTAATATTTGTCATCAGTGTAATGTAAACAACATGAGAAAATAAAAGCAACCATGTTTTAGTTCTATGTGTCAATCTGAAATTAAAATAGCATGTTACTATCACAGTGTCTACTCTGTCATTCCACATGTAAAGGAGTCAGGACACAGGAAGTACGAAATCAGCATATTTGCTCTACCCAAAATTTGAGAATAGTTGAAAAGATACTTCTTTCCCATAGATACAAAGACCTGATCCGAACTTTATCTGGTTTCAGAGCTTGTGCATTAAGAGGGGAAGGCAGTCATGCAAGCCCCAGCTTTATTTTCAGATCCTGGAACATAGTGCCTGCTCCCTTTAGCACTTTTATAGTTTGGTCCAAGTAAGGTCGCCTTTGACAAGCCTTACCTTCCTTTTGCTTGCTTTGTTCTTTGTTCTTTCAATGGAGGATAATGAATGATCTATTCTCTATCGGTCCTTCTTCAAAACAACTGGGCACGTTAAAATCTGGGAACAGTACTCTGCCATCCATTTTGCCATTACCCCAACTTTCTATTTTAGCTGGAGGCACACACCATTTGCTGTTTGGACTTTTTGTTGAATAATTGGCACAACTTCACAATCAAACAAAATTGTCAATTGCTTTCCAGTAGGCTCCTAAATATTTGAGCAGGTTTGCTAGGGAATCCTTGAAGGGGAAGTAAAGTAAAATGCCAGAGTTTTCCTCAATCACTGTGTTTTGGTTTTGTACCTCAGTTTCCCTCAGATTAGGCTTTTACTGCTCAGCAATAAGAAGCCAGTGGTTCCTGTGTTGTAATATCCTTTCAAAAGTGGCACATATGGAATTCCATTAATTTCTGTTGCACAAAATTACACAGAATCCAGAAATTGTTACTTAATAACCCATCAGTAATGTGACTTTCACCTTGGCATGGAGTCTCAGCTGCTGTTTATCTTTAAGGCTTATCCTAACTTCTGTACATAGAGAAGACACAACTGTTCAGGAAAGGAGGGGCATCATTCTACTCCAGACAAGAGTAAAGGTAGAATCTATGTGGCTCTCTTGACCTAGAGAAAACTGTTTTATGATCTTCATAAAAAGTGGATTGCAGAGACACACATACAATATGGTTTCAAAAGGAATCAACTGTGAAAAACAAACAAAAAACATTGTACTTCAGCTTCCCAGTCATTTGGATGGGTCAGATTATGCATGCTTCCATACTAATTCCTGGAAGCCGGAGATCTCTATATATCTATATCTATCTATCTATATCTATATCTATCTATCTATCTATCTATCTATCTATCTATCTATCTATCTATCTATCTATATATATATATATATATAGAGAGAGAGAGAGAGAGAGAGAGACTACACCATCCAAAACTTGACACCATCATCCCAATCTTTATATATATTGAAGAATATGCTGATTTTAGACACATAGCTAGAAATAATGTATTTGAGTATTTCCAGGATCATTATAGGATATGTTAACACATATCTTACAGAAGGTACTAGGTAGGCTAGAGGAATATTATTTGTGCCCAGGAATACAGAAGGAACAGAATTGAAGTGGAAAGTATCTGGACATCTCACGTGATACAGATTCATGTGGTATTTTGTAGAGACAGACTCTCATGGTGTTTTGCTATGGCAAGACCATGTGAAGTTTGAAGAGAATATAAATAGGACTCAATGGACAATAAAGGCATACTTGCATAGCTAGCCTTGTAAAACATCATTGGCTTCATGTCTTTATTTTCTTGAAAGAGGCACAGCAGAGAACTTCTGCTGGACTTCTGAATGTGTTTGATATCCTGACACTAATGAACTGAACTGCTGCTATCCTGACAAACAGAGATTTGTATTACAGCAAAGAACTACTTCTAAAAAAGTCCACATCCTCTTGCCTAGTTACCATCTTTTCTCCCCTACCTTTGGATGGGGCTAGAAAGGGGTCAAAACCTTAAGAACTCCTATTAAATATAGGTTTTAAAATATCTAAGCCTAAAGGGAATCATATTTGTACTGTCAAAACAAGGGACATTTGGGATCTGTAAAGTGGTTCAGCCTGTAAAAGTACATATTGTCAAGAAGGACATCCTGGGTTCAACCCCTAAAACCTACAAGACGGAAGGAAAGAATAGAAATCTATGAGTTGTCCTCTGACTCCACATGTTCCTTCTGTCTTGACACTGTCTCTTAACCTTCTACTTAAAAAATAAAATATAATAAAATGTTTGAAAAATAAAATGGAGCAATATAAAATTAAAATCACATATAAGCAGAAGACAAAAAAGGTATCTCATGAATGGGATTTTCTTCATGGGTGAAGTAGGATCCTGGGAGATACTCTGCAGGGGTTGCGTAGGATCCTGAACCTAGGCAGTATGATGATTTTATTCAATGTTTTACAGATTCCACATGGGTTTTTCTCTATATTAATGTTCTACATAATATATATGTAATACATTATTTAATTACTTTTTACTTCAAATAAAACAATTTTATGTTTAACATACTATTTAAAGGGTCCTAAGTAGCCATATTTTTCTTTTTTTTTAAAGATTTATTTATTATTATAAGTAAGTACACTGTGGCTATCTTCAGACACACCAGAAGAGGGCATCAGATATCATTACAGTTGGTTGTGAGTCACCATGTGGTTGCTAGGATTTGAACTCAGGACCTTAGGAAGAGCAGTCAGGGCCCTTAACCCCTGATCTATCTCTCCTGCCCCCCTATTTTTCATTCTTAGAAGAAATTCCTTCGGAAAATACAGGAAGTTATCTACACATAGGAGTGTAATCAGTTTGACATGATCTATTTCACAGTTTGTTTGTCTGTTTGTACATTAGTTTATGTCCTATGGTGCTAAAAATCAAATTCAGAAACTACCATGGCAGACACCTCTCCCATTAAGTTGTATCCCAGTCTAAGAAGTATTTACTAAAAGAAAAGAAACTGTCTCCTTTTCCTCTCACCTAGTCAGAACTCACTCGCTGGTTATGTGACATGTTCACGCTCAGTAGTTAACTACTGCTGAGTTCTGATATTTTACTTCCAACTGACAACATAAAATAAGCACTCTGTAAGTTAAACCATGCTGTATGATAAAAATACAGAACTCAGCATAAGTTAACTGCCTAGCAGACAGCTACTTGGATGCTCCAACTACCTCACTTCTCTAGAATCAGCTAGGAGAAGGCACTGCACTCAGAAATCCAAGTTCTTAGGCAAATGTATGGAATTTGAAAATATTATTCTGAGTGAGGTAACCCAGTCACAAAAGAACACACATGGTATACACTCACTGATAAGTGGATATTAGCTGAAAAGTTTGGAATACCCAAGATATAATTCAAAGACCAAATGAAGCTCAATAAGTAGAAGACCAAAGTATGGATGCTTCTGTCTTTCTTAGAAGGGGGAACAAAATACTCATGGGAGGAAATACAGAGACAAAGTGTGTATCAGAGCCTGAAGAAAAGGCCATCCCGAGACTACCTCACCTGGGGATGCATCCAATATACAGTCATGAAACCCATACACTATTTCAGATGCCAAGAAATGCTTGCTGACAGGATTCTGATATAGCTGTCTCCTGAGAGGCTCTGCTAGAACCTGACAAATACAGAGGCAGATGCTAGCAGCCAACCATTGGGCTGTGCATGGGTTCCCCAATGGAGGAATTAAAGAAAAGACTAAAGGATCTGAAGGAGTTTGCAATCCCATAGAAAGAACAACATCAGCCAACCAGACTGCCAAGAGCTCCCAAGGACTAAACCACCAACAAATAGTACACTTGGAGGGACTCATGGCTACAACTGCATAAATAGCAGAGCATGGTATGGTTGGGCTTCAGTGGGAGGAGAAGCCCTTCGTCCTGTGAAGGCTCCATGCCCCACTGTAGAAGGATGCCTGGGTGGAGAGGTTGGAGTGGTTAGGTCGGGGGAGCACCCTCCTAGAGGTAGGGGAGGGAAGATGGGATAGACGGTTCCAGGAGGAGAAACCACGAAAGGTGATAACATTTTAAATGTAGATAAAGAAAATATCTAATAAAAGAAAAGAAAAGAAATGTAAATACATAAAATACCCAAGAAAAATAAAACAAAATCAAACAAACAAACAAACAATCAACCCAGATAAATCCAGCTTCCTTTTCTACTTGGCATGAAGAATCTAGACTTCCTTCACTCTTGGCTTTTGTAGTAACTAACATAGTCTAAATGTGTTACAATATTCTTATGACCAGATTCTGGGTCCTCCTTTTCTCTACTTTTGAGTCAAGTAAGCAGGTCTACCTTCTTCTATGCATACTATTAATGCTGAGGTGCCCCAAATATGCCATTATGCATTTCAGCCTGTAATATTACACTTTTCATTTTGACATGATATAGAATCATTTCCCTGAAGGATTACCTAGATTATGCTAGCCTTGAGCATGACTCTGGGCATTCTCAATTTTGTTAAGTGAAGTGGGAGAATTTATCCTGAAAGTGAGTGGCACCTACTAGCAGTGAAAGCAAACTGATCTTAAAGAAAGCTTACTCTCTTTGCCCATTTGTTTTAGCTTGCCTGTCTGTCACCAGTGTCTGCTCCTGCTACCACTCTTGCTAACATCAGAACTGTACTTTCTTTAAACGGGTATGGTCTGAAGACCATGTTGCCCCTAGGAGTTCTCCAGGCCCTTGGCATCATATTGGAACTGCCAAGGAATCCAGCTTTGTAAATTGAGCAATACCAGGATTTCAGCCTCTCTAGTATGAGATACATTACTGAACTACAGAGATAGTCTCACCTAAGCAATCTAATAAAACTTCTTTTGTGATTAGCTCATACTATCAGATCTATTCCTCTTGACCAGAGGTTCACAAACTGTGGGTGGCAACTTCTTTGGTTGTCACATACAAGATAATTACACAATGATTCCTAGCAATATCAGAGCTACAGTTGAGAAATAGTAATGAAATAATTGGTTGTAGGTCACCACAACATGCGGAACTGTATTAAAGGTTGGGAACTCCTGCTTCAGTGAAATCGGAGTAGCATGCTAAGTCAATAACCATCAGTTCCATATTGTCCATCAAAGTGATAGTCTATTATGTTTATTACAGCAGACAAAGAAATAACTCTTTGTGTACATTTGATGTTTTATAACCACAAAAGAAACATAATGTTTAAGGAGCAAAGCTTATAATAATGTACATTCCTACTCTTCCTTCAGTAGCTCTTTTGTCGAATTGGCATTGGTAAACATAATCAGTAGGATCACACTTAAAAAAGCTAAAACATGCATCAAGTGTTTAACTTTTTTCCCTCACTCTTTCTCATTTCCAAGTAACAAGATAATGTGCAATTCCATTTACCTCTCCACTTCCCTCTACATTTATTATTTACACTATTATCATCTCATTCTGGTGCAAACCATTATATTTCCTCCACAAAGAACAGCAAAACATGCTTAAGATAAAATTGAAGACTCATTGCCATCCATCTGCATTCTTTTCTTTCCAGACAGCATTTGGAGTGCTCATTCCCTCTGTAAAATGGATAAACTGGCTGAAACATTCTCTGTTCAGAGTCCTCAAGAGCTGCCCTAAAGTGGTCTTAAGATGTTTGCATCCAGTATGGAATGGCTTATGACCTTTGCAACCTGAATTCATCTCAGCTCTGCATTTGTTAGCAGATGATTTTTTTTTTTTTGCTAACTTTCACTAGTGTAATAATTCTCATCAGCCACATCTCAACTCAGTTCACCTTTGAAAAGAGTCCACTCAAGATTTACAATCTATGTGGCAGTCCTTGTCATGTGATCTCATGATAATTGTGTTTTGATCACATGTTCCTTAAAGATGTTAGTTAGTATGCACGCAGGTTCCAATGAGTACTATTATGTCCCATATTCTCAGCAAACTGTTTATATATTTCCTTACCTTGAGTCAGAGTCTTAACATGTAACTCTTGCTGGGGTGAAACTTATGGAGATCTACCTGCTTATACCATATAATCCTGTTCTCAATAAGTAAAATAAGCCATAAAGCAAGCTAACTCTTTTGTTATATATTTCTTTACTAGTATCTAAGGAGAGTCAATATTTATTCAGTAATTATTATGAGCTAATGCATTCCCTGATAATATGTGCAAATAAATCAAAACTCTGTTCATATCCCTCATATGACTGGCTCTAATGCCAGCCTGTTCATCATGCTTTGCAGACTCCACAGGTCTTCATTTTGTGCATAATTAACCACTATACACTACACATTTCTATTATTGTTATTAGTGCTTCTTGGCACCAATCTTAAGTATTTGGAGAAGTGAGAGAGATAATCATTAGTAGTTGGAATTGAACTTATAAATGAACTCATCCATGCTTTCATGGTATTTATTTAGGTATATCTTCCATTTCATTTTTCTCTGTGACTCACACTTTTTTGTGTGTTGCTATCTCTACTATACCTAAAACACATATATTTTATGATTGTAAAATACATATAGATCTATACATAAAATATCCCACATACACATAGACATGTATCAAGCGGAAGAATATAAAGACTGATGAAAGATATTCTGAGGGAGAAAAGATGTTAGATTCAGAAAGTTTTGTTTTGGAATGGAAGGGCATAGATTCTAGACATAATGCAGATATAGACAGAAGATAAGGGTAATTTTAGGTGTATGTTTTCTACAGTCTACTTCAATAAGGGCTTAAGCTTTCCTCCACTCTACTCTCACCCCTCTCCATGAGGTAGTAGAAAAGAAGTTTATTGGGATTTGGAGGAAGTGAACCTGTTTTGAAATAGTTCTTTGGTATGACCACCATTTTTGCTACAACCTTGCTCTTTAAAAGCCCCATGTGAACAGCTCATGACTACAAAAGAGGTAGTTCCTTTAAACTGATGCATACAATACCCTTGTCCTACAAAACAGATCAAGAATATTTGTATGAAAATCAAATACAGAGGACCAGCCTGGCTCAGGGAATACTTTGTTTCTTCACTTATTTTTCTGAGCATCAAATTTACTTATTAAGCTAATCAAGATACAAAATAGAACCAACAATGGCTTTCAGGTCTAAGAATAAATGATACAGCAAAATCACATTGTCCTCCTCCCTGAGGAATGAACACTACACCCAAGCCAAAAAAAAAAAATGTAACATTTACCTTCTTTTAGTGTTACCTGTTCTTTTGTGTTAACTGTGGGTTACTCAATGTTTCTATGTGACTATGTAAGTAAGTGAAAATTGTCCTCATCTTTATTACTTTTCTTGTAACACTACAACTGAATTTTCATAATGGAGAAAGTCTCCATCCATATGTCATTACTCCACCTCCAACAGACACACAACTTTTAAAATTGAAACAAACTCACATTTCTCAGTCTGTATTATTTTTGAAATACATATTTCCACTTCAAGTTTGTTTGATTTGGGAAGACATTTCCAGCATTCCTTGTCCTTGAATTCCTGGTCTTGTAACACTGAGAGGTCATGGTGCATTGTCTGGGATTGCAGTCTGAATTCTCTGTGGAGAAGTTTGAGCCCATACAGCTGCCATACTTCATCATATAGAAGATCTGGAATGAAGCATGTAGCTGAGGGATGCAGATTTCGAGCATCTGGAGCTTTGAGTTGATGAACTTGGAGACACTAGGGAGAAAGCACAACACACATAGCATCCAGTCTGGGAAGCCAGCACCCCAAAATAACAGTTCAGAAAGCACCAGCAAATGCCAAAAAAGGAATGATCCTCAGCGGGTGTGTGGCAATCAGGTATGGACATGGTCCATTATCTCTGAAATTGATAAACTTTCATCCTTTTCCATCTATGTTTCTGGGAGGGGACAGATGACATACTGTGTTACCCAAGAGGGCTTCAGAATTTTAGTCCTTCTGACTCAGTGCTGTATCTGGGATTAGATGCTGCTATGTCTGACTAAAGTTTATTTTTTATTAGGTATTTTCTTTATTTACATGTCATATGATATCTCCTTTCCCAGTTTCCCCTCCAAAAAAAATTTAAAAAAATAAAGAAGAACAACAACAACAACAAAACCAAAAATGAAAACAAACAAACAAACAAACAAAAAACCCTCTTCCCTCTCCCCTCCCCCTGCTCACCAACCCATCCTCTCCTGCTTCCTGGCACTGAGGCCTGTTTATTCCTTGCCTATTGGTTTTGATTTAATGGTACTATTATTGGTGAACATTTACTCCCAGTGGAATTAATCTACATTGAAATTTTAGGGGACTGATAGACTGCTTTCCTTGGGAAGGAAACCTTCCCATCCTTTAAAGTGATGCTGAATTTGTGATGGAACTGAAACTTGGATGGCATGCATGTGGACATTTAGGCTGCAGATACTCCTCCTACATTCAGTGAGTCCCTCCTTATCAGCTTCTTCAGATTTCGGGAGTCTCCTTCATGTTTGGTTATGCTCTCCACAAGGCCTAGGCAACATCTTCTTCTTCTTCCAAGTGCATGCATTCTACACTTTGGAATCTTGTTCTTAAGTGGTACAAATATCTCTGGTCAAAGGGTGCTGTCTTCCAAAAGACATTTCCATGTCTTGAAATTTGGAACTCGTGAATATAAATATATGAAAAGGTTTAATTTATTACCTATTTATATTCATGTCTGCCTGTATATGTGCATGTGTATTTTGGTGTCTGTGGAGGCCAGAAGAATACATCAGATCCCTTGGAGCTGAAGCCACAGGCAGTTATGAGTCACTTGATGTGCATGCTGCAGACTGAATTCCAGTCCTCTGAAAGTGCAAGAAGTGTTTTAACCACAGAAAAATACTCTCCAGGTCTCTCTCCCCTACTCAAACCATATTTTGGAAAAGAATCTTTGTCAGTAAAATTAATGGTCTCTAAATAAGACAATATGAATTATCAAATAGAATATAAAATTGACAGTTAGCAACTTCGTAATAAGCAAAAAAAGGCTGGCAGGCCTGTGGTTCAGTGGTAGTAAGAGTTTGAATCTCACCACTCAAACAAGCAAGCAACAACAAAAATATGCATACAAAAGAGAAGTCTCTATGAAGGTAAAGGCTGAAGCTGGAGTTGCCTGAAGGAAGGGCTCTCACTTGAACACTTCTGAGGAGGAATGGCTTTTACCTCAGTTTCAACCTTGCATCATCTAGAGACTCAGAAAGAATACACTTCTGATGTCTTAAGCCTCTACATGCATGGCTGTTACTGTCTAGGGGTCTTGATAGGGTTCATTTTCATTATCTGCTAATAGAAACTAGGAAATGTATAGTAACAAAGAGAGAGAGAGAGAGAGAGAGAGAGAGAGAGAGAGAGAGAGAGAGAGAGAGAGAGAGAGAGAGAGAGAGAGAGAGAGAGAGAGAGAGAGAGAGAGTTCTTTGGAGCGATTCCAACTTTCACTGTTATTAGTCTAGACCACTAACAAACACCAAATAGGATTTAGTAGTTGAAGCCCAGTCCACTCAGCAAACACCACACATGAATAAGCAAGGGCAGTTCAATCTGAAATTGGTCAGAAATGTTCTCTCTCTTTTTGAGTCTTTGTGTGGTGTAGGTATAAGGTTGACTGGAGCTTCATAGAATGAATTTGGCAAATTCATTTCTGTTTCTATTTTGTGAAATATTTGAGGAGTATTGGGATTAGCTTTTCTTTGAAAGTCTGGTAGAATTCTGCACTAAACCCATCTAGCCCTGAGCTTTTTATTGGTTGGGAGATTTTAATGACTGCTTCTATTTTTTTATGGTTTATGGAACTGTTTTTATACTTTATCTGATCTCAATTTAACTTTGGTAACTGGTATCTATCTAGAAAATAACCCATTTTATTTAGATTTTCCAATTATGTGGTAGTACAGGCTTTTAAAGTAAAACCTAGTGATTCTTTGAATTTCTTCTGTGTCCATTGTTATGTTTCCCTTTTCATTTCTGATTTTGGTAATTTAGCTACTGCCTCTATGCCTTTAAGTTTGTTTTGCTAAACATTTCTTTCTCTTGTTGATTTTCTCAAACAAGTAGCTTTTGTTTTGTTGATTTTTTGTATTAGTCTCTTTGTTTCTACTTGACTAATTTCAGCTCTGAATTTGATTATTTTCTGCCATCTATCTCCTTTGGTGTGTTTAGTTATTTAATTTTTCTAGATCTTTCAGGTATACTTTTAAATCATTAAGATGAGATCTCTCCAGTTTCTTTATGAAGGTACTTTGTACTATGAACTTTCCACTTAGCACTGCTTTCTTTAGGGTTTCATAAGTTTGTACATGTTCTGTCTTCATTTTCATTGAATTCTAGAGAGTCTTTAACTTCTTTCATTATTTCTTAACTGATCTGGTGATCATTGATTAGGGAGTTATTCGATTTCCATTAGTTTATAGGCTTTCTTTTGCTTCTGTTTTTGAAGCCAGGTTTAATCCACGATGATCTGATAAGATGCATGGTGTTACTTCAATCTTCTTTTATATGTTGAAGCTTACTTTGTGACGGATTATGTGGTCAACTCTGTAGAAGGTTCCATGAGGTTGAGAAGAAGGTATATCTTTTACCTTTAAATGTTCTATAGATATCTGTTAGGTCCATATGAATCATTACCTCTGTTAGTTTCATTATTTCTATGTTTAGATTCTTTCTTGATTTCTTGATGACCAGACCATTGGCAAGAGTTGAAGTTTCCCACTATTGATACGTGGGCTTCAATCTATAATTTAAGCATCAAATATATTTCTGTTATGAATGTGGGTACCCTTGCATTTATAGCAAAGAAGTTCAAAATTGAGAAGTCCATTTGGTAAATTTTTCCTTTAATGAGTATTTATTTATTTATTTATTTTTGGTTTAAAGTCTATTTTAGACTATATTAGAATGGCAACCAAAGCTTGTTTTTTAGGTCTGTTTTCTTGGCTAAGAGTATTCAAGCCTTTATTCTGAAGTAATATGTATACTTGTTACTGAGATATGTTTCTTGTATACAGAATAATGATGGATCCTGTTTATGATTCCATTCTGCTAGCCTGTGTCTTGATGTTGAGAGATATTAATGGCCAATGATTGTTAATTCCTGTTATCTTGATGTTGGTGGAGGTAGTAATTGTGTATGTGTATGTGTGTGTGCACATGTGTGATTCTCTTCTATGATTTTAATGGTGAAATTATATATTTCTTGTATTTTCTTGTAGTTAATCTCATTGCATTGGAGTTTTCCATCTAGTATCCTCTGTAGGGCTGGGTTAGTCCAACGATATTGTTTAAATTTGGTTATGTCGTAGGATATCTTGGTTTCTCCATCTATTGTAATTTAAAGTTTTGTTGGGTATAGTATTAGGGCTTTCATTTGTGGTCTTTTGGGGTCTTCAAAACTTCTTCCCAAGACCGTCTAGCTTTTAGAGTCTCTGTTGAGAAGTCATTGTAATTCTCATAGGTCTTCCTTTATGTGTTACTTGGAATTTTTTCCCTTGCAGTTTTTAATATTCATTCTTTGTTTCATCCAATTGGTGTTTTGATTATGATGTGATTGGAGTACTTTCTTTTTCTGGGACAATCTATTTGGTGTTCTTTAAGTTTCTTTTATATTTATAGGCATCTCTCATTTTAGGTTAGGAAAATGTTCTTTTATGATTGTGTTGGTGATGTTTTCTGGGTCTTTGAGCAGGGAATCTTCTACTTCTATTCCTAGTACTCTTAGGTTTAGTCATTTCATAGTGTACTAAATTGCCTGGATGTCTTATGTCAAGAACTTTTTAAATATTTTTACTGTCTTTGACGCTTGATTGATTTCTTCAATCTTATCTTCTATGTATAGACTCTCACTTCCATCTCTTATATTCTGTTTGTGATTGTTGTTTCTGTTGTTCCCATTCTCTTTCCCAGGTTTTCACCTGCAGAATTACCTCATTTTATGCTTTATTTATTGCTTCTATTTTCATTTTCAGATCCTAGGCAGATTTGTTCATACCCTTCCCCTCTTTGATTGTATTTTCCTATATTTCTTCATATTTGTTTCTTCTTTAAAGGCCCTCTACCCGTTTGAGTGTATTTTCCCGTATTTCTTTAAAGTAATTATTCATTTTCTCATTCAAGGCCTCTGTAATCTTTATTCAATTGGATTTAAGACCATCTTCTTACACTTCAGTTTCTTAAGGATATCCAGAGTTTGATGTAGCAGGAGAGTTGAGCTCTCATGGTACCATATAGATTTGGCTCTTATTGCTTGCATACTTACAATGTCCTTTAGCTATATGTTTTTCCATGGTGTTGGCTGGATGATCCTGAGGCCAGCAGGACTCCTCCAGAAGTCAGAACTAGCCAGAAACTAAAAAGTGGAGGTCCTCACTTGGCTGGCTTTGCCTCAGGTAGACCTTGCTTGATGGGGAAATGTTCCATTCTTGGGACTCCATGGGAAAGCAGTATGTTCTCGGAGTCCTCCAAGGCTCTTCAGGTTAGCAAGGCTAGCCCAGAGCCAGGCAATTGAGGTCAACATATAGTATTTTCTTTTAAGTCCTGTAAACATCTCAATTTATTAAGAACAAATTTATTTGTATATTTTTCAGTATTGATATTCTTTCAACATAATTTGCAAAGCTTTATAATCATCTTCACACATGCAGAGGTAGAAAAAATAAGGGTAAAATACTCTCAGCAGGCTAGCCATCAGTAAACATTTCTAACAATATTCTATATCTGTCTGTCTAGAATGAAGGTTATAGTGATTTTCACATAATGCTTCAGTCAGAATAGTAACACAAACTAAAGCAAAATTAAAATTAATAATACATTCAATTTTTGCAATAAATATTTTGAAAGAGTAGTTAAACCCCACAAAGAAATGGTCTGTGTACCACCTTAATAGAGAAGAGGACATGATGACACTTCATATTATCACCTTTAGGATGAAAGACTCCACATCTTTCATTAATTGTGTTCTCGCAAACTGTCATATAATTTTAGTTGAGAGAATCACAAAGGTGAAATAATATACAATTCACCTTCTAAAACAGAACCCTTTTAATTTCAATCAAACTCTAATGGGCTGTAATTTGAGCTTGGTAAACAGACAAAATCAGCTGCTATATGTATAAAAGAACTACAGGGCATATAGTTTCTATAACTGGAGACACAATGAATGTTTTTGGAAATACAGAAACTATAATGCTAATGCCAGCACTAAGCAGGCTGAGGCAGGAGGTTTGGTATACACTATATAAGGAATGAACAACTAGAAAAAAGGGTAGGAATAATAGTGTGCAGACATCACAAAGCATATACATTCAAGACAAAAAGGGGGTTATTTTATGTACTCTAAAAGTATTAATGAGAAAGCTAGGCTGATGCCATGCTAGGCTTCAAATTAGTATCTTAGGATATTAGGACTAAATCTCTCTAAGAACTAGGCAAGTCCATGCATGTCTAGGCCTCAGAAACTGCCTTGTCACCTGTTCTGAGGCAAGGACAACGGGCCAACAAGAGTTCCCAGACTTCTACAACAACAATTTCCAGACTTCCCTAGCAAAGGTTTCCAGCCCCTAAGACACTAGCAATGGTTCTGGAATGCCCCTAGAGATAGAGCAAAGATTAAGGTAGACGTTAACTACCCTTCCCCAGAATTCCTCTAATGTACTTTAAATCAGGTTTGTGAGTTCATTTTAGGGTCTCTTCATCTTTGTAGATGGTAGATCCTAGCATACTAGACTTCTGAAGAGTATAACATTCTGTTTACATACTATTTGGTCTGGGACAACATTCCTCAGCAAATCATGGACCTTGACATTTGGGGTTTTGTACAGGATTCACTGGAGAACCCCTGATCCACACAGTGGAGTCTTTTTCTATCAGTAAGTCTGGGCACCAGGTTGTCCTTTGTCTTGTCCACATCTGTGTTATTGTTTCAAGTTTAATCTGTATTTCTGTTTTGGATATTATCTAGAAGCTAAGAGGGATAACTCAGACAAATATTTTCTCATTTGGCCAGTGGCAATGGAGAATGATTCTGACCCCCTACCTGAAGCAGGAGAAGTTGCTAATTCTCATGTGAATTCAGAACTGTCTTGGGGTCTAAGGGCCTCCCACATGCAAGGGGGAAGATTTTCTGAGACAGCCTTTTCGTTTTTTATTTGTTTTCCCAGGAATGTCCTTCTGTGTATGTTTGTTTGTACTTTTTGTCTTCTTCTACAGATTTTTCTTTGATTCCTAGGGATGAGACAGGCACAAAGCAACCCACTGAGCTTGGTCCTGAACCATTTTATGGACTTTCTGCTCACTCGCAGAAGATTCTGTTCTGGTTGTTAGTCCCCACAAACTAATCATCTTTTTAATTAATTAACTAATGATTAATTTATGAGTTCTGGGACCACTCAGACCTAGTACCATATGTAACCATGTGGCAATACCTGGACAAGAAGCCCCCTGTTTGGACGAAACCTTTTTTGTTAAGGACCTTCCCTCTCACCACCCTTCTTTCTACAAAGGAGAGTCAGCCTCCTTGGCCTCTTGCCTTGATCTCCCTTTTTGTTCCCAAGGAGGATCTCTGTCCCCATCCTTATGTTCCAGCTCCTGCCACCTCTGACCCAGCCCAGCCAGCACAGAAAGAGTCAGGAGCAGCCCCTTACTCTCCTGATTCACCTGACTCTACTACAGCCTTACCCTTCTGGCTACAGGACCCCAGATGCTCAGAGGAGACAGTTCATGACATATGTGTCTTTGCTAGTGATGATCTTTACAACTGGAAGTTGCAGAACTCCCCATTATCAAAAAGACTCTCAGTTCTCACAGGCCTTCTAGATTCAATCATGCTGAATCACCAACTCACCTGGAATGACAGTCAGAAACTGCTCCAGATTCTCTTGATGAAGGAGAGAGAGAGAGAATAATGGGTGTCACCCTAAAATTGGTTCTGGAAGCAAATGGGCTGCCAACTCAAGTTCTTGATGATATGGATGCAGCCTTTCCTTTGACTCAACCTGACTGGGATTTTTATACTGCTGAAGGTAAGGAGAGTCTGTAGTTCTATCATGATAGGGGGCCATTGAGAAGCCTCCAGATAGCCCCAAAATTTATTTAAGATGACTCAGGTGATGCAGGGAAAGAATGGGAGCACCAGGAAATATCTAGAAGACTTTTTGACATAGAGCCAGAGAGTACCAGTCAGCTCTGAACATGGCTTTTGTTAACCAAGCTATTCCCGACATCAGCCACTGAATGATTTTACAGCTTGGCTATGGCACCCAAAAGCCAGCTTCTATTTGCCTTTGAATAACAAGATTTGAAGAGAGGCTTCAAGGGGCAACTGACTTGGACACATCTGCCTCAGGGATTCAAGAGTTCACTCAACATCTTTGATACTGCATGAGTACTTGTGTGAGTACCAGTGGGCCTACCCCCAAATAACTGCTCCAGTATGGAGACAACATGCTGATTGCAGGCCCCCCAATGTGGAGACATATCAGGAGGCAACACAAGACCTGCTGGAGGAACTGAGTCAACTTGGATACTGAGTGTCTGCTAAGAAAGATCAGCTTAGTCAACTTGAGGTTACCTACCTTAGGTACATATTCAAGGCAGTCCAGCCAGCGCATGCTGTTGGACACACAGAAGCAACCCGTCCTTAACATCCCAGTTTCATCTACCTAATGGCAAGTATGGGAATGTCTGGGATCTGCCAGGTTTTGTAGAATTTGGGTGCCAGTACTCTCTGAGAGAGCCAAACCATTATATGAGGCTACTAGGGGCCAAGAAGACAAAATAAAATGGATCCCTAAGATGGACCTGGCTTTTAAGACTCTAGG
This sequence comes from Mastomys coucha, assembly GCF_008632895.1. NCBI lineage: Eukaryota > Metazoa > Chordata > Mammalia > Rodentia > Muridae > Mastomys > Mastomys coucha. Next base: position 16,946,170 of record NW_022196905.1, read on the forward strand.
AAGAGCCTTTTTGGCTTGGCCTTGGGCCTCCTGGACATCCACAAACATTTCCAGCTGTATATGGGTCAGAGAAAGGGTGTAGCAAAGGGGGTGCTCACCCAAACTTTGGGACCATGGAAAAAATCTGTGGCTTATTTATCTAAGAAACAGGACCTGGTCACTCAAGTATGGCCATCCGGCTTCTAAAACATAACTGCTACTTCCTTGCTACTCAAGTATGTGACAAAATAACCATGGGCAGGAACTTCAGTATCTACACCACACCCATGTAATTAAGGAGACTCTCAAGAATTAACCCAGCTCGTACCTGCCCAATGCCAGACTGGTTAATTTCAGGCTCTGCTATTGAATCCCCCTCACATAAGATATAATCCATCATCTGCCTTAAACTAAGTCACCCTGCTAAGTGACCCATCCTCAGACATGCAGCCTGATTTCTCTATAGTTCTGGGGCATGTCCAGACATTATGCAAGACTTGACTCACATACCATGGCCAGATGTGGAATGTGTCTACTTCATGCATAGGAGCAGCTTCATTCAGAATGGAATCAGGGCCAGCAGTAATGGGGTACTGGACTTGAGTTGTTATTTGGACAACTGCTTTGTTTCCAGGAACTCCCAGAAAGCTGAACTAAAATCTCTAATTCAGGTTTTAAAACTGGCAAAAGGGGCCATAGCTAATATCTATATTGACAGCAAATATGCCTGTGCTAGAGGTCGTGTATATAGATTCATATACCAAGAGAGGAAATTTTTGACTACTGAAGAGAAAACCATCAAATCTAAGGAAGGAATACTTGCTTTATTGGAGGCATTATGGCTTCCTCTCAAAGTGACCATAATTCATTGCCCTGGGCATCAGAAAGGGATATCAGAAACAGACTGAGGAAACAGCCTAGCTGATAAAGCCAAAAGGGAAGCCACCCAAGCTTCCACTGTCAATATCTTGGTAGCTATGCTGCCTCCAACATTCCCAGGCATCCCTGAATATATTATTCAGGAAAAATGACATCAGGCAAAATGCCATGGAGTTTATAAAACACATGGATGCTTGCTGAACTCTGAAGGCTACACTGTCCAGCATAAGGAGTTTGCTAAACAACTAATCCTTCAGATTCATCAAGCCTCACACCTAGTCACCAAAAAAACTGAAGGAATTGCTGTGAGAGGCAAAGAACAAAATATTTGCCTAAAAACACTGGTAATCTCAGATATACCAACTGCCAGGCTGGGAACTTATCAGCCTCAATCAATGAGCCACTTCTGAAACCAGAATCAGGGGTAAATGGCCAGTGAAATAATTAGAAATGAGCTAAACAGAAATAATGCCAGGAACACATGGATATAAGTATTTGCTAGCTTTTAATAGATGCCCTTCACAGTGAGTAGAAGCCTATCATACAAAGAAGGAGAATGCCAATTCAGAGGCAAAAAAACTAGTGGACGGCATTATACCCAGCTGTGGTTTGTCTACTCTGCTTGGGTCTGATAATGGACAAGCATTCATCTCTCAGGTAACTCAATCTCCAGCACAGATTCTGGGTACCAATTTGAAATTACATTGTGCATCCACATGCAGACTCTAGAGTTCAGGACAAGTCGAGAAGATGAATTGGACTTTGAAGGAGGCCTTGACCAAATTAAGCCTTGAAACTAGAGATTACTGGAGCTCACTTCAGGGTCTCTCCATCTTTATAGATGATAGATGCTAATATGCTCTACTTCACCAGAATTAAACACATTTTGCATTTACATACTATTTGAGAATAGGGTATCATCATTCTTTGGTGAATATTGCACCCTTATATTCACATGATATACCCCTCAACAGCCAATGACGAAAATTCCTTTTAGCTGAGTGTACTGGCTGGTTTTATGTGTCAACTTGTCACAGGCTGGAGTTATTACACAGAAGGGAGCTTCAGTTGGGGAAGTGACTCCATGAGATCCAGCTGTGGGGCATTTTCTCAATTAGTGATCAAGAGGGTAGGGCCCCTTGTGGGTGGTACCATCCCTGGGCTGGAAGTCTTTGGTTTTATAAGAGAGCAGGCTGAGCAAGCCAGGAGAAGCAAGCCAGTAAGAAACATCTCTTCATGGCCTCTGCATCAGCTCCTGCTTCCTCACCTGCTTGAGTTCTAGTCCTGACTTACTTTAGTGATAAACAGCAATGTGGAAGTAAGCCAAATAAACCCTTTTCTCCCCAACTTGCTTCATAGTCATGATGTTTGTGCAGGAATAGAAACCCTGACTGAGACACTGAGTAAGAATAACCATATACATATACACAAACCGTCCATGGCATTCCATCCTGTAACTTCTGCAGAAACTGAGTATGGAATTGACAAAACACTGAGAGTAAAGCTGATCTCCATAGAGAACACATTGACATCCATGGAAACAATGAGAGACTAAGCAAGCAGAAAGGAATACTCTAAGAAGTAAAGTATGCTACAGAATCATCTTAAGCTCAAGCAACATTTTGATAAATTATCAGAGAAGGTAGAGCTTGGTATTTGAGTAAATTGGGAATTAGAAAATAGTTAAAAATTTTTGCAATCATCCTAATCAAAGAGTGAGATTGCTCAAGAAGAAGCATTGCTCAGCAGACTCTAAAATAGAATCAGCTTTTTTTCTATGATAACAGGATACAAATTATTTTTTTTATTTTTCTGTCATTCTTTCTTTTTGAGAATTCCATTCATGAGTATTATATTTATGATTCTTTTACTTTTCCCTCTAACTCCTCTTATGTCCACTTTGATTCCTTCTCAAAATCCATGATCATTTTTGTAATTTCTCTCTCTCCCCCTCTGTCTCCCCACTCTCTCTCTCACTCCCTCTCTCCTTCTCTTTCTCTCTTCCCTTAGTTCACTTAGTGTTGCTCATATGTTGTAGACCCCCTCCTCAAAGCCCAGACAGTAAACGCAGCGCTGCCCACTGTTGAACGGAACCGGCTACATTCAGAAGCTCCACCCCCGTTGAGCAAGAAAGAAGTAACTGATTGGACTGTTACACTGACGTAGTTTGGGGGAAGAGTTTTGCCCCAGGTATTTTACCTGTTGCGGGAACAAAGGAGAATTATTATTATTAAATTCAAGATGACTGAGTGACCAGACCACGTGTCGTCTAATATTTTAATTTTCCCACGTGGGTACGGTATAGTATGGCTAGCCTATCTCTTATTTCTCTTTCAATCTCTTCCTATCTATTTATTACTCCTATTACCAGAAGAACCCTTTATTTCATTTATGTTGGCGCTGGCTGCCAACAATATGTGCATATATTTGTTCTAATAAACTGGGATTGTATAACCTATTGGAAAGAATGGTCCTGTTGTAAACTGAATCTCTTTTTACTAGTAGCCATTTATGATCTGACATGAAGGCTGAATACAAGGAACAGTGAATTTCTAAACTCTAAAAAAATCCAGATCTGGTAGTCATCAGTTAGTCAAACAACCAAGACATGGAATGTAGACTAGATACATAACAGCTGCTCCACAAAGCCCTTACATGTCACTATCCTTTCTAAACTAGAACAAGTACCTCTAAGTAGTTGTACAACTATTAGTTACAAATGTTATCTATGATTCTACCATTTTAACTTCATGTTTTCCAAAATAGCAAGCAAATAACAGAGACTGAACTTCCCTTGGGATGGACTTTAGACTCAGGAGAGTTAACTTCAACATGCAACTACAGACTTGTGGCCATACATTTCTATATGTATATTTATATCCTAAAATTTCTTGTTGATAAAAAAGACTGGCTAAAGAATGTATGCTCAATGCATATACTGTAATAGCATAGAGGTATATTTACTAGATCAAAATAGTTAAGTCATTTTTCAGCTGGTAAGTTGTTGTGGGTAGCCCTAGTGTTGCTTGTATTTTGATGCTAATTCCACTCTCCTGGGAGGAGCTATGAATGAGGAATGAGTCACACACTCATGTGACTTCTTCTGAACCATCACCTTATGAATAAAAGCACCAATGACTGGGCAAGTAAGTGGGACTTCCAGGTTGGATAGGGGAAGATAGAAAACAGGGGAAAGAGAGGATCCTTTTGGATGGGGATAGCATGAGGACAAGAAGTAATTACTAGTGTCTCCCAGTTTCAATGGTGGATCATTAGGACTTACCACTGGGAGATTTAGATTTAATAAGGCTTACAGGATTAGGATTTTAGCTACTGTGCCCAGCCATTGAGTTACCTTTGTTTCTAAACTAAGTTTCTATTGCATTTTCCTTCATGAGGTGGCTCATCTGGGTTCAAGAGAGAAAGGAAGCAAAGTGTGGGTTGTCCTGATATGCACCACAAAGGTCAGAGGGATTTTGAAGCATGAGGCTGACATAGTAACAATCTGCCAGTATGAACTTAGTAAGCTGGGTGGAGAGATTTTGGAGCTCTGAGTTAGAGTCTCTATGAAATAAAAACAGATAGGACGTTGCCCACCAGTGCATGGCCAGTCATCCTGCCTCACCTGGGCAGGAAGTAGCAGGGTATAGCATGGGAACTAGACAGATTCTCTTTTTAGTACTTTCTGCAACATAACTTAGTTTACAAACAGTTAAAATCATTTAGTAAGACTTTCAGTTTTCACTAAAACCCACAAATGTTGCTTTTTAATAAGTTATTATTGGTAAAAACACTTATCCTGAAAAATGTATAAATCAGCCTGTCCCCCACAGTTAAGGATGTCCCACAGCTCTCCACAAACAAATTCCACCAGGAGAGAGCTGGCTTCCCTCAAGTGCTCTCACTCCTAAGCCCAGAGGTGAGATCACCACTTTTGCTGCAATAACTGTCCAAAGAGGGGCCTACCAGGAGCCAACAGAGGACAGGAACAGCGGAGTAGCTGGGGACAGAATCCTTCCAATCTCAATCAGTGCCCTAGAGCTAAGATAGTCCCATAGCCCTCCACAACCAAATCCAGCCCAGGAGAGAGCTGGTCTTCCTAGAAGTACAGACACACCTAATATCACAGGCTCATAGGTTCACAATCATAGACAGCAAGACAAGCTAACAGAGATAGCAAGATGTCGACGGACAAGCACAAGAACCTACACCATGGAAATAAAGGCTAATTGGCATCATCATAATCTAGTTCTCTAACCATAGCAAGTCCTGGATATGCCAACATACCAGAAAACCAAGATTCAGATTTAAAATCACATCTCATGATGATGATGGAGGACTTTAAGGAGGACATAAATCACTCTCTTAAAGAAATTCAGGAGAACACAGCCAAACATGTGAAGGAATTGAACAAAACTATTCAGGATCTAATAATGGAAATAGAAACAATAAAGAAATCACAAAGGAAGACCATCCTGGAGATAGAAAACCTAGGAAAGAGATCAGGAGTCGTGGATGAAAGCATCACCGACAGAATATGAGATAGAAGAGAGAATCTCAGGGCAGAAGATAACATAGAAAACATTGACACAACAGTCAAAACATGCAAAATTCAAAAAGCTCCTAATTTAAAACATCCAGGAAATACAGGATATATGAGAAGACCAAACCTAAGGATGATAGGTATAGAAGAGAGTGAAGATTTTCAACTTAAAGGGTCAGTAAATATCTTCAACAAAATTATAGAAAAAAAACTTCCCTAACCTAAAGAAAGAGATGCCCATGAACATACAAGAAACCTAAATAACTCCAAATAAATTTTACCAGAAAAGAAATTCATGCTATCACATAATAATCAAAACACAAAATGCGTAAAAGAAAGAAATAATAAAAAGCAGTAAGGAAAAAAGGTCAAGTAACATATAAATGCAGATCTATCAGAGTTACACCAGAATTCTCACCAGAAAATATAAAAGATAGAAGATCTTGGGCAGATGCCATACAGACCCTAATAGAACACAAATGCCAACTGAGGCTACTATACCCAGCAAAACTCTCAATTACCATAGATGGAAAAATAAAGATTTTTGAAGTTTACACAATATTCTTCCACAAATCCAGCCCTACAAAGGATAGTAGATAAAAAACTCTAGCAGGAGGAGGGAAACTACACCCTAGAAAAGCTTAAACTAATCTTTCAACAAACCCAACAGAAGATAGGTACACAAACATAATACCACCTCTAATTAAAAAATAACAGGAAGCTTTAATATCTGTTAATATTCCTTAATATTTGTTAATATCAATGCACTCAATTCCCCAATTAAAAGACACAGACTGTAAGACTGGTTACTTAACTAGTACCCAGCATTTTTCTGAATACAAGAAACACACCTCAGTGACAAAGACATACACTACCTCAGAGTAATGGACTAGAAAACAATTTTTCTTTCTTTTTTAAGATATTTTCTTTATTTACATGTAAATTTCTCCATTCCCAGTTTCCCCTCCAAAACACAAAGAAACAAACAAAAACAACAAAAACAAACCCCTGTTGCCTTCCCCTTCCCCATGCCTGCCACCCCGCCCTCTCCCACTTTCTGGCCCTGGCATTCCCCTACACTAGGGCACAGAACCTTCACAGGGCCGAGGTCCTCTCCTCCTATTGATTATTGATTTTGCAATCCTCTACTATACACATGCTGCCTGAACAATCAGACCCCTCCATGTACAGTCTTTGGTGGGTGGTTGAGACCCTGGGAGCTCTGAGGGTACTAGTTAGTTCATATTGTTGAGAAAACAATTTTTCAAGCAAGTAGTCCCAAGAAACAAGCTGCAGTAGAAATTCTAATATCACATAAAATTGAATTTCAACCCAAGGTTATCAAAAAGTATAAGGAAGGACACTTCATACTCCTCAAAGGAAAAATCTACCAAGATGAATTCCCAATTCTGAACATCTATGCTCCAAATGCAAGGGTACTCACATTCATAAAAGAAACTTTACTGAAAATCAAAGCACATCTTTCACCATAAACACTAATATTTGGAGACTTTAACACCTCACTCTCAGCAATGGACAGATCATGGAAACAGAAATTAAACAAGAGACATTGAAACTAAAAGAAGTTATGAACCAAATGGATTTAACAGATATCTATAAAACATTTCATCCTAAAACAAAAGAATAGACCTCACCACCTCATGGTACCTTCTCCAAACTTGACCACAAAATTAGTCACAAAAGGGGCCTCAACAGATGCAAGAAGAATAAAATAATCCCATTCATCCTAACAGATCACACAGGATTAAGGCTGGTCTTCAATAACAACAAAAATAACAGAAAGCCCACATATACATGGAAGCTGAATAATGCTTTAGTCAATGATAACTTGGACAAGGAAGAAATAAAGAAATTAAATACTTTTTAGTATTTAATGAAAATGAAGGCCAAACATACATAAACTTATGGAACACAGTGAAAGCTGTGCTAAGAGGAAAGCTCATAGCTCTGAGAGCATACAAAAAGAAACTGGAGAGAGCATACACTAGCAGCTTGACAACACATCTGAAAGCTCTAGAACAAAAAGAAGCAAATGCACCCAAGAGGAGTAGACTGCAGGAAATAATCAAACTCGGGGTTGAAATTAAACAAGTAGAAACAAAAAAGTAACTATACAAAGAATCAATCAAACCAGGAGGTGGTTTTTTGAGAAAATCAAAAAGATAGATAAACCCCTAGCCAAACTAACCAGAGAGCACAGAGACAGTGTCCAAATTAACAAAACCAGAAATGAAAAGGGAGACATAACAACAGAAACCATGGAAATACAAGAAATCATCAGATATTACTACAAAAGCCAATACTTAACAAAACTGGAAAATGTGAATGAAATAGAGTTTTCTAAAAAGATAGTAGGTACCAAAGTTAAAGCAGGATCAGATAAACCATCTAAACATCCCCATATTCCTAAAGAGCAGCAGTCATTAAAAGATTCCCAACCAAAAAGGCCTAGAACCAGAAGGAATTAGTGCAGAATTCTGTCAGACCATCCATTAAGACCTAATACCAATACTCTTCCAACTGTTCCCCAAAATAGAAACAATAGGAATAGTAAGTACCAATTTTTTTCTATGAAGCCACAATTATGCTTTTATCTAAACTTCACAAAGATCCAATTAAGAAAGAAAACTTCAGACCAATTTCACTTATAAATACCGATGCAAAAAATACTCAATAAAATTCTCACAAATGGAATCTAAAACACAACTCACAGATTGGGAAGATATCTTTACCAACCCTACATCTCAGAGAGGGATAATATCCAAAATATACAAAAACTCAAGAAGTTAGACTCCAGAGAATCAAATAACCCTATTAAAAAATGATGTACAGAGCTAAAAAAGAATTCTCAACTGAGGCATACCAAATGGCTAAGAAGCACCTAAGAAATGTTCAACATCCTTAATCATCAGGAAAATGCAAATCAAATCAACCATAAGATTCCACTTCAAACCAGTTAGAATGGCTAAGATCAAAAACTCAGGTGACAGTAGATGCTGGAAAGGTTGTGGTGGAAGAGGAACACTCCTCCATTTTTGGAGTGTTTGTAAACTGGTACAACAACTACTATGGAAATCAGTCTGGTAGTTCCTCAGAAAATTGGACATAGTATCACCTGAGATCCTACCTATACCATTCCTGGCACCAAAAGATGCTCCAACATTTAAGAAGGACAGATGCTCCATGATGTTCATAGCAGCCTTATTTATAATAGCGAGAAGCTGGAAAGAACCCAGATGTCCTTCAACAGAGGAATGTGTACAGAAAATGTGGTACATTTATATAATAGAGTACTACTCAGCTGTTAAAAACAATGAATTCATGAAAGTCTTAGGCAAATGGATTGAATTAGAAAGTACTATCCTGAGTAAGGTAACCCAGGCTCAAAAGAACACAGATGGTATACACTGTATAAGTGATATAAGATGGTATACGTGGATATTAGTCCAAAAGCTCAGAATATGAAAGGTACAATTCACAGACTGCATGAATCTCAAAAAGAATGAAGACCAAAGTGTGGACCCTTCATTCCTTCTTAGAAGGGGAAACAAAATACTCAAGGGAGGAAATACAGAGACAAAGTTTGGAGCAGAGACTTAAGGAAAGGACACTAAGGGATCCATCCCATATGCAGACACCAAACCCAGATACTATTGTGGATGCCAAGATGTGCTTCCTGACAGGAGCCTGATATAGCTGTCTTCTGAGAGACGTTGCCAGACCCTGACAAATACAAAGGTGAATGTTCATAGTCAAACATTGGACTGAGCACAGAGTCCCCAATGGAGGAGTTCGAGAAAGGACTGATGGAGCTAAAGGGTTTTGCAATCCCATAGAAAGAACAACAATATCAACCAACCAGACACCTCCAGACTAAACCACCAACCAACGTTTGTACATGCAGGGATCCATGTCTCCAGCTGCATATGTAACAGAGGATAGTCTTTTTGGACATCAGTGGGAGGAGAGGCTCTTTGTCCAGGGAAGGCTCAATTTCCCATTATAGGGGAATGCCAGGATGGGGAGGTGGGAGCGGGTGGGTGGGTGGCTGTGAGAGCACCCTCATAGAGTCAGGGAGAAGGGGAATGGAATAAGAGTTTCCAAAGGGAAGACCAGGAATGGGGAAAACAATTGAAATTTAAAAAAAGAAAATATCTTTAAAAAAGTAAATTGAGAAAAAAAGTAATGTAAATAAAGAAAATACCCAGTACAAATATATAAATCAAGAAATTTAATTTAATCTTTATGTTTAGGCTCTGACAGTGCCTGACTAATACAAAAGTAGAGGCTCACAGTCTTCTATTGGACTGAGCACAGGGTCCCCAATGAAGGAGCCAGAGAAAGGACCCAAGGAGCTGAAGGGGTTTGCAGCCCCTTTAGGAAGAACAACAATATGAACTAACTAGAACTCTCAGAGCTCTCAGGGACTAAACCTCCAACCAAAAAGTACAGATGGTGCAACTCATGGCTCCAGCTGCATATGCAGCAGAGGATGGCCTAGCTGGTCATCAAGGGTAGGAGAGGCCCTTGGTCCTGTGAAGGTTCTATGACCTAATGTAGGGGAATACCTGGGCCAGGAAGAGGGAGCAGGTGGGTTGGTAAGCAGCGAGATGGGGAAGAGAATAGGGGAATTTTTTGAAGGGGAAACCTTGAAAGGGGATATTATTTGAAATGTAAATAAAGAAAATATCCAATAAAAATACATTTTTTAAAAAAGTAAATTTAAAAAAAGAAATGTAAATAAAGAAATTGTCTGATAAAAATGTATAAATCAAGAAATTAAATTTAATCTTTATCTTTAAAATAAAGGTTGGTCCTTTCTGAATTTGTCTGTGACCATGTAGCTTCATTTCAGTGTGGCTCACACCATCTTAAAATCTAATTATTTAAGGTTTGTTGTAGAATTTATGAAATGACTGAAGTGAATTATTGCTATATTCACCAAGAGTTACAGTAATAACTTTTATGTGATAGTTTTTCAGTTGCAAAAGTATATCTTATTTACTAACACTGCATTTAGATACTCAGCTCAAACTTGACCTGAACATAAGAGGACTTCTTGGTCCCTAATGGGATTATGAACCTTACAACAAAGTAGGTTGTGAATTGCTGCTTATTGAGTAAACATGGAAATAAGCTAGAGTACGGACAGATGCTACCTAATTGATGTTACGGTCAAGCTGCTTATGTGCTCCTTTCTTGCTATCAGGATCATTGCATACTAAATGTATATAGTAACATTACCCAACAATAATACAGCAAACCTATGGTAACTACTTAGAGAAGCAGTTACCTAGTGCAGAGTAGTGACACTAAGTTAAGGGGCACAGATGGCACAAGGCCAAAGCCTGAAACTACCTCCATACTCTTAAGACCTTCAGCTCTTGCTTAGCACACGCCTTGTATTCCAGCATTCTGGAGACTGAAGCAATAGGACTGAAAGCATAATGTTAGCCTTAAAATACATAGCAAAATACTTACAGCAAAGTAAGGAAAGGGAAAGACAGAGGCTGGTAAAGGGGAGTGGCACCTCTGTTTTCTCTAAGAATCAGCAGACGCTTTCCTAAATGGATCCTAGTATTGTTGTTCTCTCCTCTGTTATGACCTGCAGTTTCCAGGCACGCCAGTGAAAGGTGTCTTTATAGCAAACATTGAGAGCACAAAGGAAGTAACTTGTGGGCATCTAGAGACTAATGTGTCATGGTTTTCATCAAAATGGCTGTGAAGTACCTAAGTAGTAATTTAGCCAACTTTTGTCATAATTCACTCAGGAAAAATGCTGTCTTCAGCAAGCTAAAGGGAGAATAATAACATGTTGCTTATATACATGACCTCCTAGCAGAGATTTTTAGGATAACTGAAAGTATATGAAGCTATAATAATTATTGAAGTTTTAGTTTAGTTATGCATGGATGTACAGTTTTTTATTTATTCTGAAAATGACCTCCTATGACAATAACCTCTAGAAGTTAGTTACTTCAAAAAGTGTATTTTAAAAATACTAATGCGGGGTGGTGGTGGCGCACGCCTTTAATCCTAGCACTTGGGAGCCAGAGGCAGGCGGATTTCTGAGTTTGAGGCCAGCCTGGTCTACAAAGTGAGCTCAGGACAGCCAGGGCTATACAGAGAAACCCTGTCTTGAAAAAACAAAACAACAACAACAACAACAAAACAAAAACAAAAATAAAACAAAACAAAAAAAACCTAATGTTTTTTATTAACGTTTTTTCTTTTTTATTACACTCCAGATTTTATTCCCTTCCCAGTATAACCTCCAACTATTCTTCATCCCAAACCTCTTCCCCATCTCCTGTCTCCACAAGGATGACTTCATTTTCTACTCTTATTTTAAAGCCCAAAAATTCTGGATAAATTTTTGTTCAAAGTAGCAACTGATGTCTGTCACTATAACTTTAGTAATCATGTTCTTATACTTTTTGATAAAATTTATATCAAGAGAATATCAAGGATTTTTTAAGTTCAAAAGATCATGTAATTTAAAAAGACATTTATGAGAGGTTATCAGAAAACACAATCCTTCTTCTAGCTGACAATGCTCCAAAAAGACATTAGAGTTCTCCTGGAAGAGCTAGAACTCCTGTCTCTGTCTTCTTCATCACCTAACATCCCTATCTCCCAATTGCTCCTACATATAATCCCTCTTTCCCATGCTCATAACAGTAACAAACAAATTAGTTTGTTACTAGAGCATAAAGGGCAATCACATAAGGCTCAATAGCAAGGAACTTTTGGGCACAGTAGCACCTCCTTGGAATCCCAGAGGCTGGGGATCTCTGGTAGGAAATTCAAAGGTCAAGACTAGTCTTGTTTTCACAGCTGCCATTTTTCTTTAAAATTTAATTTTCCTCATTTCAAAAATAAAAATGATGTTATTCTATAGTATGTATGTATGTAGCATAATATGTATGAAACAATAAAAAGCATATATAAATAACATGCTAATATTGTTGAATATTATTTACATTTATCTTTATAAAAATTGTACTTTTACTTATTAATTCAAATACATACATATCCATTAATATAATTTTAATAATAGCTTGAACATAGGAGCAGATTAACTACTTCTATATCTGAGTTATGTCTTCTGTTACATAATGTTGGACACAGAACTATCATTCCACTTTATAAAATAATGAACTATATGGCTGCTCTAAGTAATGTTAATTAACCATTGGCTTAATGGACAACTCTATAAAGCAATTAGATAGTAAGTGAAATAAACTATTAATTATAAAAACCAAGGGAGCATGAAAGAACAGCCATTGATGGATGGCATGTACATTCATCTTAGAGGCTCCTGTATACTTGGCAATGAGCAGAACTTTTGAACCATTCTCACTGCACATATTTGAGTACATGACACTGAGAGATGAAAATTTCCCATTATACAAGTCTGTCTGCAAAAAAACACTAAGAGAGTGTTCTCACCCTGTGTTCTGCTATTCATTCCTCAGCCCCAGGTCACTACTGAGGATAAGCAGTAGGGAGTCATGTATTGGATAGACCCTGAATCAACAATAGGATTTTCTTAGTGTCAGATACTATGCTCCCCACGACTATAAAAATACTCTCAGGGAACACATAGCCATTCATTCATCCTGTTGGAGAGACATTTTCTATATTGGGGTCAACTGGATAGCCCCATGAGTCTATATGCAGGATAATGTTTTCTGATACTAAATCCTGTCAAGGTTGTACAGTGATTAAAGACAAGGCATACTTGTGAAAAATATAACCAGGAAAAAAAAAGAGCTTTATTCTAAAGGAAATGTCATGTTTGAAGATTCCTCAGAGGGGAAGTTTTCTACAGCTCATCTCCTGATATAAGACAAAAGAAAAAATGTCAGAAGAGCCATTAGAAGTGTTCAAGGTACTGATGTGGTAACTGAAGACAGAAGTAATAGAAAAGTGGTGTGGGAATATTTGTCTCAATTGAAAACCAGGGTTTCTCACTCCATCCTTCCAAGAGAGGAGATGCTGGGTAAGAAGAAGAGAATTTGAAGCAGGCAGGAACTAACAAAAGGTAGTTTAGTAATATTAAAAGACCACAAATAAAATTGAGATCACTATTATATATAGTTTTAATATTATATGTTTATATACACACCAAAAAAAAACCAGAAATAATATAACAAAATGTTTCTGTGAAAAAACAAAAATAGCTTCAGTGTGTGCATTTACCACAGAACAATAACAATACCCATTATCTGGTGTCATTGGGATTTAGCTAGCTTAAAGATGAAGTGACTACAATCATGGTTTATGGCAATAATAGTAACTCAGTATTTATTAGGCACTTACTTTGGTTGCAGCAGATGCCAGGTAAGTGCTTCAAAGGCATTAGTCAATCTTCTCATAGCTCAGGGAGCTATCTGCTGCTATCAAACCCACATGCAGATTAGGTCTTGAGGTGAAGCTAAGTGGAATTCACTAAGGTTTTAATTGGCAGAGAAAATGAAGATGAAATACTGTACTTGAGATTCTATATTCTCTTGGTAGTATTTCAGAATTTTTCTTGGTTGCTGAGTGACAAAACAACATTTGATTCATATTTTTTTTAATTATGTTCTGTCTGTTTTACTGAAATCCACTTGATATATATGTTCTTTAGTCAAAGAAACTCGTTGTCCACAGTCAAGTTTCTAGAGTGAACTGAAGAGACCCTCAACAGAAAATTTGCCTCAAAGGTTAAGTTTGAAATAGGTAGCAGAACATCCATTTATTTCTTGAGTGTAAAACATGACTAGATTTGGGTATAGGAATATATATATGGAATAAAGTTAAATATATATTTAAATAAAGCTAAATATAAAGTTAAATAACAATAAAGTTAATATATATGGAATAAAGTTAAATATATAGTTGCATTTAAAGTGAGTTCCTGGTGTAATAATGACACACTTGAATTTGGAACTATTTTCAAAAAGCTATCTGCCGTTATAATTTCATAGTGAGTTTGTGCAACTTCTTTGGCTGTTGTTATGTTCTGACATGTAAAAGCAATCCCACAAGTATGGAATGACATTGCAAGAGTAGTGAAATCACTTCATCAGTTTATGAAATCACCACAACATTCTTCACAGTATAGATTTCACCCTACTTCTGAGCTACCTTGGGAAGATTTGAAGAGCTCAGTAACAAGGAGAATTTCTGGTAATCTCAAAAACCATAATTGGAATTTTTATTACTCTGTAACTTTTCATAAGTGTTACTAAGTCTTCTTGGCTTCTTATGTCACCTCTCATGCTCATCAAGATGAATTTTCCCATATTGGGCCATCCTTTCATTGTGATTTGTAAATCTGTTCCAACTTTGTAAGAAATGTGTATGAATTACTTCCAACAGGAAGCTATGATTAGGCATTAAGTATGCAGCTCAAAAAGTAACAGAAATAACAACTGTCTATGTGGCTGCACGGAACTTTTTATGCTCAAATTCTGGTATAAAATGACTTAGGACACTCCATCCTCTCAGTCTACTCTGTTCACAATCTTCTGTTAAAGCGCAGGCCTGCAATGTGACTCAATCTGAAGCCATGAAGACATGGAGATGTTTTTAAGCATTGAATTAAATAATAGCCCAAAGTGTGGCATTATCTCATTTGGCTTGATGTCCTTATATAGATAATAAAGCTAGATCTGGATCCTCCCTTTTCTTTCTCTGCCTCTTATTTACTCCCCTCCCTTTCCTCATCCCTGCCCTCTCCTGACATCTCTTCCCTTACATCCTCTCTCCTCTTTACCTGCCTGCTTCACTACATCCAGACAGAGGTCTTCTTTAGCCGCAGAGAGAAGGAAGCACAGCTCACTGTTATGATGTGTACCTTACTAAGTTATGATACCTCCAGAAGACAGAGAGCACTTCTTTTTGGATCTCTAAGGAATCAATCTTTCTGTCATTATGGAAGACACATGATACTGCTTTCTCCTTTCATTGTTTACAAACTTTTGTCCATCCTCTTCATGTTTCTATTTCCTTTCTTTAGTGTTTTAGATAAAAGATGCTACAGTTTTAGGATTATTTATTTATTTATTTATTTATATTTTATACTCCAGATTTTATTCCCCTCCAGATCCACCCTGTGACTGTTCCACATCCCATACCACTTTCCCATGCCCCTGTCTCTACAAGGGCATCTGTCTCCACCATCCATTACCCACCATCCACCCCACGAGACCTCTAAACTCTCTGAGGCAATCAGTCTCTTGGGGTTAGGTGTATCTTCTCTGACTAAACCCAGAACCTGTAATCCTCTGCTGTATATGTGTTGGGGGCCTCATATCAGTTGGTATTTCCTTTCTTCTCCATCCTAAGTGGGATTGAGGTATCCTCACTTGGGCCCTTCAGCTTGTTGTCCATTTTGAGTACTGTGGACTGTATCTTAGGTATTCTGTACTTTTTTTTTTTGGCTAATATCCACTTATTAGAGAGTACATACCATGCATGTCCTTTGGGTTCTGAGTTACCTCATTCAGGATGATATTTTCTAATTTCATCCATTTGCCTGCAAAATTCAGGATCTCCTTGTTCATAATAGCTGAGTAATATTCCATTGTGTAAATGAACCAAATTTTCTGTATCCATTCTTCTGTTGTGGGACATCTGGGTTCTTTCCAGCTCCTGGCAATCAAAAACAAGGCTGCTATGAATACAATGGGACATGTTCCCCTGTGGCATAGTAGGGCATTTTGGGGTATATTCCCAAGAGTGGTATTGCTGTGTCTTCAGGTAGATCTATCTCTGATTTTCTGAGGAACCTTCAGATTATTTCCTGAGTGGTTGTACAAGTTTGAAATCCCCACCAGCAATAGAGGAATATTCCTCTTTCTTCACATCCTTGCCAGCATTTGTGGTCACCTGAAGTTTTGATCTTAGCAATTCTGATTGGTGTCAGGTGTAGTTTTGATTTACATTTTTCTGGTCACTAAGGATGTTATACATTTCTTCAGGTGCTTCTCAGACATTCGAGATTCCTCTGTTGTGAATTCTCAGTTTAGATCTATACATCATTTTTTGTTGTTGTTGGTGGTGGTGGTGGTTTTTGGTTTTGTTTTTGTTTGTTTGGTATTTGGTGGTTATCTTCTTGAGTTCTTTATATATTTTGGATATTAGCCCACTATTGGATGTGGGGTTAGTGAAGATTTATTTCCCAATCTGTAGGTTGCCAATTTGTTTTATTAGCTATATCTTTTGCCTTATAAACACTTTCCAGTTTTATAAGATCCCATTTATCAATTCTTGATCTTAGAGCATGAGTCATTGGAGTACTGTTTTGGAAATTTCCCCCTGTGGCAATGAGTTCAAGGTTCTTTCTCACTTTCTCTTCTATTGTATCTGTATTTTATATTGAGGTCCTTGATTCACTTGGACTTGAGCTTTGTGCAAGGTGACAAATATGGGTCTATTTTCATCTTTTTTTTTCTATGTACACTCAGCCAATTAGACCAGCACCATTTATTGAAGATGCTCTTTTCCCCTTTTGTATATTGTTAGCTTGCAAAGATCAAGTATCTGTAAGTGTTTGGTTTTATTTCTGGGTCTTCAATTCTATTCCATTGATCAAGATGTCTGTCTCTGTATCAATACCATGCAGTTTTTATCACTATTGCTCTGTAGTAAAGCTTGAGGTCAGGAATGATGCTTCCAGCAACCATTCTTTTACTCTTAAGACTTGTTTTTGCTTTTTGGTTTTTATTTTTTCTTTTTCTTCTTTTTTTGCCTTTCAATTTTAGGATATTTATAAAAAAAGGATTTAAAAAAGAAAAATAAATGATTATTCTGTCCTTTTATCCTGTTGTACTAAAAATGTCTCAGTATACATTGAAACAGGCCATTCCCTTTCTTGTTTTCAGCATTTTATATAAAAGAGGAAAGTAACAGTTCTTCCTCTCCTGCATTGTTTCCCTTCCTCTTTCTTTCACATGTTACTGGCTGAGTCAATTTTTGGAAACGTTTTCCCCTCAAAATCTCAAGAAGTTATTAATGAGGCATGCCATGTCAAGAATGACCCTTCATGAGCAAACTTTAAGGAAAGCACATTCACAGGCTAAGGCTCTTTTCAGGAGAATGTATTAACTGTCACATGAAATATTTAAGGAGAAACCATCCTTTGAGGATGGTTCTAAGAGCATCCATTATATTAGGCACAGGAAGTTTGTAGATAAAGTTTGAAGAATCCCAGATATCATAGTGAAATTCATTACTATTTGTATAACACGTAAAAAAGAATTTGCCTGAGATATTTTCTCCTGATAGCTCATTTCATATGGTAATGGGATCACAAAGTATCTACTTTGGTAAGTTAAAGAGTTTCAATTTAGGTCTACTTAAACAATATGTTTCAGTGTTGGTTCATTGATAAGCCAGGCTTTCCTTGAATTAGTGTATTACTCAGTAGCACCACCTATGAACTTCTGTGAGGTTAAAAGCAAAACTCAAGATGACCTAGTAAGAAAAGAAAGACTAGGCATGGCACCACCTTCTACCTGCTGGCCATCTGATGATGATGGTGACTAAGTGCAGACTTTGTCTGAACCAAGAGAATACTAATTGCTGGTAAATATATTTTATTTATACTTATGTCATCTATTTCAAGTGAATAGAATCTTTAACACTTAAAAACAACCTACTAGACACATCTCAAAAAGTATTTTCCTAAATATATACCAAACAAATTAATTTCCATAAATAAAATATCTGAGAGTTTTGGGTCAAATTAACTCAAGAAAGCTTATAGAGTTTCCCAGGAAACCTTTGAAATATATGTAAATATGTAGAAAATGTCATCAAACACAAGTTTCTATAAATTATAGATTGAAACCAAGCTATTTTTAAAATGTAAAATGAATTTTTATAATAAGATGCGTGTAAATAGGTAGAAAAAAAGGGTAGTTTTTCTTTAGTTATCTTGTTAAAATACAAAAATAAAAGTTTAACAGTACACAGGTGTCTCATGAGTATATGTATGCCAAGGAGCAGAAGCCACTTGGATGTAGTAGTTAGTGTGTTCTATGAAGCCTTAGCTAGACATAGTGGCTAATTTGGTATGGCTGTTCCTTGGGAGATTTGGCCAGCAATCAACCAATGCAGATGTGAATGCCTGGATCCAACCATCAGACTGAGCTCAGAGATCTTGGTATGGTAGCTAGCAGAAGGAATGGAGGAGCAGAGGGTGAAAGCAAGCCCATAGGAAGAACAACAACTGCTGGCCTGACTACCCAGTGCTCCCAGGGACTAGACCACCAACCAAAGAGTATACAGAGAAGGATCCATGGTTCCAGATACATATGTAGCAGAGAATGGCCTTACATGGCTTCAGTGGGAGGGGAGGTGCTTGGTCCTGTGGAGGTTTTATGCCCCAGCATAGGAGGATGCTGGAGCAGTGGAATAGGTATGGGTGGTTGGGTGTAGGAACACCCTCATAGAGGCAAAGGGGAGGAAGGAGAGGGAGGATGTGGGATGGGGGCAGTTGCAGAGAGGTAACAGGAAAATGGAATATCATTTGAGATGTAAATGTATGTAATGATTAATAAAAGAAAGAAGAAAGAAACAAACAAAAAAAAGAATGAAAGAAAATAAGAAAGTTAGAAAGTTCAGTTTGCATATGACTGAAAAACCTTTATCTAATTAAAAAAAAAAAAAAAAAGAAGTCTAATTTAGGTGGCTAATGTGAGTTTGAGGACAGCCTGACTACAGAGCAAGGAACTAACTTAAAATCAAACAAAAAGGCAAATATAATCTGATATCGTATCCTCAGTTGGAAATAAGAACAACAAAACCAAATAAACAAATAAGCAAAGAGTGTACTAGAAGCATGTTGACTTCAGAATTATGTACAGGGTTGTATTACGGGGGTAGAAGGTGCATCTTCAGAATGCAGAGAAACATAGCCTCTGAAATTAAATTCAGTACAATTCGGAATAAAAAAAAAGTAATGGCATCATTGTATGTCATTTGTAGTAGAGAGTGGCTTTTTCTGGGAAAGAATGCATAAACCATGAAAAAGAAAAAGAAAATTAAATTTAAAGAGGAGTTAGAATAGAAATTTCAGGAAAATAAAATATATTTCATGAGCAGCAAACAAACTTATGAAAAAGTAAACAATAAGGGGAAATACAGCATGTATCTTTGGTCAATCTAGATTTAAGTATCTGTTTTTCACATGGTATGCTGTTCACAAGCAGCAGGCAACGTAAATTGTCTTGAGGGACATTATATCTCCATACACATTATTAAAAGAATGTCTTCTAGAACACAATAAATACTTTATGCCAAACTTTCATCCCAAACAGGGAGAACTCCTAGAACCAAAGAGTGCAAAACACAAAGCAACCAGCTAGGCCTGTTCCTTGTATAACAGAGATTTTAGAACTGTAAGAGGCAGATACTAAACAATAGCTGATTGATATTATGGGAACATCAATGTAAGAAGTAGAGGGCTTGTAAAACAGATGAAAAAGGCACACATGGACTAAGCAAAGGATGGTCCTGAGAAGGGAAATGGAGCATGCCTAATGTGGAGACCTGAGCAGACCTGAAAAAGCTTAGTAAAGAAACTGAGTTTCAGATTAAAAAGACACACACAAAAAAAAAATGAGAAAAGTTACTTTAAAATTTGAATAAAATAATCAAGAACTCAGGATAATGTCAAGAGTTATAAACAGATTAAGAATAATGGAAAATAATAGTAAAGACAGAAATACACATTTGAAGGAACACTATAATATAGAACTATAGGAAATCTTGAAGGAAGCAAATAATATAATCACCAAATAAGCCCCAAGACATCTACATTATATTCAAATTTTAAGAAAAATTTTTACAGTTACAGAAGAAACAAAATCATGAAATCATAATAAATAGTGATAAAAATTGAATTCAAAAATGCTAAAACAAATAGCTTCCCCAAATAGATTCTTAAAGAGCCTATTGCTGGAATTAAAATATCACCAATATTAGGAATGAAAATCATGACATCGCTGAGCAGTGGTGGTGCACGCCTTTAATCCCAGCACTTGGGAGGCAGAGGCAGGCAGATTTCTGAGTTCGAGGCCAGCCTGGTCTACAGAGTGAGTACCAGGACAGCCAGGGCTACACAGAGAAACCCTGTTTCAAAAAACCAAAAAAAAAAAAAAAAAAAAAAAAAAAACCAAAAAAAAAAAAAAAAGAAAATCATGACATCAACCAAACATTTTATACCTAGCATGAATAGAGATAATTATTGCAAGTATAGATATATTTTAAAGTTGAAATAGAAGGGAGAAATCTGTTTGAAGAATCAAATTGGTTCTTCTAGGAGAAAGGGTCAACCACCCAGTGCTATTTTAGTAACACTAAGGTGCAAATTATTTTAATGTTAACTATGCTAAATATTTAAGGAGATGTAAGCAACCAATTACATCCAAATATCACCAACATCTTTGTATAACAACATTTTCATTTGTGTAAATTATTCCTTTATTTCCAATGTTAAAATTTAATGTAAAATATTTTTTATTTGAGCCTCATAATCTTTATACTAGCAATGTAATTTATTTCAGAAGTGTAAAATTTGTTTAAAATGTGAAACTCAATTGTATATATAAGATTACTAAAGTGAAGAAGCATGTACAATCCATCCTAAAGGACTCATGAATTCAACTGATATATGATCACCATGTAGGAAAATGGCTTAACAAAAAAGTGAATAGGGAACCCTCCTCTGTCTGGAAAAAGATTCCTAAAAATACCTAAAGTAAATATTCATAGAGTGGCAATGAGATAAGGTAGTTCTTTCTTGTCACTTCACTTTAATAAAGAGGTGATATATGTTAAAACAAAGCAAATTAAATGGTAACTCAATACTACGTCTGACTGGTACTTAGTCTTGATATTTAGAAAAATGAGTCAGAGAACACCTCTATGAAAAGGAATGGGCTGGAACTGAATGAACGAGAGAGACCAAGAAGCATCTCAGATTAAAGATTCTAATCCTGTAAATGATACAATACATGCAAGCTTCTACAGGCTATGATTTCCTCTTCTGGATTAGGAAGATGAGAAGGATATACAACAGTTCTTACACTAAATGCTTACGGTACTAACCTAACAACCATAGACAAATCTTACTATATCAAAGTCATTTTTTATTTTGAATGGTCTAAATATAATAGCTTAAGAAAGATTTCCATATTTGTTTACAAAAACAAAACTTAACAATAAACTTTCAAGAAGTTCACATTAAACAGGAAGGTCAAAAGGGTTAAAGGCAAAGAGATAAAGAATGATACACTTATTCTAATATCACTGACCAAAGGAAGACTAGATCAGTGACATTATATTCAGCCTAGACTACTTCACAACAATCAATAAAATCAGTGTTCAAAACAGAGCAGAATATAATGATACATTTATAAAAACAATTATCTTATAAAATAGGCAATTCTAAATAGGCATGCATTTAATAATGAAATATAGGAATTCATGAGGTAAAACTAAGAAAACTGAGAAAAGAAATAGTCAAATTTATTATTACAGTTGAAATCTTCAACAGTGTTGTCTAAGTAATTGATGAACAGGGCAATGTAAAATCAATAAGCTGTACATGGGTTGACCTTGATTAACAATCCTCTTGGCCTAATTGACATTTACAAAATTTGCTATCCAACAATAGTGGAAGTCCAGTTGTTTTCAAGTAAACATGGCATACTTACAAAACGACCATTTTCTAGGATATTAAATACATTTTAGGATATTTAAAGAAATAGAAAGCTTAGCAAATATATTCTCAAATTGTAGTAAAACAATAGCAAAAAGATAGCTGTACAGTTCTCCATGGTTGAATATTAGGCTAGGCAAGGCCCTCTCCATGAGTCAAAGGACATAATCTCTAATAACTTTTTAATCAATTAACGATACTATGAAACTTGTAAATTAAAAATATCAATAGTAATTATAGAAGAAATGTGTCCCTTTGGAGAGTTTTTAAGTTGACTGAAGGCCTACGACATGAAACGGAACCCATACCTGACCCTCCTTAGGTAATCAGGGACCTGAGACTAGATGCCCCAGAGACCAAGGGTAAAAGCAAATAGTAATAAAATGACCCCTAATAATATTCTGCTATACTTATTAGTCCCTTGCTCAGACATCTCAGAGAAGCTTCCTCCGGCAGCAGATGGAATCAAAACCCAAAAGCAGACATTATACAGAAAGAGAGAAAGCCATTGGAACACTCAGACCTATGCTTGATGTCTCCATCAAATCCCTTCACTTGGGGATCTGGAAATATGAAAAAAAAAAAGGAGGCACAAAGAGTGTAAAAGCCATAGGGTATGGAGTTCAACATGGAAATGAGGCCCTCTAAATCTTCATCCATGTACATTTGAACTCACAGAGACAGCTATTATATGCACAGGGCCTGCACAGGTCTGCACCAGGTCCTCTAGATATATATTATGGCTTCTAATTTAGTGTTTTTATGGGATTCCTCAGTGTGGGGATAAATAGCTTTCTGTATGTGTGTCTTTCCTTGAGCTTTTTTCCCTTCTGTTTTGTTGTTTTATCCAATTCAAATATGTTAGTATTTGTTTGTATTGTATTGTATTATATTGTATTGTATTATATTGTATTGTATTGTATTGTATTGTATTATAATATATTTTCTTGTTATCCCGTAGAAGTCTTTTTGTTTGCTAATGAGAGATAGAAAGAGAATAGATCCACATGGGAGGGGATGTAGAGAGTAAGTGGATGATTAGAAAAAGGGGAAAATGTAATCAGAATTTTTCAGAAAAAAAGTATTTTCAATTAAAAGGGGGATTAGTTCACTAAGAAAGAAAGTCATGATTACCTGGAATCTCTAGGGAAGACCGATAACTTGTAGAGAGATGTAAAATCACTGAATACTTGGCAAATGCAAGAGATATTATATCAGAGACCAAAATCCACCTATTGATCTGCAAAATTAAACTGAAAGAATGAATACTGTTGAATGATGTGGAAAAATAGAGGTTGTCACCCGCAGATCATATGACCATAGATACAACTAAGGGCTGTGGGTGCAGGAGGAAGTTAATTCTGCATTGGTTTCTTTGGCTACAAGGGGTGATTGCTAATACTTTGTGCTAGAAGACTTGCTATGAGCCACACCATCAAAAGGCAACAAGGCAGGACTGTTTGGAAGCCACAGTTTGAATGTTAGAATCTGTTGATGAGACTGCCTCAAAGTGGGCATGATATGGGACCTCATATCATGTCAAACGGTTGTTGATGTTTTGTTGCCTAGAAACCCAGGACTCAAGATACAAAGTGTCCATTTGAGAATGATATTTAATGCAGGTAGACATGAAAGTGAAAGGACAGCAGAGTCCAGAATCAAGTGGCTTGATCATCCCTGATCTTGGGCACAAATGGTGTTTTCTAGCAATATAGAATTCTTTTGCAGAATTTTCAAGCATCAAAAACACCTTTGCTATAGAAAGAGCACTTAGAGACCAATGTTTGTTTTGCTGTCTAACTGCCCTGCCTATCATCTTGCCATCAAGGGTTACTAGCTTTTACTTCAGCCAACACTGTGAAAAATACACAAGAAAAAGCTACTAAAGAAACTTGAACTGGGCCTCCTACTAGAACACTAGAAAAGGCAACATGGTAGCATGTCATCAGCTACTTGCCCAGTGCCCCTAAACTGCCACTCAGGTAGCCTCAAGAGTGTTGGAACCATTACACCCATTTGTTTGGACAATCTAAGCTTTTCTTCTAGCTCCAATCATAGTTATTAACACTTGCCTGTTGGTTCAAACATAACTGTGCCACTTGTCAAAGTTTCTCTGCCACCAAGAGAGGTACCCTACCTCCGGCCAGAGAAGGAATTATTTGAGAATCTTCAAAAATCTTGGTGTTAGATGTTCAGAATAATCCTGATTGTGCTGTGTCTGGGGTAATGAGGGTGAACAGCTGCAGTCTTGCAGAGCTATTTCAAGGGATCTTGTAGAGTTTCTAGACAGCTGTTTCTGGCATTAGGATGGTTAAAGGGGCTGTTTGACTGCCAGTCCCTTTGATCAAGAGTGTTCCAGCAACACAGTATAGGACAAAACCTAATAAAAGTGTATTCAAATTCTCTCTTCCTATGTTTTTGCTTATTTATGAAAAATTGACCATGAGGAGTAATTATAATAGAAACAGTAACTTATCGTTAACACTACTAATATTTTATAGTGTTTTATGAGTACTTTCTATCATCCCGGTACCCAGAAATGTGTGGGGATCATGATCTGTCTCAAAGAAATTTTTCTCTTCATGCCTCAACGCAAGAAATGCCTTACCCAGTGGTTCCAAGTAGCATTCTAAATAGTCAGTCCTCTGTCACTCAACTAGGAATGAAATTCAATATGCCCTTATGTATACCAGCCCTAGGCCACAAATGCATAAGTTATCTTCATCATATGTTACATTTTTGTGCCTTCTGTTCAAAATACTTTCATTGAAGTTACTATTATCAAGGAAATATATTGTACAAAACACCCAAAGTAGTGGTTAATATCCTTTTGTTATGTAATAAAGTGTGTTACAAATGAAATTCTACATAAATGCCAAGTATATAAAATGGAGAATGAAGCAGACTCTGGTGTGTATCCAAAGTTAGAATCTCCTAGCTTTATTTTCAAACCTACAAAATGAGTTAAGTTTTCCACAAGGTATCACCATGGAAACACTGAGTTACATAGGCCACAATTTTCAAACCTATGTTCTCCAATCTTTTCCAGATCTCCATCTGCCATGGGTCAGACCCAGTATTATTCTCCAATAATGTGAAGCATGCTATAACAAGCAAAGGTTGAAATCACAGGTCTCCAAGTTGAAGGTCACCTATGAAGGTCTTGCCTCCTTCTAACCTCCAGTATTGTTAAAAGCAGATGATTGCATGCATTGTTATTCCAAGAGTGAATCTGCATATCTTAATACAATGTCAAAGCACATTTATTTCTCTTCTATTTTTTACCAACCTTCATTCCTATTTTCTTTAACCTTGGTCTAAAAATAGAATAAATATCAAATTTAAGCCAAAACTTGGTCCTAAAGAATAAATAGAATAAATACCAAATAGAAGCCAGTACAATGATCCTAAACATTTTACAACTCTTTAGAAAAGTTCATCTCCATTTTTGTTGTTAATTTTCTTCTACATAAAATTGTACTTTCATTTATTAATCAAATTGTACAGTTTAAGCCACAAAAGTATCATTTAGTTTTTTAAAGATTGTGTGTGTGTGTGTGTGTGTGTGTGTGTGTGTGTGTGTACACCTAGAGACCAGAAGAAACCTGACCTTTAGCAGCTGAGTTCCTGGCACCTGCATTAGGTGGCATACAATTGCCTCTTACTCCACCTCTAGGAAATACGACCCTTTGGACTCCTGAAAGCAGGCACCTGCATTCACTGTACATACAAATACACAACTTACTATACAAAATATGTACCAATTTAGCATATATAGATATTTGCCACGGACCAGGTTCATTGCAGGGACCCCATTTTCCGCGGGATGAGAGTTCTGGTCAGGTGGGCAACAAGTCGAACGACAGACAGAGTCGACACAAGGGTGTGCTGAATCTGAATGTATTTCTTAAAAATGGCATGGGCTTTTACAGTCATTACAAGAGAGAAATGATAAATCTAGCAGCTCAGCAGTTAAGGTACATCTGAAGCCATCTAAAAAACACTGGGTCTAAAGCAGCAGCCATCTCCTCTGGGCTGGTTCTGCACCCCCCAACCCCCAGCCCAAGCGGTCTGGGCTAGGGGGCTGCGGACTGCATGAATCTAAATCCTAGTCCATCTAAATTCTAGTTCTAGTCAGAGTGCAAGTCTCTGCACAAAGTGAACACCAGGCTTATATGGTATACAGAAAACAGGGCGAATGACAAGAGTCACATAGGCAGGCGAGAGTTACAACAAGGTCAATAGGATCAGAGAGCAAGGCTGAAGTCACATAGGCAAGTGACCACCACATCAAGGTAGGTAGGATCAAGTATCCAGGTGTGAACCAGGTAGAAGAACAGTGGTACCCTCCCCTCTGCAGCTATTTTGGTATTCCCATGCTAATTCTCTGGGTCTGCTGAAGGCAAGCACAAGGAAGTTCCAATCTAGCAGTTCCTGCTAATACCCTCAAGTGAGGGAAGCCCTTCGATTACTCTCTGGTATGTAAAGCAGTTTTGTCTTCTGTGAGACTTCCCTGAGAATTCTAACTATGTTAACAGTAAGCAATGGTGCCTGACCTCTGTTGCTAACTCTGAGGACATTCTATCTGATAAGGCAGATTCCTTGTGAGAAATTCGAAGCTAAGGACAGCTTGGTAATAAATTAGGATATATTGGAACATTGTGCTGACTAGGAAACAATGCCCAATCTTAGCCATTTACGAATCATTTCTTGGGGTACCCTTACACCTAAATAAAAGGGCATGTTGACAATTGGAAAGACTAATCTGGAACACATCTGAGTTAGGAGATGCCAGTGACTGTCTGAATACCAGGAGGCACAGACTCTCTTTGAAGTCATAACGCCTCTTGTCCTTAATCAGGCTTTTACCCCCAATATTGCAGATTTTATGGAGTAAACGAGTAGGTGTGGCACATATTCATACAAACTTTATTCTCAACACAGCATAGTTACATTTGTCCTAAGAAATAAGTTCAACAAATAGTAGAGAATTTCTGAACCCCTTACATTCATATTTACATCTTTATTTTTTTAGAGAGTGTAACATCTTTCTGCTCACTGTTCATAATTTATGTTTTTTTTTTCAAATAGTTTTGTAAATGTTAAGTGAGAAAAATATCTTCTAGGAATCATTTTAATCCTCTTTCAATTTTTTTGCAAAAATAAGTTAAAATTTAATAAATTTAACAGCTGTCTTTCCACTTATGCTTCAGTAACCACAGATTAAGTGGCTGAAAATATTAAGATAACTCCTCACAATTCTAGAGGCCTAAGGTTGAATATGTAGGTAGCTCTATGTTCAATGTCTGGTGTGGGTATTCTTGGCTGGCAGACATAAGCTTCTAAGTTGGTTCACAGGTAGTCAATCTTCTTGGTGTCTGAATGTGCACACAGAGAAATAGTTTTCACCTCATCTTACAAGAACCATGAATCTATTACACTAGCATGCACTGACATAATTGTAATTAAATGAACTTGCTAAAGTCCTGAGCTTCAGTAGCAGCCAACTTGGCCTTTAGAGCTTAAGCATAAACTCAGTCCATTTGGTGTTAAAAACAAATATGTAAGACATTCCCATTTTTAAAATTTATTTTATTTATTTAGATTCTAGTTGTTGCCCCTCTCCCACAGTTCCTCATTCTATTCCTCCTTCTCCTTGCCTCCTAGAGGATGCTCCCCTCCTCTTACCAGGCATCCCCTTTCCTTGAGTCCTCAAGTCTCTGGATGATTATGTGCATCTTCTCTGATTGAGACCAATCCAGGAAGACCTTTGTTTCATATTTTCCTTGGGCCTTTGACCAGCCTGTGTATTCTTCTGGCTGTTGGCTCAATCTCTGGGACCATCCTGGGGTCTGGTGTACTTGAGATGGTTGTTCTTACTTTCTACGTCTTCAATCCTTCCAGTAATTCAACCATATGGGTCCCTGACGTCAGTCCAATGGTTGGGTATAAGCATCTGCTTATGTCTCAGTCAACTACTGGTAGGCGCTCTCAGAGAATAGCCATGCCAAGCTCCCATTTGTAAGAATATCATAGCATAGTAGTATCAGGTCTTGGTGTACCCCCATGAGATGGATCCCAAGTTGGGCCAGTCATTGGACTACCTTTCCTTCAGTCTGTTCTCCATTTTTTCCCCTGCAGTTTTTTTAGACAAGAATAATTCTGGGTCAGGAATTTTGACTGTGGGTTAGTAATCCTATCCCTCTACTTAAGGCCCTGTCTCTCTAATAGAGATGGACTCTTTTAGTTCTCTTCCACCAATGTTAGATGCTTTGGCTAAGGTCATCACAAATGAGTCCTGAGAGTGTCTCACCTCCCTTGACTTCATTACTTTCTAAAGGGTTCCCCCACCTCTCACTATCCAAGACTGCATATTTTCCATTCTTTTGGCCCTCTGGGCTTCTTTCCTGTTCCATCCCCCCATATCTAACCCTGTACCCCTAGCCCCACTCTTACCCAGATCCCTTCTTCCCACCTTCTACCTCCCGTGATTATTTCCCTCTCTCTTCTAATTGGGATTGAGGTCTCAATTGAGCATTTCTGTTTGTTAAACTTCTTATGGTATGTAGGTTGTATCCTAGGTATTCTGTATGTTTTGGCTAATATAAACTTATCAGTAGATGGAAAAATGTTTTCACTTAAGTTTTTGATCAGTTGACATACTATGCCTGAGTTTTTTATCTAAGTTTTCTCTCAGGTTGTTTTCTAGTTCCATTCATTTGCCTGCAAAATTCATGACACCTTCATTTTTTTTTCAAAAATTTTATTAGATATTTTCTTTATTTACAGTACAAATATTATCCTTTTTCCTGGTTTCACCTCTGAAAACTTCCTACCATCTTCCCACCTCCTTCTTATATGAGGGTGTTCCCCCAGCCACTCATGCTTTCCTGTCCTGGCATTCTCCTACACTGGGGCAGAGAGCACACACAGGACCAAGGGCCTCTCCTCTCATTGATATCTGAGAAGGCTACCCTCTGCTACATATGCAGCTGGAACCATGGGTCACTACATGTGTACTCTTTGGTTGGTGGTTTCATCCCTGGGAACTCTGGGAGATCTGGTTGTTCGATATTGTTGTTCTTCCTATAGGATTGCAAAGCCCTTCAGCTTCTTCTGTCCTTTATTGACTCCTTTTTTGGGTACTCTGTGCTCAGGTCAATGGTTGGCTGTGACCATCCACCTCTCTATTTGTCAGGCTCTGGGAGGGCCTCTCAGAAGACAGCTATATTAGGCTCCTATCAGCAAGCACTTCCTGGCATCTACAATAGTGTCTGGGTTTGGTAACTATGTAGGATGAATCCCCAGGTGGGACAGTCTCTGAATGGTCTTTCCTTCAGTCTTTGCTCCAAATTTTGTCTATATATTTGCTCCCATGAGTATTTTGTTCCCTCTTCTAAGAAGGACCAAAGTACCCACATTTTGGTCTTCCTTCTTCTTCTTGAGCTTCATATGGTCTATGACTTTTATCTTCAGTATTCTGAGCTTTTGGGCTAATATCAACTTATCTAATCAGTGAGTGCATATCATATGTGTTGTTTTGTGATTGGGTTACCTCACTTAGAATCACATTTTCTAGTTCTATCCATTTGTCTAAGAACTTCATGAGTTCATTGTTTTAATAGCTCCATTGTGTAAATGTAC
Organism: Mastomys coucha; assembly: GCF_008632895.1. Classification (NCBI taxonomy): domain Eukaryota; kingdom Metazoa; phylum Chordata; class Mammalia; order Rodentia; family Muridae; genus Mastomys; species Mastomys coucha. Next base: position 16,975,956 of record NW_022196905.1, read on the forward strand.
CACATTTTCGGTATCTATTCTTCTTTTGAAGGACATTTGGCTTCTTTCCAGGTTCTGGATATTATAAATATGGCTGCTATGAACATAGTTGAGCATGTATCCTTATTACATGTTGGAGAATTTTTGGCTATATGCCCAGGAGCTAGTTTCTCAGGTAGTACTATGTCCAATTTTGTGAGGAACCACCAGACTGATTTCCAGAGTGGTTGTACCAGCTTACATTAAGATGAATTTAGGAATGTTCCTCTTCCTCCACATGCTTGTCAGCATCTGCTGCCATCTGACTTTTTGGTCTTAACCATTCTGACTGGTGTGAGGTGGAATCTCAGGTTTGTTTTGATTTGCATTTCCCTGACGACTACAGATGTTGAATATTTCTTTAGGTGTTTCTCATCCATTGCATATTTTTCAGTTGAGAATTCTTTGTTTAGCTGTGTACCCCATTTTTAATAGGGCAATTTGGTTTATAACTTCTTGGGTTCTATGTGAATATTGGATATCAGCTCTCTGTTGGATGTAGGGTGTCCTCATTTTTTAATTGATGAATAGTATACTATTGGGTAAATGAACTACATTTTCTGCATTTATTCTTCAGTTTAGGGACATCTGGGTTATTTCTAGCTTCTGGCTATCACAAATAAGGCTGCTTTGAACATGGTGGAGCAAGTGTCCTTGAGGTATGGTGGGGCATCATACCCAAGACAGGTATAGCTGAGTCTTCAGGTAGAACTATTTCCAATTTTTTGAGATGCTGCCAGATTGAGTTCCAGAGTGGTTGTACCAGTTTGTAATTCTACCAGCAATGGAGGAGTATTCCTCTTTCTCCACATCTTTGCCAGCAATTGTTGCCACTTGAGTTTTTTATTTTAGCCATTCTGATTTGTGTAAGGTGGCATCCGAGGGTTGTTTTGATTTGCATTTCCCTGATGATTAATGGCTTGAACATTTCTTTAAGTACTTTTCAGCCATTCCAGATTCTGCTGTTGTGAATTCTTAGTTCAGTTCTATACACTATTTTTTGATTGGATTCACTGTTTTTTGTAGGTTAGCTTCTTGTGTTCTTTATATATTTTGGATATTAGCTCTCTACAGGATGTGGAGTTAGTGATGATTTTTTTTTCCCAATCTGCAGGATGCTGATTTGTCTTATTGAGTATGTCCTTTGTCTTGCAGAAGCTTTTCAGTTTCATGAGCTCCCATTTATCAATTCTTGATCTTAGAGCCTGAGCTCTTGGAGTTCTGTTTAGGAAATTTCCCCCTGTGCTAATGATTTCAAGGCTCTTTCCCACTTTCTCTTCTATTAGATTCAGTGTTATCTGATTTTGTGTTGAACTCCTTGATCCACTTGGACTTGAGTTTTGTGCAATGTTATAAATATGGATCTATTTTTATTCTCCTACAAACAGACCTCCAGTTAGACCAGCATCAATTATTGAAAATACTTTTTTCCCACTGTATATTTCTGGCTTTTTTGTCAAATATCAAGTATCCATAGATGTATGGGTTTACTGTGGTGACTTCATTCTATTTCATTGATTGACCAATCTTTGTACAAATACCACAGTTTTTTTGTTTGTTTGTTTTGTTTTGTTTGTTCTGTTTTGGTTTGTTTTTGTTTTTGTTTTTTTGTTTTTTGTTTTCTTGTTTTAATCACGATTGCTTTGTAGTACAGATTTTGGTCAGGGACGGTGATTCCACTGGAAGTTCTTTTATTGTTGAGATTTATTTTGATTATTCTAGGTTTTTTGTTTTTCTATATGAAGTTGTTAATTGCTCTTTCCATACCTATGAAGAATTGTTTTGAAATTTTCAAGGAGATTGTATTGATTCTTATTGGTAAGATGACCATTTTCATTATGTTAATCCTACCAATCCATGAGCATGGGAGAATTTTCTACCTTCTTTGATCTTCTATTTCTTTTTTCAGGTATTTTAAATTCTTGTCCTTATACAGATCTTTCACTTGCTTGGTAAGTGTTATACCAAGGTATTTTACAGGATTTGCAGCTATTGTCAAGTGTGTTGTTTCTCTAATTTCTTTCTCAACCTCTATATCATTTTTATAAAGTAAAGTACTGATTTGTTTGAGTTAATTTTATATTCTGCCACATTGTGAAAGTTGTTTATTATCTGCAGCAGTTCTCTGGTGGAATTTTTGGGTTCAGTCATGTGTACTATCATATCATCTTCAAATAGTGATCCCCTTGCTCTCCTTTTGTTGTCTACTTGCTCTAGCAAGAACTTCAATTGAATAGATAGGGAGAGAGGTCAACCTTGTCTTGACCCCGATTTTAGTGGGATTGCTTCAAGTTGCTCTTCATTTAATTTGATATTGGCTATTGGTTTGGTTTTATTATATTTATTATGTTTTGTTATGTGCCATGAATTCCTGATCTCCAAGACTTTTAACATGAAGGGTGTTGTATTTTGTTGAAGGTTTTTTCAGCATCTAATGAGATGATCATGTGGATTGTTTTTCCTTGAGGATTTTTTTAATGTAAGGTATTCACTGTTGGATTTTCATATGTTGAACCATTTCTGCATCCCTAGGATGAAATCAACTTAATTGTGGTAAATGATGGTTTCAGTAGGTCCTTGGACTTGCTTTGCAATAATTTTGAGTGTTTTTGCTTTTATATTCATAAGCAAAATTGGCCTGAAGTTCTCTTTAGTTGTTGAGGATCACTGTGGTTCAAGTACCAGAGTAACTACTGTGGCTTCATAGGATGAATTAGATAGTTTTTCTTCTGTTTCTATTTTGTGGAATAATTTGAGAAGTATTGGTATTAGCTCCTGGTTGAAGGTCTGGTAGAAATCTCAATTAAAAATATCTGGCCCTGGGCTTTTTTTGGTTGGAAGATTTTTGATGACTATTTCTATTTTGTTAGGGTAATAGAATTGTTTAAATAGTTTACTTGATCTTGACATAACTATGGTATGTGATATCTGTCTAGAAAATTATCCATTTTATCTAGATTTTCTATTTTGTAGAATATAGGCTTTTGTAGTAGGTTCTGATGATTTTTTGGATTTCCTCAGGTTCTGTTGTTAGGTCTACCTTTTTGTTTGTGTGTTTGTTAATTTGGATACTGTCTCTGTGCCCTTTAGTTAGTTTGGCTAAGTATTTATCTAGCTTGTTGATTTTCTCAAAGAACATCCTTTGTCCCATTCTCTGACTGGGTGTTTTCAGCCCTGAGTTTGACTATTTCCTGCATTTTAATCTCTTGGGTGTGTTTTCTTCTCTCTGTGCTAGAGCTTTCAGATGTTCTGTTAAGTTCCTTGTTTGGGATCTTTCTAATTTATTTATGAAGGCACTATGAATTCTCCTTTTAATGCTGCTTTCATAACTATAAGTTTGATTATGATGTGTCTTCATTTTTATTTAATCTAAAAGTCTTCGGTTTGTTTCTTTATTTCTTCCCTGGCCAAATTATCAATGAACAGAGAGTTGTTCAGGTTCCATTAGTATGTAGACTTTCTGTTGTTTTGGTTGCTATTAACAACAACTATCCTTAGTCTGTAGTGGTCTGATAGAATGCTTGGGATTATTCCAATCTTTTTGTAGATGTTGATGATTGTTTTAAGTATGTTTTATATTATATGTCACTTTTGGAGAAGATTCCAGGAGGTGCTGAGAAGAAGCTATATTCTCTTGTTTTGGAGTGAAATGTTCTGTAAATATCTATTAAATCCATTTGATTCTTTTTTTTTTTTTTTTTAGATATTTTCTTTATTTACATGTAAATTTCTCCATTCGCAGTTTCCCCTACAAAAAACAAAGAAACGAACAAAAACAACAAAAACAAACCCCTGTTGCCTCCCCCTTCCTCATGCCTGCCACCCAGTCATCTCCCACTTTCTGGCCCTGGCATTCCCCTACACTGGGGCACAGAACCTTCACAGAGCCGAGGTCCTCTCCTCCATTTGATTCTTAACTTCTTACGTTTCACTGTCTCTCTGCTTAGTTTCTGTTTCAATGGCCTGTCCTTTAGTGAAAGTGGTATTTTGAATTCTCTCTCTACTTTTGTGTGGGGTTCAATGTGTGTTTTGAGTTTTAGTAAAGTCTTGTTATAAATGTGGCTGCCTTTGCATTTGGGGCATAGATGTTCAGGATTGAGACTTCCTGTTGCTTGATTTTTCCTTTGATGAATATGAAGTGTCTTTCCTCATCTCTAATGGCAATTTTTGTTTATCTCAGACCTCCTGTGTCATTGATTACTGTGGAGTTCCTGGGATGCTCGCAGGTTATATATACCATTTGGACTGTCTTAAGGACATTGTTCTGACCTGTGTGAGAATGTGGAACCAAAGCAAGGTGGGGGTCAGGGCAGGAGGGTTAGATCCCACATATTCTGTGCTGAGTGGGTATCCTAGCTGGCATGGATATTTGGGTGAAATTCTCATCTATATCCTTGGTCACTGAGGACATCCTAAGAAACATGCAGGCTTCAGCATCTGGGTGAATATTGTCTGGGCAACTGATCTGGCCCAGGTGGGCAAGTGGGTTAGAAGGAAGGTGGCCTTGTCCCTTTTTATATAGCAATGTATCTAGCAACTTTTTAAATCAGTACATAAAGAGAGTTATGGAAGTTACTTGCCTAACGTAAATCATTGTTATTTATGATGGTGAAATCAACTTTTGGTTATTTCTTACTTCCCTCTTCCTAGTTTTGTTTATTCTTTGTGCTGGTTCAGTTACTTAAAAATATAAAGACACTTAAAACATTGATTATATAAAATATAGATTATAAAAACAACACTCCCAATGATATAACTTGTTAATATAATTTCATCAAAGAAAGACACATTATGTCAAATATGAGTAAAATTATTTTGTGTATTAAGCTTTGCAAAAAAATTGACAAAGGAGCTGCAATCCTAGAACATCTAAACAGTGAGACAATAAAAGTAAAGTCAAGATATGCAACAGAAAAGCAAGAAAGAACTTCAGCAAACCCTGAGGAAGGCATTCATTCCATCAGGGAAGAATTGCAAAAGCTAGTCAATTTAAATAAAGATAGGTAATAAGTTATCACTCTGATGAATTTGCTGTGAATAATTAAAAGAAGGCTTCAAAGGAGGAAGAGAAGAGAGTTAGAGACAACTTTGAAACTGTAAAACCCAAAGGAAGTCTGGTGCAAGAAGGAACTGTTAAAGTTGAACCTAAATAGATGGAAGATGTCATAACATGAACATTTAGATTTGATAAATAAAAGTAGGTTTGCTTGTATAAGAAAGTGATTTTGAAAGAAGTCACATAAAGTGAAAGAGAATCATTTGAAACATATTAAAAAGATGAGAAGTTGTTTGTCAGTCTGATCTATTTGTAATATATTAGAAGAATCAAGAATGGAACTTCAGAACTTTAGGGGAGAAATAAAGATGCCTCAGATGAATCCAGAGATTCTTTTCATATCAGACAAGTGCTGAATTGACACCTAATGAAAGAAATAACAGGAAGGGCCACAGGATAAGAAAGACATTTTACATTCATGCTCTGCTTTTATTAACTGAATGGTGAACATTGAGAAACAGAATGGTTTGGGGAAGAGAGAAAGAAAAAAGAAAGAAATAGAGTAAGGAGAATAAGAATAAAAGAGGAAGGAGGAGAAGGAGGAAGAGAAGAGATGAAGAAAAGAAAACAGAGCAATAACGAACAGAAGAGAGAGGAGAGTGGCGGCGTAATAATCAACAGAGAAGACAGAGAATACTGAAGGTAGCTGACAATAGCAAAAACCTCAGAGAAATTTAAGTTCAACATTAGTGTATGAGCCTTGAGAAGTGCACTGCAGAGGAACCTGAGCTGCAAATTTTAACAAGCATATGACTCTGAATCATGCTCAAGGTCTACATCTTATTTCCCATTGACTTCACTTATATAAAATGATAAGCACGGGGCACATAGCCAGCAGTCTTTAGCCACAGCATTTTTCTCCTTATCACTCTATGGTGTGATAGAAGCACTGAGCGAAAAGGCTTATGCTACTCTCTTTAGCAAGTCATTGACTGATGGAGTCTTCAGTGAAGCCAGGAACAGGAGGTATCTGCCCAAGAACATCCCATCCATAAGTACCTCTCCACAAACAGTAATGAATGGCCTTGAGAAGTGTACTGCTCAGTATGCCTTCCTGCACTATCCTTGGAATGTGAAGAGTAAGTGGATGTTTATTCATTCATGAAAACTCATTTATTTTATGGTGAATTCCAAAATAGAGTTCTTTTCATAGCTGACAGTTTCTGATGATGAGAATGTGGTTTTATTTTCTTTTTGGAAATCTCAGTATTCTGCAAAATACAGAAAGCCCACAGAAAAGAGCTCTTGACCTTCAGACTTAGTTCTTGGAAAATGTAATCTCTGAAACTGAGGAGCTTAAAACAGAACAGAAACTTCTCCTATAGCTACCTCTCACTTAAATGTATCTGGCAATACTCGCACAGTATCGTATAGTTGTTACTACTAGAAACTGACTAAATATCAGATATGCACAAGAAGAATACATAGTGTTTGCTGCCACATGCTACCTCAGGACTTAAGCATGACATAATTTGCCAATAAGGAAAAAATATTAATATAGAAGAATGTATTTTAGAATAAAATAAGTCTTTACAACTCTTCACTGGGAAACTTTCATTAGACAATGAACTGGAGTATTGAAATTCATGAAAATAATGGCTCTACTTGGATGAATTCTGTCATTTTTTTTAAAAAAAAATTTCCTGCCTTGACTATTTTCCAAGTTTCAGTATTTGTCCTGTGGTATTCAACATTAACAAATCTAAGTGCTATATAACTGAGCAATGTGTTTTAAGAAAGGCATCCAGACCTATCCAGGTGAAGACCAACCATTCTAAGCATACAGTCTAGACTGAATCAGATATCTTGCCTTCAACACCCTGGACCCAGGCTTAGCCTGTTGGATAAAAGGCTCAGACATACAATTTCATGGAGAAATGAGGGTTTGATGATACTCTGGATGTTGAAACCCATGAATAATTTGTCAAGTAAAACAAAGCACTATGCTGTCAAATATAAACTCCGTTTCTGGGTATGCGGCTTCAGGCTTCTGTCTCTATTCAGATTTAGTGTTCTTGTCACTGTATCCTTATACAGCTTGTGTTTTGCAGTCAATGAAATCTTCTGATTTTTCCTCCAAAGGATCCTCCATTCTCATTGTTAGCTATGCATAGAGTACTTTTCTCTATTTATTTTTCTTTTTTTGTACTCACTAAAGTATATTATGTGTATGAATAAAAAAAGAAACAAAAAAAGGAAAGGAGGACATGACTGCTTTTAGGTATGGTGGAGGGAGAAAGTTCATTTTAGATATATGGGAGACCATAGTTAGGGGCAGAGAAATCTGGAAGAGTCAGGAGTTGATATGACTGACTGAGCTGGACCTTGTCCAAATAGGAGAAAAAGATGGAAAGGAAGGAGAGAGATAAAGAAATGAGATGTAGCAGCCAAGATGATGAAGATTTAAAGGGAAAGAGTAACCAAAATGGTTGTATTACGTAGAGAGTGCAAGATAGGGGGCAGAGTATACAATTCTGGAGGACCCTCTAACAGTAGAGGCTGAGGGATGCTGAGAAAACCCAGTGGCCAGATTCAATTTGCTATGTTAAATAGGTACCACAGCCATTTGTCCCAGGGTTTGAGGCTCAACAACTACTTAGTATATTCAATATATTAACAATCTTTTAAATATTTTTGTTAAAATGTAGTTTTCTGTGTTCTCTTTTAAATATGTCTTGGTAACTAAGGCCAAGAGACAAGTTTCTCTTTCTGTTCATGTGATACAGAGAAACAAAACTTCAACTCTAAAATTTCTAGAAAAAATAAAACATAAAAGACTTATCCTGGGATTTTTTTCCTTTCCATTTGTCTACCTCCTATGAAGAGGAATCAGGAAATTCACACTTAGAAAGTTATTACATGTTGGAATAGCATATTTTTGCTCCTAGGAATTTTTAATTAATTTGAAATGCATCACAGTAAGATATAGCCTATTATATTAGAGATCAGCTACCAGAAATATGTATTGCAGCTGCTGTGAAATATATGAACAAAGTAAAGTTGCCTTTTTTATTTTATTTTATTTTATTTTATTTTATTTTATTTTATTTTATTTTATTCTAACAGTTAAATAAGAAAAGAGCTCTGTTAAAAGCGTAAAGAGTTCTCTTGCTTCAAAATCTCTCCAGGTTCACTAATTCTTTGAAACTTAAATATACTCAAGTCCACTTTTCCTTAGAAACTGTGTCATTTGGTACTAGTCTATAGCATAGGAATAATAGGAATATGAGATCAAATTCTAACTACTCAGAGTAAAGTAGGAGACCACTTTGCATTAGAAATAAAAAATACCAAGGGTTTTCTACCTTGTTGATTTCCATACTATACTCTTCATACCCAAAGAAGCTAAACAGGAAGCAAGGTTCAAGAAAGGATGCTTGAATCTCACTTAGAAGGAGGAATAATATAGGCATAAGAGGCAGATGGAGGGAGGGAACTGGAAAGGAGAGGGGATCAGGAGGGAAATTAAGTAACAGGCAGAAAGGGATAGTGTTCAGGAACCAATATGGGGAGAGACAGGAGAGAGGGCCAGAGAGAAAGGATAGTGAATGGGGATTTGGGGCTGTTGGGTGTTGGGGGTGGGGGTACATCTCTAAGACATGCCAGAGACCTGGGGTGGCAGAAGCACACACGGGAGTGACTTTAGCTGAGGCTTACAGTAGTGGGTATATGGAAACTGAAGAAGCCAGCCACATCCTGTAGCCTGTACTCAGGGCTCCCAGTGAAGGGATAAAGACACCAGCCCACCAATAAAATGAAAATTTGTCTTGTCTATAAGAAACACTGAGACAAGATGGAGCCGAAACTGAGGGAATAGCCAACCAATAAGTGGCTGAAATTGAGAACATACCATGGGCAGGCACCAGTTCCTATTAATGGTACTCTGCTATGCTTGCATAGAGGAGCCTAGCAGCATAACTGTCCTCTGAGAGATTCCACCTAGCACCTGACTAGAACAGATGCAGAGACCCTCATACAAATATTGGATAGAGCTTTGGGACTCTTATGGAAGAGTTAGAGGAAGGATTTCTAAGGGTCCATGATTTGCTAAAGAATGATGCACAGACTCAAATAGTATGGAAAAGCAAAGAGTATTATCTTTTATTATGTAGGCATTCAGTATATAGCGTGTGAGGGGTCTACTATTTATCAAATGGAGATGCTTAGGTGAGCTTGTAGGCCCAATTTAAAGCATATTAGGGAAATTCCAGGAAGGGGTAGGTGACCTTTATCTAGATAGGTTGGCTTGGTCTCTAGGGATATGGTAGTCTTTCAGATTGGCTAGGGCTTAGGGGACATTTCACAACCCTTGCTGGGCTTGCCTGGAAACTTTACTGACTCACTGCTCATGCCTCAGGCCAGGTATATGTGCAACTTCTTATTACTTGCCTACAAACATGTTTTTTTCCTGTAACCAACTTGCGTGGACTTACCAAGTTCTGGGAAATTAAAATTTAGGCCTAGTCTTTTGAACTGCCAGTTTGAAGACTGTCATGGAGTCAGCCTGTCTCAGGCCTCTCAGATGAGGGCTGAATGGGATAGGATCTCCACAGGAAGATCAACAGAGTCAACTAACTTGGACCCTTGGGGGCTTTCTGAGACCGAACCACCAAAGAACATACACAGGCTAGACCTTGGACTCCCACAAATATGTAGCAGATATGCAGCTCAGTCTTCATGTGGGTCTCTCAGCAACTGTCACAGGGACTGACTCTAAAGCCATTCCTTGTATGTGGAATCCATTCCCCTGGCTGGGCTGTCCTATCTCCCCTCAGTGGGAGAGGATTTCCCTAGCTTTGTAAAGACTTGATGTGCCAGGGTTGGAGGATACCCTGCGGGCAGTGGGAGAGGGCTCCACACTCTCAGAGAAGGGGATGGGGGGATGGAGGACAAACTGTGGTGGAGGTGGGAGCAAGGAATGGGGCACAGTTACCAGGATGTAAAGTGAATATATAAGTTAACTAGTGGGAAAAAAAAGAGAATATCAGAAGAAAAAAAAACAAATCAAAGGAACAGCAAGATATTCAAAGAATGTGGCTGCTTGAGCATATCTATACACCCTCTTGCACAAATAAATATTTTTTGCCTTTCCAAAATACCCTGGACTGTGTAGTCATTATCTTGAGACCTCAGATACCCTTCTACTATTACTGGGAGGTTTTCAATGGACAGTAATTTTAATTTAGACACCTCTAAAAGTCACAGAGAATTGTTGGACCTGAATGAATGTAACATTCACAAAGCAAGTCCAGAATATGATGTTATCAGGCACAACTTTATTTCTATGTTACCCATAAACATATGTGGGGCTTAGGCATTTCTTTCTTTGTTTCCATTTTTATCTGAATAAAGATACCAAAGAAATCTTTACGAAGGATAATTTCAGTAAAACTTTATTTTACCTCTAAATTGTGTGTTATCCAAAACCTTGTGTATATATTTCATGCTCTAATGCTTACAACACTAGGTGTTGAATATGTTTTGCATATTAAACATACACTTCTGGGTACAGTTTCCCAAAGTAAGAGTGAGAGTGGAGTTATTATGTAGCTCATCCTTAGTCTGGAGTAGCTTGCTCCTCTGTGAATGTTGTAAGACTAATCAGCTTTAATAGGCAGGAATCTATGGTTTCCTCAGTCAGATTTTTCTAAATTTCTATTTCAGTTGTTAAATATTACATCTACTAGAGAAGGAACAGAGGAGACTCCTGTTCAGGAACCCAAGCAAATAGGACTAAATCTGACCTCATGAACTTTTTCAGGGTCACTGGAGATGTAAGGACAGTTTTAGCAGGATTTAATCCATGGCAGAATATGGCCTTTCTCATCTACTTCAACCTAGAAATATTTCTTCATGGACCTCAAATATAACTTGTGGCTTGTGTTGGTGAAAAGCATGAGCAATGTGGACTCCAGTTCCCTCTGGAAAACTCAGAAAACAAGATTCTCTGGACAGCAGAGAGCACAGTAGGGACCATAGTCCAAATTCCTAAATAATATTGCTGTAGTTGGTTGGGATTTTTCCCCTATTCTTCAAAAGTGCTGGTCTGTACTAGAAGTTTGCTGAGAAGTGGTATAGTCTAGTGGGAGATCCTGAGAGGATTAAGGTCATGTTCTCATAAATGATGACATTCACTATTATTTCCTGAACTTTCTGCTTACAATCGACATGGTGAGCAGTTTTACCTGTTACATGTGTTGGTGCTACAGTCCTAAAACGGAATAAATCATCATTGACTGAAATCTCAAAATCCACCAGCCAAGATCAATTTGTGCATCTTATCAGTTGCTAGTTTTTGCATACTCTTCTACCATCATTCCAAACCCTGCTACCTCATTCTCTGATTGGATTCAGTGCAGGCATTGCAATCTGACTTATTTAGATTTATTTATCCTCCTGCTTTGATGTAACCAAATCAAATTCTGAATACAGACTTCATGGCCAACAAGGGTACTATGCATGCTTTGTTAACTGTTCTACACGCACATCTGTACTAGAAGCTGACCTTCACATGTGTTGTCAAAATTACCATCATCAATAATGCTAAAATCTAAATGATACATGGAGATTGGGATTTTTCCCAGAGTAATCCTCCCCGCTCTACAAGACATCTATAGCTCAGTGGAGAACAAAGTTGGCATTAATTTGACTATTTTTAAGGTGAACTAGTTTTTTTAAGTTTATTGCTATTCTACATTGGTTTGACATTTTATTTTCATTTTTATTTTTATTTAATATACATGGGTATTTTTGGTTTGTATGTATGTCTCTGCACCACATGTGTGTTCATGCCCCATAGAAGCTAGAAGATAATGGAATATATAGCTAGACAGTTGAGATCTGCCATTTGGGGGTCTGAGAATCAAAATTCCTTCCCCTGGAAGAGCATCCTATGCTCTTTAACTCTGAACCATCTCTAGAGAGCCCCCTAATGTGACTATTTTTATCTTAATGAGAGTTTAAAACTATACGCAAAGCAACTTAATACAAAATATTCCTTGAACAGCCATCAGTAGAGGGAAGGTTGGTTCTGATTATTTATTTCTGAGACTTTTTTTTCAGGTTGAGATAGCAACATTCAGTGACAGCTGGTATACCTACCAAGGACAGCCATGACAATGGATCAGTCATGCTCTATAGGGCTTGCTCTATAATTCAGCCTTTCATTCAAGCTTGGCATTTCACAATTTAATTAGTATCCATGCACAGCTAGAAGGCAGCTACTTCTTTAACCCTTTTTCTGAAAACGTAAGCTAAAGACACAGAATTAAGATTAATGATTTTCTTAATATCATAAAACTAACAAGTAAAATATAGCTTGGTCCTTTAAGAAACAATATTGTAACAGGAGACAGATGAAAAAACTATTTTAATAATGGAAAAAATGTCCCTTTTAAGAGAAAACAATTGCTAATTTTTGAAAATTTATTTTTTTCCTTTTACATACTTTTTTTTTTTTTTTTT
>NW_022196905.1:16988599-17003161 GCF_008632895.1 Mastomys coucha
TTACTTCATGAATGTCTTTATACCACTGGCATTCCTGCCAGTAGAGGCCGCTTAAGTCTCTGGAAAATGAAGTTACAGTCAGTTGTAAGATGCCATGCATGTGCTAGGAAAAAATATCTGGTCTTCTGGATGAGCAGTCACTATACTCATGGCTGAGCATGCTCTATGGCCCTTACTACTTGTGGTTTTTTGCTGTTGTTATTATTGACATGTTCTGTTTTGGTTTTTGAGGCAATAATATTTATATATTGCCTTGACTTGCATGAACTCACTAAAAAGACGTGGTTGACTTCAAATATAAAGATCTGCTTTTATCTCTTGTATTCTGGAATTAAAGGTGTGTGCCACCAAGCCCCTAAAGCCCTATTTTTAGTTAGAAAATACAGCATGTATATGATTACCTTATATTTTTGCATACTAGCTGTAAGAATTTGCCAAAGCTCAGGATTTAGAAAATTTGCTAAGTTATAAAGTGACTTCATGGTTTATGCATCCATTAAAACTAGAAAACATTAAAAACACAGCCATAAAATAAACATATTCTAGAAATAAAACCATATTTGAAATTGAGTACTTGTCCAATATACAATGGTCCACTACAAAGCTTGATTTTAACTTCTTGAAGAGGCTATAAAGACAGAGGTGTCTTAAAACACAAGCTTTGATTAGTTAAAGTCAAAGTATCATTTGGTTTATTCCCATGAATAGCCCCTAGTGGGAGGTGATTTGGTGGTTTCTAGTTTCTTAAACTCACTTTGCTACTGTACAAAACTGGGATATACTCAGTCTAGCCTACTTGGTGAATTCCTGAACGTGAAAGACTCTGTCATAAAACAAATAATAGAAAGAAACAAAGAAAGAAAGAAAGTTGGATACCACTTAAGAATAAGACTTGAGGTTTACCTCAGCCTCCACATATAGATACACACACTCTCATTCATATACACAAATATACACACTCACAAGTAAACATGCATAAATAATACCTAAATACAAATACATTTTTTTTAAAAAAAGGAAATACTGTCTTTGGATTAAATAGAATACCAAGCTCCAGTCCTGCTGAAGAAGCTGCTTTGGTAATCAATGGCTTGGATTCATTGCTGATGCTGCATAGTGAGATTGCATATAATTTTTTAATTAATTAATTTATTTATATTACATCTCAATCAAAACTTTCCCTTCCTCCTATTATATTGGTCACTCCCCCTCACCTCTCCTTCCTCCATTCCTCTTGGATATCAAACCAATTTGACATGTCAAGTTGCAGAAGACTAGATTAATCATCTCCTATTGAGGCTAGACTAGACAGCCCAGTCAGAGGAAAGCTGTCCAAGGGCAGGCAACAGAGTCAGAGACAGACTCTGTTCCAGTTGTTAGTGGTCTCACAAAAAGAACAAGCTGCACATCTGTTATATATATGTCGGGTATGCTTTTTGGTTGGTGGTTCAGGGCCCAAGTTAGTTGATTCTGTAGATTTTCTTGAGGTGTCCTTTGTTTTGAGATTAGTTCTAATGCTTTGATTTAATCAGGAATCTGTGTGTCCAAACACTGAAGGTCCTTGTTCCCAATTGGGTTTTGATCTATCACTAATGCAGGAGAGGATGCAGGAGAGGGGAAAGAAAATCACCATGTTTAGAAAAGAGATGGATCAGATTTAGAGTTGGAGAAGGAAAATCAGCTGAAAGGTAGGTGAGAAAGAATGTGACCTCTGGAAGGACTTCCCAGAACTGTATTGGCCACCGAGGACTAGGGGGCTGCCCTGAAGGGATAGGGCAGCAAAAATAGATCATGAAATAGATCTATTATAACATAGATTGAGAAGATGTTGAGTCAGGAGTAGCAGTGAGAAGTCTACAATAGACAGACAGAAGATTAGAACTGTCCAGCCTTTGAGCTAGGCAAACCATTTCAAAATTAAGCTAATATGTGTGGTGTGTGTGTGTGTGTGTGTGTGTGTGTGTGTGTGTGTATGTGTGTGTATGTGTGTGTGTGGTGTGTGTATGTGTGTGTGTGTGTGGTGTATGTATGTGTGCGTGTGTATGTGTGGTGTGTGTGTGTGTGTATGTGTGTGTGTTTGGCTTTCATTCCCAGATCCGAAGAGTTCCTGGGTGGGTGGCTGGAAGCATGTGACCTGCTGGGAGCAAAGTGGTGTAGCTAATCTTACCACTACAGTCCTTGACCCCCTGGCTCCTTCATTCCTTCCTCTTCCTCTGCCTAATGTTTGGCATGGACCTCTACTTCTTCATTGCTGGTGAGAGAACAAACTTGTACAAGCACTTTGGAAATCATTTATGTGGATTTTCAGAAAATTGGAAATAATTCAATGTCAAAACCCAGCTGTACCACCCTGGGTATATACCCAAAAGAATACTTCCCAGAACCTATATGGGCTATCCTAGCTAGCCTACTAGCAAGTGAGGTCATGTAACCTCAATTAGCCAACTCCAGTAACTAGGCAAGTTTCCAGTTGAGGCATAAGGACACAAACCCCTTCTGAGTGAGATTTGAGCATCTTCACTTTGGCCCTCCTCATATATCTTCTTTGGGTCTGTGGGTTTTAGCATAGTTACTCTAAACTTTATTGGTAATATCCACTTATAAGTAAGTATATATAGCACCTTTGCCTTTCTGGATCTGAGTTATCTCACACAGAATGATACTTTCTTGCTCCATCTGTTGTGCCTGCAAATTTCATGATATCCTTATTTTTGATAGCTGAGGATTACTCCATTGTGTAGATGTTTATTTTTGTTTTATTCATTCTTCTTTTGACAGTTATGTTGTCTCCAGTTTCTGGCTATTAGTAATGGAGCTGCTATGAACACAGTCAAGCAGAGTGTCTTTGTGGGATTATGGAATATCTTTTGGGTATATGCCCAGGGTGGTATACCAGGGTCTTGAGGAAGAACTATTCCCAATTTTCTGAGATACTGCTAAATTGATTTTCAAAGTGGTTGTTCAAGTTTGTACTCCTAGCGACAATGGAGAAGTGTTCTCCTTGCTCCACATCTTTGCCACCATGAGCTATTGCTTGAGTTTTTGAGGTTAGCCATTCTGATAGGTATATGATTGAATCTCAGAGCAGTTTTGATTTGCATTTCCCTGATGATTAAAGTCTTTGAACATTTCTTAAAGTGGTTCTTGGCTATTTGAGATACCTCTCTTGAGAATTCTCTGTTTAGCTCTATACCCTATTTTAATTGGATTATTTAAGTTGTTGATGTTTAATTTATTGAATTCTTTATTTATATATTTGGATGTCAGCCTTCTGTCAAGTGAAGGGTTGCTGAAGATCTTTTCCCATTCTATAGCCTGCTGTTTTCTCCTTTTGAAGGTGTCATTTGTCTTACAGAAGCTTTTCAGTTTTATGAAGCCCCATTTATTAATTGTTCATCTCAGTGTGTGGACTGCTGATGTTCTGTTCAGAATACCAGCAGTATTCAAAGCTATTCCCCAATGTTGCTTCTATCAGGTTTACTCTATCTGGTTTTATGTTAAGGTCTTTGTTCCACTTGGACTTTGATTTTTGTTTTTGAGGGTAACAGATATAGATCTATTTGCATTTTTCTACATGCAAACCTCCAGTTACATCAGCTCCATTTGCTGAAGATACTTTCCATTTTCCATTGTATGATTTTGGGTTCTCTGTCAAAAATCAAATGACCATAGGTGTTTGAGTTTATTTCTGGGTCTTTGACTCAATTCCCTTGACTCAATCCCCTTGATCCCCTTGCTTCCATACTGTTACCATTCAGTTTTTATTGCTACTGCCCTATAATACAGCTAGAAATCAAGCTGGTGATATTCTTTTATTATACAATATTGCTTTAGCTATTCTGAGTTTTGTTTCTCCATATGAAGTTGAGTACTGTTCTTTAAAGGTCTAAAGTATTTTGATGGGAATTGGATTGAATTTGTAGTTTGCTTTTGGTAAGACATCCATTATTACTAAGTTAATGCTTTTGATCAGTGAGTATGAAAGATCTTTCCATCTTTTGATGTCCTTCAATTTCCTTCCTTCCAAGACTTGAAATTCTTGCCATATAGGTCTTTTATTTGCTCAGTTAACATTACACCAAGATATTTCGTATTATTTGTGGCTATTATATAGGCTTTTCTTTCCTAATTTCTTTCTTAGCCCATTTATTGTTTGTATACAGGAGGGCTACCAATTATTTCTAAATTCTAGATTTTCATTAAATGAAGGAAAAAAATTACATGTTCCTAGTTTGCAGATTAGTTAAATATATAGTCTCAAAGTCATTGTGCTGAAAGTTTCATGCCATCAGCAGCTTACTACTGAGCTGCTTCAGAAATCCAAGGTTTCTTACTCTCCTAAACTATTTTCTCATTTTAATCATGCACAAACAAAACCAAAAGAAATGTCTGATTATTTTAGAAATAAAACTAAACTGAATTTTGTAATTTACACATTATATTGACCGATGCAACACTTTAATATTATAGTTTCAACTAATTTATATTCATTATTTAGCAAGTGAAACACTGAGGACAAGAGATTTTATCTTCACTGTAGAATTGATGAGGGGAAGCTGAATTGAAAGTGATGAGTCGTAAGAAACTTAAACTTCAGCCTCTGTACACTAGTATTAGGCAGAGTTTTATGGCGTTTTCCTTTCAGTCGCTTTTAAAATCATAAGAAATTGTTTAACTATTGTTTATTTAATCATGTATGTTTCTTCAGTCACATAATGAATGTCACATAAATGGAAACAAAATGTCTGAGCCACTTCAAACATCTAGCTACGCATATCTTGTATAAACAAGATGACAACAGAGGGGAAAATAAAATTTAAAAAAAATCTTTAAAAAAATTAGAAGATAAAATTAAGAAAACATAAAGTTCTCTCTTACATGTTATTAAGCAGACAAATTTTAGTGTCTTTCAATAGCTAAAAGGATATGCTGAATTAAGATACATACATAAAGGGTGTTTTTTTTTTCCAACACAACAAAGCAAATCTGAAATGAAGGAAGTAATGCAACGTGCCCAGATCCACTCGGAAGTCTACAAGAGAAGTTGTTTAGGAGCCCAATCAATGGCAAGTGGCATCCTCAGCTTCTGATGGCCCTTATGCACTCACTGAGCTTCTACCTGGTCCTCAAACACTGTGTTGATGAAATGTCAAGTGTCCTTATTGATGGAGAAGAGTTCACAGGATTAGTGCAGCATCTGTGCTGTCTCAGGGTACATACTGTGGGAGAGGTTTATCTGAAATGCCACATTTTGCAAATGCAGACTTGAGGATTTATAAAGCATGAGGCTGTTTAGGAAATTTTCGAGACCTGAGGGCAATGATAATCCAAAACTGATTAATAATTCATGTACTTTGCAATGAAGTTCACTATTTTGTCTAATCCAAACATTACATTTCTACTCCTTGCATGTTTCTAACTTTTAAGAAGTAGTTGTAACACAGCAGAAAGTGCCACATGCTCTTTCCACTGGGACCATGTATACACAAATCCTTACTAACAGCAGCAAACACAGTCCATGTTTTGATTTCATTTCTGACTGAAATAAAACTTTTATTATTAGCTAAATATATTTCAAAATAATTAAAATTCTTGAGAAATGTTATATAATATGACTCATAAAACACAACACATTCAAAAGGTTAAATTTAATTAAAGTTGTATGGTCTTATATTTTTATCATAGTTACTCAAATAGATAAAATTTGGTATTTTCTCTGCCACAAAAAAATCACGTGTGATAATAAATGCAGGTATAATCCATACGAACAGTAACAATGCATAGAACAAAGATTTCCTTTGTAGTTGAAACATAATAGTCCTTTTTAAAAACAGTATTGTTTATACTTTTATATTTGACTTTTGAAAGCATTTGGTCACCAAGATAAATAATATATTTTCTTTTTTCTTTTTTCTTTTTCAAGATAGGGTTTTTCTGTATAGCTCTGGCTGTCCTGGAACTCACTCTGTAGACCAGGCTGGTCTTGAACTCAAAAGTCTGCCTGCCTCTGCCTCCCAAGTGCTGGGATTAAAGGCATGTACCACCACTGCCTGGCAATAATATATTTTCTTAAAAGGAATCCAGTCATATGCCTGATGGTAATTATAACAATGACATCATGCATGCTCCCTTCAGAATCTAGGGAAACTTATGATTCTTCTGTGCATGAGTGTATTAAAAACAACGAGAGAAATCTTACAAGAAAACATAAACTCAATTCTGGCAGGGAATCAGGTACCTCTACTTTAGGTAGACCATGGTTTGTTTACTTTACTGAAGAGAATATAGTCCTGTCCTGAGCATTGCACCCTACTATGACATTTAGTCCTCAGAGTCCCACAAAAAAATTTGTTTCCACAAACTACAGTATTGGTATGTACAACAGGTACAGAGCTGGAACTGTGTGATCCGAGTCGCATGCCCATTGATAGATGAAAGCTGCTTGTCCGATTAAATGATGGAAGACTATTCCAGCTAGATAAAGCACTGGAGAGGCTGGATATGTCCATGAGGCACAGATTTTTATTAAGTTTATGATTTTAATTAGCAGATAATGGATAATAAAATATAGAAACAGACAAATGCAAGCAGCAGATTTAGAGCTAGACAGAGCAGTTAGAGAGTAAATGCTTCTCTCATAGAGGATCTAAGCTAAGAAATTGATAATCTGCCTGTCATTATCTTATTTATCCTTATGCTGGTTGTTTTGCTGCCAACTTAACATAAAGCTAAACATATCTGGAAAGAAGGATGCCAGCTTTGGACAGGTGGTAAGGAAGCAGGCTGATAAAGTCTTTAGGAACCAAACCAGTAAGCATCTCCCTTCCAGGACTTCTGTCTTCAGCTTCCTGTCCTGCTTGAGTGCCTAACTTGACTTTAGTGGATGATGAACTACAAAATGTAAGAGAAAAATAAACCCTTTCCTTCTCATATTACTTTCTATCATGGTGTTTTATCACAGAAATGGAAACCCGGATTATGAGAGAAAATGGTACCACTATTGCTCTAATGGATCTTCCATGTTGATGAAGGGAAGAACTGTAAAGAGATTAGAACTTTGAGATAGGAAAGCCAAGATGTTCAGAGCTTAATGGGCAGTTACAAGAAGTATCAGATAGTGATGGCAGTGATATAGAAGATAGTGGCCTGGTTTGTAAAGTTTTAGAAGGAAATAAATACATTTGGGGACTGTTCAATATTGTGAATTAAGAACCTGTGGTTCTGGTCAGATGAAACTGAAGAATTAGCTGATTTAACAAAAGACCAGAACCATTAAAGTGAAACCTTTGCTTTGCTTGGAGAATCAGTGCTGGTCGGTTGAAGCTGAAAAATTAGCAGTGATTAAAAAGATACGAGTATCATTGGACTGAAACGTTCTGGAAAATGTTCTTCAGAGTCAGCACAAAAAACTTTTGTAGAACGTCTACCTGTACCTTATGCTGTACTTTGGCTGTACTTTGGCTGTACTTTGTGCAACCAAAGTTTGTATTGTGGAAGAGTTTCAGCAGTGCTGTTGGCTTTGAAGGCATAGAGCAGCTAAGGCTTGCCTCAGGAGAGGTCAGGAGAGGTCAAAGTTGAAAGTTCATCCTGAGTTGAAATGGAAGCCCAGAGACTGAAGAAATTTTGAGAGGTTGAGGCTTAACATCATGTGACAGAGCCAGGATGAGATCCCAGGAGAGGCTATGGGTGAAAGTATAGTCCAGCTGGAGAGGAGATCCTAAAATATCAGGGATGCCAATAGCAGGCAGTGACCATCAGTGACATCCATGTATGTGGACTATATCCCAGCCAGATCCTATAAAATAAACCATTGTATGTTGTGAATAGCAGAGCTAGAGAAATGAAGCTGTTCACAGCCCAGATGATAAGATTGAGAGAGGATAAATCGCTGAAATTTTAGCACTGTTAATTTTTGGCTTTTCTTTGATTTGATTGTGGAAATATAAAGAATGTGTGACATTGTTTGTTTCATAAGTGCCCACAGTTGAAAGACTGTGGGACTTTTAAAATTATGTACATTTTTGAGCTTTTCAAAATGAATGATAAAGGAAAGGTTATGAATTAATAAGTATTGCATTTGTGTATCAAGTTAAACAAATGGTAATTGTGCTGCTTTTGTGTCACCTTGACACACACCCACACGTATCTGTGAAGACAGGATCATTTAATAAGAAAATTCTTCTCTTAGATTGACCTGTAGACAAGTCCATGGGAGGTACTTACTTAAGTAATGATTAAAGTGAGATGGACCAGTCCATTGTGGGTAGGGCCCAGTCTATTGGTCCAGTGATCTTGAATAGTATAGGACCCAGGCTGAGCAATTTGTAACTAAACTTATAAATTTAAAAGGATATAAATCCATTTACCTTTTGAAAATTCAAAATTTGAAATTGCTATACTACTCTGTATACATTTAGGCAAAAAAGGAAAAATAACTTTACTTCTGTATGTAATCATGCTCAATTAACCAAAAATGAACATATCAAGTTACCTTTAAACACTTGTGAAGCTTGGTGACTAAATGTCCTTTAATATATTGAACTAAATTTAGGTATTCATATTATTGATATCACAATGGAAGGGTATACTTATATACTCAACCTCATGATCTTCAAAAGCATGTAAATAGATTTTGTAAATGTAATGTTATTTGCTTATTTTCATTTTCAAAGAGTGTATTCTATATACATTGAAATATATTGCTCAGAGTAATTCATCTTAGTAAGCCCTTGGGACAGGTAATATATAAACCAAACAAACATAAAACACTTTTTATACCCAAGAAAGTTGCTTTGTATTAATCTGCTTAAAGAAGTACACTTAACTAATGATTCAGAAACAATATGCAGCTCTGTCCTTAAATTTGTTTAAATCTATACTTATTTATTGTTTATATGAAAGAACAACCACTTACTCTCTCATACAACTTGGCTTCATTCAAAACAATTCCACCCTGCTGAGTTAAGTTTGACAAAATATGGGAAAATATTTTGGCTATCAAAACCACAGCAATGTAATTGGGATCCTAAAGGACAATGGTACTGTCTTAGTCAGGGTTTCTATTCCTGCACAAACATCATGACCAAGAAGCAAGTTGGGGAGGAAAGGGTTTATTTTGCTTACTTCCACATTGCTCTATATCACCAAGGAAGTCAGGACTGGAACTCAAGCAGGTCAGAAAGCAGGAGCTGATGCAGAGGCCATGGAGGGATGTTCCTTACTGGCTTGTTTCCCCTGGCTTGCTCAGCCTGTTCCTTTATAGAACCCAAGACTTCCAGCCTAGGGATGGCACCATCCACAAGGGGCCCTACCCATCACGAATTGAGAAAATGCCCCACAGCTGGATCTCATGGAGGCACTTCCCCAACTGAAGCTCCCTTCTCTGTGATAACTCCAGCCTGTGTCAAGTTGACACACAAAACCAGCCAGTACAGGTACTTATTGTTAAGCATCCTATAATATACAAGAGTACAATTTTACCTCAAGAAAGAATTGTCAACTCCAAATATTTATGATGTTGATACTGAACAAATCTATTCTAAAAGATGCCAATTAACCATCTCAAAATAATTGTGACCAAATTAGTCCATATGTAGATATATATTAACGTAGAAGTGGCTTATATAACTTTAGAGAATAAATACGTGCATGCTACTTTTAGATCAAATGCTATAATTTAGATGTTGAATATTCATAAAGTTCCATACTTAATGGCTTAATCACCAAAGTACTGCACCTGTGCCATTGTCCCACCTTTATGATTTGTGAGGCAAAAGAAATATTTTCTTTGTGAAGGTTTTTTCAGAAATTATGTTTAAATTCTGTTATAGTGATTGAAAGTCAACTAACATATCACCCTTACAGAGTATGTTAGGAGCTTATACTTTGAATGTACAAAGATGCCCGTCCTCTGCCATATTCAAATGTATCTAGAATAGTTCTCAAACTGCATCTCTGAAGATATGATATATTAAAAATGGCACAACTCAACACAGCCTTATCAATGACTTGAAACAGATCTTTATATCTCATTCTTTATTCTCGAATGGTTTTCAAATTTGTTTTAAAGTCACAATTTTTAAAATAATTGTAATAACTGTGTCAGGATAATTTAATATATGGCTATCTTTGAGAATCATCTAGAATTCAGTTTTCCTTCTATTACTTCCATTTACTCCTCCAGCATTCCATTCCATTTCATCATAATCACAGCAGAGCTTGTATAGAGAAATAAACCACAGTTGACATACTGTAATGAAAATGCACCATAAACAAAATATACCAAGATCTTGTTGTTATAACTTTCAAATGCTTCTCAAGTTCTTGCTTGTGTCTTCATACCTCTCTGTCCAATTCATACTGTCCTTGACCATATATTAGATATCTATCACATCCTCTCCCTTTCTAGTCTGTGTTATATCTGCAAACTGTATTAAAATTTATTTTGCAAAAGTGAAAAATGTTTGTATTTGTTTGATCTCAAGGCCTTCAGTGTTAGCTATAGCAGTAATCTATGACATCATACTATCTGAATAATCAAGAGGGATAAAATATTTTTCCTATATTCCTGTGGTATTACGTAAAAAACATGTTCATTTTCTGGACTGGCTCCACCATGCTGGCTAGTTTTCCTCATATTTATGCAAGTGAGCTACTTGCCTTTGGGCATCATCAGTGTGTCAGATTATTTTGTATGTGAGCTGTTCAGCTGATGCCACCAGCTGAGAAATATCTACTTCTTAACACATTCTCTCATTCTTTACTTCCACATAAAACCAGGGGCTTCACTTTATTATAATTTTAGCATACACACAGAGTACAAGAAGAAAGATGTAGGACTTCTTATTGCATAGGTAAAGATATTGGTACCAATTTATTTTTCTTCATTCTACTAGCTACTGTAATAGATAAAGAACATGGGAATGTGTAGAGAGAAGCCACAGACAAATGAAAGACACATTCACCCTAACTCACATAACTTGCCATGTTTCCCAAGCTTGCCTCATACTTCTGACTTCTGAAATTCTCATCAATTCTTGTCTCTCGTTTTATTTAGGAAAAACTTAATTTTTAGTTTTTCAAATTTAACATTGTCTCTACTTTGAGTCTCTATACCTTATAATTTTTTAGATTCAAAACTTTATAATCCTGTCTAAATCTTAATTCTTATGTGTAAATATTACTAATTTAAGTATGTCAATGCAAAAGCATAATGTGGTTACAGTTTCCCTGATTTGGCTTTTATTTTCCCTGGAATTTTTCTCATGTATTTCCTTGTATGTATTCTACTACTATTTCTCTCTCTACCTGGCCATAAACCGTATGGTAGCCAAAGCTATATGATTTTAACTTTATTATTTCACTAATTAATTTCATTGTAATCGCCACCAAATGCTTCTTTCTTTTCCCAAATGCTTCTTATTTGTATAGAATGCCTTGTTTGTATTTTCATTCATCTATTTTTTTTTAAGACATCTTGTCATGAAAAAAGGAAAAAACAAGATATTTATGGAATACTTACACTATTCTTAGCTGTTTCTGTTCTAATGTATTTAATTGTCATGGTAATGCATACGGCTGTATAAGTGATTTTTAGAGTGAGTATCGACTTTAAATCACCAAATTAATTAGCAGACGTGGAAAGTAAGCAAGATCTAAATGATCATTAGTTTTTACTCCAAATATAATTTTAGCTGTTATCAAAATAGCCTGCAGTTATTCTTCATGCTTCCAGGATCGAAAGTATAAATATTCACTCAAATTTTTATAATTAATTTATAGCAATATCCTATAGTTGATTGAGTTAGTATATAGTGTTTAAAATATTATATGCCTTATATAATAATTACATGGTATTTTTAAGCTAACTATAGGAAAAGTAGAAAAAAGTAGCATCTAAAAATAACACACACATTTCCACTAATAAACTTCTCTCGACATTGTTGATGTGAAAGAAGAGAATTTGAGAGCTTTCAAATAACAGGTGATCAATATTCATAATTCAACTTATAATCAAGTTTAAATTAATTTTTCAGCTCAATAGTGTTTGTTTAATTAAGGAAAAAAATGAAACAAGTTTCACTGCACAGCCCCTTCTCTCTGAAGAACTGGGCATAGTATCAAAATTGTACTGCCTTTCTGATGACCTTCCCATCAAGTGTGGAATTTAGGAACCAGAACTCTTCTCAAGTACATATTCTCACACTTTTGATTACCTAATAAATAAGAAAGAAAGCTAATGAGCACAATCCATTGTTTAAACCTAGACTAGACACAGAGACTCTCTCATTCCTCAGTAGAAAAACAAGAAAATAGCAAGAGAGAGAGATGGAGTTTAGTGTTCCTCTCAGATGTCATGCCAAAATCTAGAGACTTCTCTCTCTCCCTCCTTCCCTACATCCCTTCCTCCCTTCATTTCTCTCTCTACAGTTGCAGCAGATTCAAGGCTTCATTATGCAATTGTCAGTAAGCACCAAATATATTTCTGAGCAACTTTTATTGACTACTTTTAGTACTATTTTTGAAATTTCATCAGCATTTAAATGTGTTTCTAACTATTACAGTTATTGAAATATTATATGAATACCCTCAGCAAAAAGAACTACTTACTCTCTCAGACCTACTAGATCAGTGGTTCTTAACCTGTTTGTTGCAACACCTTTAGGGGGGCAAATGATCCATTCATAGGCATCACCTCAGACCACTGGAAAGCGCAAATATTTACATCATGATTCAAAACAGTAGCAAAGCTGGGCGGTGGTAGCCCATGCCTTTAATCCCAGCTCTTGGGAGGCAGAGGCAGGTGGATTTCAGAGTTCGAGGCCAGCCTGGTCTACAGAGTGAGTATCAGGACAAGCAGGACTACACAGAGAAACCCTGTCTTGAAAAACCAAAACCAAAAACAAAAATGAAAACAAAAAAAAACAAACAAAAACAGTAGCAAAATTACACTTATGACAACTAATTTTGTGGTGGGAGATCACCAGCATATGAGGAACTGTATTAAATTGTTGCAAAGTTAGAAAGATTGAAAACCACTGTTCTATCATATTCCTTTAAAGAAATAGTTCCTACTTTTTTTCAAAGGTGGCTGTCAAGTGTGGTACATTTGAGCCCATAATATGATTTATTCAAAACAAAAAGAAAAAAATCTGTCCATCTTTGATTAGGTAACAGAATGATACAGGTTCTTTTCTTCCCCTGCCATATAATTATGGAGATACAAATTTCAGAACAGAAAACTGATTTGTAAACTTATTTGCTGGTGCTTGCCTGCAATACCAGTTACAATGTCAGCTATTAAAGTGGCTGAAGTAGTGTTGTGAATCTGGAGCAAATCTAGGTAACTTAGGAAACAAGGTGAATACTTTTTTTAAAGTGTACAGATGTGGTTTCATGGTAGAGGGATGACTATTATGTGGAAAACCCTGGAATAAGGTCTCAGTACAGAAAATAATTATAAATAGAAATATGTTTGTTAAAATGATCGAAGCAGAGTTAAGGCTCAGCAGCTAACAATGCATACCACTCTTAAAAAGAAGCCAATTTTTGGTTTTCAGTATCTATGTCAGGCCCTTAACAACTACCTATTAGTCTAGCTTCAGGAAGATCCAATACCTATGACCTCTGCAGACACCTATGCTCACATGCATATGTCTACACATACTTATATAATTTAATATTTAAAAATAATTGAGAATGCAGGTTTCATAAGATCTTTGTAAAACTTAAATTCTGTGTGTCTTTCACCAAGAAAGTGATAATAAATCTCACAGAATGCTTCTTACACAAGGGGGAGGGCGGAGGGAACAGGGGTTTGTTTAAATTTTGTTTTTTTATTTTATTTTATTTTATTTTTATTATAAAAAGCATAACTAATTTAGACAAAGTACCACCTCAAATTATTTAGGGCACTTTGATATTGAAAAGACATATCTTACAATTTGAAATTTTATTCCTTGGACATATTTCTTACCCTTTCTATGATCAAAACATTTCTTAACATTGTCAAGAAAGGAGATAGCTAAGAGAGTGATATATGAAACAGATTAAAATATATGAATCTTTCATTCAACTACTTGCCTTCTTTTATGCTGAAAGCTAAGTTCTGAGAAATTAAGACCATGTACATCTTTCCGTCATTTGTTTCCCATGGTAGGACCACATTATTGCCAATGGTTTGAATATGACATAAGTGCACTATACAGAAATAACTCAGCCTGGCCCCTTGAAACAAAATTACCCTGCTGCTTGTTAAAAAAGATTAATACCATGCTGCATTCCAATTCAGACACACAAATACCTTCATATCACACCATCAGTGTTATAGATTTTACAGATGGACCAATAGCTGTGGCTTTGAATATCTATGTTTGAAGTTCAACAATAGGAAGTGGTCAGAATACATTTCTTATTCTATGTAAAAAAAAATTCAGAATTGCTAACTATAGAAATAGCTTCGTCAAATGGCTAAGTTGGTAAATTTTTCTCATTACTTGATCTATTGTTTCATGAAAAAACATAGATAAAATATAAATCCCAAGAAAGTTAATAATATGGTGA